>NW_028261385.1:45697974-46036724 GCF_051295495.1 Thamnophis sirtalis | reverse complement strand
TTAAGGCATGTGCTGTTGTAGGAAATTCTGGCATCCTTCTGGATAGTGGGTGTGGTAAAGAGATTGACAGCCATGAGTTTGTTATAAGGTGAGCCATTATCTTTTGCGTGACAGATTGCTTATTACTTCAACAGCAATGAACAGAAATGCTTAACGTGGAATGATAGCTCAGAATTTCTGGAATATATCTTTCACTGTATGATGCCCAAATTAAAGATGTTTCAATAGGAAAGGAACAGGACTGTCTATATATTATGAATGAGAAATTGCACTGTTGGAGACTGCAGAGAGATTGGTTTGTAGGATCTGCTTTTGTTCTTTATGCAGGCACAATCATTATTTTGATAGGGAACTGGCTCCACACAAAGAAAATGTTTTCAATTTCCCCATCTTGCCCGTCGTCATAATAGAAAATTACCATATTTATTTATTATACATGTACTATCTATGGTTACGTTCAGATGAAACATGCTGGGGATTAGCCAAATAATTCCCATTAAGGTAATTGTTAGGATTTCGAATCTAAACTCTTATATGCTCTACTGCACTGAAAAGGCGCCTTAACTACATGCATAAATATGTTCATATATCTCATTTTAATAATTAGTTTCTTCAAAATTGAATATTATATATTATCAAAGATCAGCAAGATATCAAAATGCAGGTAAAATGAATTTAATTAAAAATAATACAAGGCATTTGTATTAAGGCATTTAAGGCATTTAAAAGTTAAAGGTGTTCCTGTGGGTTTTATTCCACTAGTCATGACCAATTTTAGGGCATGATTCTCATCTCCATTTGTTAAGCCAAAGAGCCAGCAAGAGACAAAGACAAAGAACTATCACATCTCTAGATTTGGAACTAAAAAAGCTAATAAAATCAATTAGATATAATTTATGCTCATTGTATTTTCTAAGTAAGAGTTTACTAGATCTATAGGTATCAAATTATGGAAGGGGAACAATCCAGTCAAAATTAAACAATATTACATTTCATATTTCAGTAATCTTTGCAGACTCTTCTCCATTATATCACTAGATTAATCTTTGATGGTGCAATCCTTTCATTTTGCAGGGACTAGGTAAAATAATTGTGTTGAGTTTGTGCAAGTCTTGCACTTAATTTTATAAATTCCTTCCCCAAATATAAATAAAAATATCATCATCTCCATCAACATTACCATAACCTTGACTTTTTTAAACTTTAGAAAGAAGTTTTGGAAGGTGGGGCAAAGAGTGGCTGTCAGGTGCAAGAGTTCTTTATTCCTTTGTGATATTTTTTTCCCCAGTAGGAATTACTCAACATCACTACTGAAATGTACGTGACTAAGTCATCCTTCCTAAATATATAGACTAGGACATGTCACTGTTCAGTAGGTTTATTTTCTGGGTTAAGATATTTTAAATGGTGGAACATAGCTTAAACCTGTGTACACAGACTTGGAGTTCTATAAATAAGTACAGTTTAAAAGCTGTGTAAATTACTGTTGTTCAGGCAGTTATCTTTTCAAAGTGAATGTTGTTATTTGTTCTAGGAAGTGAAAAGTTCTGTTTAAAAAAAACCTGCAGTTTTTACAGTTTCCTTGTTTGGCTGCATTTATATCATTATTTAAAATAAGTGTTGTTTTGGTTACTTTTTCTTTAAATCAAAAGAGATTCTTCAACTCTTCCAGTCAGGGATGATGTAGCAAGGATAATGGTAGACACATATACTTAACTCTTGGCTGAATAATCTACCATCTTGCAAAGTTTCTGAAGTGTCAGTTATAGATACATGTCAGTTATTGCTGGGGTACAAATGAGTTCAAATCCTGAAGTTTATCTAACATAATCCCATCTAATTTCTAGAATGCTTTCTGATTTTAAGGGGAACACATACAAGTGGAAAAAAATTGCGAAGTTTATATATAGGTGTATGTATATCTGTTACATGCAGAAACAGTAAATAAACATACCCGTGTGTTTTTATAGATCTAGACAGATCTATAAAACACTGCAGCATTCTTGATGATCTGTTCATTGCTTCACTACGTACTATAATTTATTAAACTTTTTATTAATGGTACCACCCGTTGTCATGATTTCAAGAGAGGTTTTCAATTACTCTTGAGCCTGGAACATCTTGTGGTGTCTTCATCTTTCCTTGTAGTCAGAATGGACTGCTGCATCGTCATTCATATATGAGATTCTGGTTATTTGTATATTGTTTCCCTTTTTGCATTAATGAAGGCAGAGGAAATGCTCATTGAATTATTTCATAGCTTGAATTTAATTCAATAATTTATTCTTTGGTATGAATTGTGAGTTGGGTTGAGTTGTATCTAGAAGATTTAGATCTTCTGCATTCCATGTATTTTTTAATCATCAATTTTATTTATTTTTATTTCTCTTTAGATGTTTTTATCCTGCCTTTATTATTTGTATAAATAACTCAAGGCAGCAAGCATACCTAACCCTCCTTCCTACTTATATTTTATCTACAACAACACTCTTGTGAAGTGAGTGAGAATGACTGGCCCAAAGTCACCCAGCTAGGTTTCGTTGCTTAAGATAGGACTAGACCTCACAGTCTCCTAGTTTCTAGCCTTGGTGCCTTAACCACTAGAACAAGTTGGAAATGTCAATATATGTGATATAAGTCTTCCACATGCTGAATACTTTGTTGACATGTAAATATCAATTCCCAGAATTCCTCAATCAACATGTCTTTTGCTGAAAATTCTGGGATCTGTTGTTCATATCCAGAAGTGCTAAAACTGAGTAAGCTAGTATATAATACTATAGTATGGGGACAGGTAGCAGCATTCTAAGCCATTGTGTAACTTTTTTCCCAAAGGGCTTTTTTTCTATTGTTGTTCTCTATTGTGACAAGCCAGATCTGGATTATTTTTGGACTGCTTTTCTAGATCCAATATTGAAATAATGAGATATATGGACATGAATAATACAATAATACAATTAAATTATTAAATTAATAATACAATTAAATTTAACACAGGAAACACATATTTGTTTTTAATCTTTCTCAATTTTTGTTTCTGTAAGCCGCCCGGAGTCCTCCGAGATTGGGCGGCCTATAAATTTAATAAACAGTAAACATGTTCCAGTCCACTATCTGTTATTTCCTTCCTGCTTTTTTTCTTGATGGAGATAGAGGATTGATAGATAGATGGATAGACAGACAAACAGACAGACATCCAAATATATCTGTCCTTTCTACATAATATAAAATCTTCCTTTTTATCAAGGAAATCTAACCAGAATCATAGTGTTATTTCATAATCTATGTCAGCGTTCCAAATATCATGCAGAATTAAATCAAAATCCAAGGCAGAGCTATCCTTAAAGTTCCAATTTAATAAGACAGACATGTTGGCAACTATCTGTGGAATCCCAAATCTGAAAACTTCCTGGGATTCCACCCAGTTGAAAGTTCATGATCTTATCCCCATACCCATAAATCCATCACATGGTCCAATCTTCTTCGGCCAAGCTGGCATATCCACCCAGCTGGTTCCTGTCAGGTGCAGAGGTACGGAGACAAAATATGACCTTGGGCTTCTAGAAAAGAATGACATCAACACATTCCACAATTCTACTCCTTTCTATTCCCCCCTCCCAACTACTACACTAATGAAACAGCATAATGAAATGAGAGAGAGTGTAGCAGGCCAAAGATCCTAAAAGGGATATAACTGCAGGCCTGACAATCTTCACATCTTGTGAACCTTCTCGGCAGCAAATCCAAAATTAGCTCTAGGGGTAAACATGTCTACTGTCTGAGTAACAGGTATGTACACAAAACACTTTATTCTGAGCTTGAAATATAACAGCCCTAATTAAAATGTGACTTTATGTTTCAAGCATCTTATATTCCAACAGAAAAAAATTGAAATGTTTTGAGTGTTCCACTAGAGGGAATTCAAAACAAGCCTTTGCTCCCTACATTTTTAATTCTGAACTCACAAAAGTAGGTGGAGTTAGTTCATGTTGGGGTTTTTTTGAAGGGTGTTTGAGGAAGCAAAACATTAAAATTTAATACTTTTATTTAAAGAAATAAATAAAAACAAAGAAATTCCTTTCTGAGATTTATGTTGATGCATGCACATTTGGAAATTTAAGTTGAAAACAGAGAGCATTGATTGGTTTCAAAATCTGATTGTTCCTTACTGTAGAACATTTGGAACATTATGAAATGACATTCAGCTTGACTGGGAGCTGAAATGATGTGAGATATCTATTTAAAACCAATCAATATTAACAATATCATTGGGAAGTGGTTTACATCTGTAAGGATAAATAATAACATTAAAGACCATTATTTCAGATATCTGTCATTTAGATGGAAATCTAATCATTTCAGAATGTCATGCAGTTCTACAAAAACTCATTGTCAGCTAACATACGAGAATACCGTTAGCCCTACAAATAAGACCATTCAAGTCAATATCTAACACAGTTCAAAATAGTGCAGTTTAAAAGGACTATTCTAAAGTTCTTCTGCCTGTCTTCTGTCAGCCTTCTGAGGTGGTCCAGTCAAGAAGCAAACTCAGAAGTTCTAGTTCTGTCTTTATTATAAGGTTACATTAGCAGAATCTTGCAGCCTAAAAATACATTTCTCACCCATTGCCTTTGCAGCTCAAGAAATTAGGGAGGGTCCCATTGGAGACATTTGCCATGTCCACATTTCTTTTGTGGGCTTAGGGTCTCTTCTCATTCTGTTGAATGGGACTGGAGTTTTCCTCCAAACTCCTGAAAATGCTATTTGAATGAGAGAATTAAAGAAATGACATTGGTGCATTGAATTATTTCTCTCTATATATTGTAAATATAAAGAAAAAACATCAGGACATATTTTTCTCAGGAGGCTAAAACAAGGTTTTAATACAAAACTAAAACATGGTGCCTTCTCTTCCCATCTCTCCCCCAAATTTATATATATTCCTTTTGCTTATTTTTTCATGTCATTTTCAACCACTGCTAGATGTGTCTCTTCAACAATGGAGTGAGTCTGAGAGTTTAAACATCAATCATGCAACTAGGAACTGAGAATGTGAGTTGTTGTATTATTTCTCCTTTCCGATCTCTCCAGTCCAAAATAACCCCTCCCGGCATGCCAAAAACAACACTGATACTGTATAACTAGCAAAGATAATCCATAAATGGGGTTATTCAGTAATCAAATTCATGTTCTTGAGGCAGCCCAAATTTGTTTTGCATATAATTCACGAACCTTGGTTCATTTAGTTCATGCTTTTCTAATTCCTTATTAATAAGCATCCAAATCTAAATATATTTATTTTTCTAGAGTTGTGTGAATTTTCTCACCTGATTTATTTAATTAACATTAATCATGTGTTCATAGTAGATTAATATTAATCAAAGTCATGTGAAATGTTAGTACCGCTTTATAATACCTTGGCAAGACTACATATTGCATCCATTTTTGGTGTCCATGATATCAAAAAGAGGTTAAGATACTAGTATATAGAGTACTGAGAAGAGCAATAAAAATGATTAAGGAACTATAAGTTAAAACATATGAAGAATAGTGTCAGGAGTTGGGTATGTCTAGTCTAATGAAAAGAAGGCCTGGGTGACATCATAGAAGTGTCTTAATATTTGAGGGGCTTCCACAAAGAAGAAGGGGGTCAACCTACTCTCTAGCAGGACAAAAAGCAAAGGATGGAAACTAATCAAGGATAGAACCAATCTAGATTTAAGGAGAAATTTCTTGACAGTTAAGACCACTAACCACTAGAACAGCTTCTCTCCAAAAGTTATGAGTGTTCTATCATTGGAGATTTTTAAAAAGAGATTGGACAGCTATTTGACTGAAATGGTATAGAGTTTCCTGCTTGAGTAGGGGGTTTAGACCACAAGACCTCCAAAGTTCCTTCCAAATCTGTTATTCTGTTAACTTGGCACTGACTGATCTTTACTCAGCTGTTACCAGAGGTTTGTTTTTTTCAGTTTTGAAGTCTAGTGAGCTAACAAAAATACTAGCAGTATTATTCCAAATTACATGTCCTTGTGGGACATAGATAGTTAACTGCAAAGGATACTTTGATTTATTAGTTGGGCAACAGCTGTTTTCAAATTATTTCAATTATTTTTTTAAATGTGCTTCAACATTTAACATACAGATATATTTATATTTTTTTGCTGGTCTTTGACCATAATAAAGATCTTTCTTACTTACTATAACCTTTTATTCTGATACCTGTTCAGAACGAAAAAGAAAGATACAGCCTTAGGGCAAAGCAACATCTTGTTTTGGTGACCATAACTTCTTTATTCTATAAAAAAAAGTACATCAAAACTTCTGTAAAATAATCGTGGTTTCAAGGAACATTTTGAAAGTGATGGATTTCCCCCCAAGTCACCTGATTTCTGGAAAAAAAATAGGTTTTGCGGTTACTAAATAGTGTTCTGTTTTCAGATACTATAGAAAGAATTGATACATTGATAATGTTAAAATTAGTTTATGTAGCAGTATATACTGCTCCATTTATTCATTTTTAGGATATTTTCAAAATCAAGGGAACATATGAATCCATTCTTTAATATCCATGATGTTGTTTTCTTTCTTTCTGGAATAATTGTTTTTGCAATTAAGCTCAGTAGAACCAGAGGTTTTTAAAAAGTAGCAACTTCTGTATTGCTGTTTATGTTTGAGGTGTTCATAATCATATTTTAAACTATTATTTTTGTCCCCAGGATTGCATTAATATAAATAATTGAGCCATGGTGGCAAAGCATAATGGTTAGAATGCAGTACTGCAGGCTAATTCTGCAGATTGCCAACTGCCAGAAGTTTGGCAGTTTGATTTCCACTGGCTCAAGGTTGACTCAAGCTTACATTCTTCCGAGGCCAGTAAAATGAGGACCCAGACTATTGGGGGCAATATGCTGACTCTGTAAACTGCTTAGAGAGGACTGTAAAGCTCTATGAAGCGGTGTAAGTCCAAGTGCTATTGCTATTATTACTTGAAACAAAAAAGAACCACAAAACAACAAATCAGAGAAAGCAAGTAGCACAAGCAATTCTTTTGTCTCAGTTTGGCTAAATGAATGTATAAGATCCTAGACACATTTTCCTAGATGTGGTTTTGTTCCTTGTATGAGATATTGTATGTATGTATGTATGAATTGAATTTTGAATTTGAATTGAATTTTATTATTTATATGCCGCCCTTCTCCGGGAGGACTCAGGGCGGCGAACAATTCAAAAGGGGAAAAAGGGGAACATAAAAACGAAATACAAATAATAAAAATAAGCAACAGTCGCACAACCATACATGTCGAGAGGGGAGGGAACTCATCACCCCCAGGCCTGCCGGCAAAGCCAGGTTTTGACGGCTTTTTGGAAGGCCTGGAGAGAGGTGAGGGTCCGAATCCCTGCAGGGAGTTCATTCCAGAGAGTCGGAGCTGCCACAGAGAAGGCCTTCCCCCGGGTAATAGCCAGATGGTATTGGCTGGTAGATGGCACCCGGAGGAGGCCCACCCTGTGAGATCTAATGGGTCTGTGGGAGGTAATTGGCAGCAGGCGGTCTCTCAAGTACGTATGTATGTATGTATGTATGTATATATGTGTATATATGTGTGTGTATATTGCATGCTATATGTATGTAGGTGTGTATGTATATATGTGTATGTATGTTTATATGTGTGTGTGTGTGTTTGTTTTCGTAGATTTTCACGGGTGTAGGTATGCTGGTCTTGTTGTATTCGGGTCTTTTCCCATGTAAGATTGAGATTATCTTGGCAATGTTTTGGCAAGGTCTCACTCGCCATCTTCAGGCTGGTGTTGAAAATACACACACACACACACACACACACATAAACGCATATGGAATAAATTCACCCAGCTCTTCTTTGTGCAAATAAAAGCTGTTACTTTTTCAAGCCTCTTCTTGAGTCTCACCATCTTTGGCACCTCAGTGACTGAAGTAAACTCTAGGACCTTACAATATCAACCTCACAATCTGATATTCATTTTTTTAATTGTTTCAAGAGACATATGAAAACAGAACAATATTTGCTGATTGCTTGGTTTTATTCATAGGTCAGAAAGAATATTTGATGTGTCTTAAAATTCAGAATCATCTGAATCCAGCTTTTCCTTTCCCTTTCCTTATATAAAAGAATTGAGCTTGACTTGAAGAAGACTATCTTTTTCTTAGTAGAATGTTTTCAAAAACTTCAGCAAATTAAGATAATATTGTTCCCAATATTTTACAGAGAGATATTGTCAGATATCAAACACTATTTCCTGTATATTTTAGAAAATGCATAGATGTAACTGCTTATAGTAGTGCTCTTCCCCCCCCCCCATAAACTATGGTTGAGGTAATTGGTTTATGTTAAAGGCACTGGTTTAAGTTCCACTGGAATTCAGGCAGTGATATTGATGTAGTTATGCTTTCTTAGCCTAACCAACTCAATGGTTTCTTGTTGAGATAAAGCAAAGTGGGAGTTGCCTTGAGCTTCTAGAGAAAAGATAGGATAATGTTCCTCTTGGAACAGTAGTAATTATAGAGATGGACTCCTTATTAATTTTGTGACTATCCTTGGCAAGAATAAGAGGAATCTGCCTTCTCTACTACATTTAGAAAGCTGCTAATGCAGGGCTGTCAAATTTAAGACTGGGGAGGAGGGGCAAATTCAGCCGGCGGAATGCTTACATCTGGCCCCCCCGGACTGCCCTGGAAACAGCCAGAGTGACCCCTGGTGCCTCTACCAGCAAAAACAGAGCTTGGGAGACCCACATGTGGCCTTCCAAGTTCCGTTTTCACTTGCAGAGGGTTGCAGGAGGCCATCATAGCCTAAAACAGAGCTTGGGTGCCCATTTTCTCTGGCACAGCACTCAGGCTACTATAGGCGTCCCTGATATGAATGATGTCGAGCTGGCCAGCCCCCCTCCCCCGGCGAGGTCAAACACAACCCTGATGTGGCACTCAGTGAAATCAAGCTTGACACCCCTGTTCTAATGCAAAGATGGAGCCATTGTTCATATACCCAATGAAGCAGACTTCTATATTTTAACCTTTTCCAATCATACAATCTACAGCCTTAGTCTTAACATTTTTCAACATTTTTACAGACTGCTTTCATCAAGTTTTTTTGGGGTATGTGTGTGTGTAATGCTAGCAATAAATAATCCATTTTCATATGGAACTCTTTTAAGTGTTTTTTTCCAAAATTCCTGATCTCCATTTTATATCTATTATTTTTAATTCTATTCATTTTACCAGAGATCTTATTAATCATTAATGTTTACATTATTAATCTAGACCATTCTTTGTTCTTTTTGCATTGTTTTAACTTTGTCATTCAAAGTAGCATTCTTTTAGTCTAAGTCCACATATTTCTGTGACACTTGGTCACAGTGTTCTCTTCCAAATAGCTCCCACATTTCTCCTCTCCGCCCTTCTCCCTTTCCTTTCTTCTTTCCCTCCCAAGGTAACTCCACAGTTTCTTAGCTTTCCTTGGAAGACACCTGACAGGACAATTCAGCTTGCCCTGAATGATTAAGTTGCAAATATTGAAACACTGAATCTAAGAGAATTAGGAATGAAGATTCTAGAGTTTATGGTCACCTTCTTCCTATGATTATGTTTGCCCTTTTTCTCTTGTTGAGACGACATCCTCATGGCAGCTGGGTGCCTTTTTTGGAGAAACATAACTGGTGAGGGAATGATGGTTGCTATGCTTCTCTGTTCTGTTTTCACCAACTTAATAGAGGGTTTTCCTGTAGTCTGCTCAGAACCCACTGTTCTTTACCTTGCTAATGATTGTTCAGTTTTTATTTGGAGATCAGTCTGGTTCACATCTTTTAAAGATATGCCACTTATTCTATATCAGCTTGCTTAGTTCAGTTGGAGTTTTAGATTTTAACCAAGAAAAATTACATTGAGTAGTTTCGTGATTTTTCAAAATATATCAGCAGTGAAAACTGAACAAACAGTAGAATACCGCTAGTGTGAATTTTCAACAGCTGAATGGGGGAGTGCTGTGAACATAATGTAAAAATTATATTCATATTTGCTTAAATTATGTTAACAAAACAGGCTAAGGTGTTAAAATGTATTATGGAAGAAAACAAAGGTGTTGCTATTATTATTTTTTTCTCTTACTGTTTTAAAAAGTACAATGTGGTTGCCAGTACAGTCAATGGACAGATTAATTCTTAAAAGCATCAGATACAACTGAAACACATGTAAAACAAATAATTAACAAGCATAATAAAAATAACGGAAACCCAGTAAATCATTAAAATACATTATATGCTGTATACAGTGAAAAGTTAACAAGATGCCATTGGTGAAACTGGGTTTATTTGATCAGAAGTGGCATAATTTCTTCTACATTTAGTTTGAGGATATCTATATGTGTGATGTGTGTATGTATGTATGTATGTATGTATGTATGTATGTATGTATATATTTATATATTTATATATTTATATATTTATATATTTATATATTTATATATTTATATATTTATATATTTATATATTTATATATTTATATATTTATATATTTATATATTTATATATTTATATATTTATATATTTATGCATATTGAATATGTGGATGAAAAGTTACAATAATACATGATTGTACTATTGGAAGTTCTGAGAGATAAGGTTAGGATTAGGTCAGATCATCATGGAGGAAATCTATGTAGTAACTAAGATTTAGCAATGACTTGTTGCACATGACTTGACTTGCGTATGTATACACACAAATACACATAGGCATATACAGTTCTCACTGCCATTACACTAAAATAAGTATATACTTCTATTAATTTCTTTCTTACCGGTTCCTGGACATGAGATGTTATTGTATTGTTTTTCTCATATACAGTTTTTTTATGAGCAATTAAAACTGTGTATCACAATAATATACCATATAAAATAGCATAAGATATAATTCCAAAATGTTCCCTTTAGAGATACAGGCCTATTTACCTAGAAATAATTTACATTTTCACAAAGTCTTCAATATTTCATTTCTTTTTTATATACTGCTTTGTCTTTTCCTTCTTTTTTATTCAGTTAACTGCCTCTGCCCCTCACATTTCTTTCTCTTGCTCCAACTTCCTTTTATATTCCATCTGCCCTGATAATTTTTAATATAATGCAAATAAACTACTTTTTCAGCTCAGAGCATGCCAAATTGTGGTTGCTTATTTTAGATATTTCTATTCCACCAGAATCCAAAGAGACCTGGCATTTTTCGTATAAAGCCGCAGAAACAAAAGTATCTTTAAAAAGAGATATAATAATCAAGAGTGTTAAAAACATTTCATAATAATTCCATTTTAGCTGCCTTACAAATAAGAAATGCATTACTTTTCCCAGATAAAATTTTAACAATGTTTTAATACTAAAACAGTACCTGTTCTGTGTTATTAATTGTCACACTTTTAATATTTAAAGCTTTATATTTGTTTGTTTGTTTGTACGATGCCTTTATTATTTTTACAATTAACTCAAGATGGCAAACATATCCAACATATGTTCCTCCTGCTATTTTTTTTCCAACAACAAACCTGGAAAGTAGGTAGAGCTGAGAGAGTGACTGGCACAAAGTCCACCCAACTGATTTTCATTGCTAAGGCAGGACTTATGCTTACAATCTCATGCTCACTCATACACTTCATTATATGAAAAGGGGAAGATTGTAAAAAGGGCATTATCTACATAGTGTTTTTTGTTATATGAAAGGGTTATGTTGGGATGTGCATGAGATCTCAATCAGAGTATAAATGTCTCCATAAAGCATATAGAGCATGTAAAGAATAATTGTCAAATAATTGTGAATTTTTTTTTAGACAAGCCTAACTTAGAAAATTATGATGATTTTTTTATTTGATGGCTAGAGACCATAAGATGTCCAGAAGATTGTAAATTGAAGAATCATTGGAAGAGACATTGAAGTCTAGCTCCATCAACTGTTACCATCAACTGTTACCTTCATTGTCATATTCCACAAATGTTTGTGTAACGTGCCTTATAAGAGTGGTCAGATGTATGAACAAAGAGCTTATAAATATGAGGGAACACTAGATAGTCTCTTAATGATTATATCAGTGGTCCCCAATCTTTCTAGCTTGGCGGAGGGCAGAGGGGAGATATGAGCAGCAGGCATGTGCGGGCAAGCCTGCATAGCTCCATTTGTGCATGCTGAGGGCACGGGTGCCTGCCGCTCCCACAAATGCAGCTTTGCATGTGAGCCCGCTGCTTGCATAAATGTAGCCTTGCACACGATCGCATACACCAGCCGCTCGCACAGATAGAGCTTTACACCTGTACTCACCTGCCTCTTGCTCAGACCATTCATTGTAGTGGGACTCAGCCCAGAGTTTGGGGATCCCTGGATTAGATAGTCTCCTAATGGCTTTTAATAATTTTGGGTGTAGCTGGCCACCCACCATAAGAATTCAACAAGTGCATTTTGAACCTATGATCAAATCTCAAATTTTCAGAAGTATACATTTTGTTAGAATCTCTTACCAAAAACCTTCATGCCTTTCTATAAAGTTTCTTATAATGGTTTTATTTCCCTTTTCCAGTCTAGAATGTATTATTTCATTTAATAGTAAAAAAATATGCTGTTTTTTTCCTTTTTGAAAGAATAATCACCCAGAGTGGACTAATCTTTGATGACAAACCATACAGATTCAATAATAGCTTTCCAGTCAATATAGTATCATAAGAAGCCTAAGGCAGAAATATTGGCCACCTAGAACTGTGGTGGTGATATTCAAATTATTCTGCAAAGAGCAACCTGAAGAGCAAAAGATTATTAAAAATTATTGTGAAGATGGTATTGTTGCATATTGCTGCAAGGCTACTAATCCATGTTCTTCCTCATGGTAACAAATGCAGTACGATGATTAAAAAGAAGTGAAGAAACTGCCCTATACATAATTGCATTCTAGGCTTTATGGAATATTTTATATTGGACCACTATCAGTTGATTAGTTAATGCTGACAAATTATGAGAGCAACTATATTTTTTGATAGTTCCATATCTAAACTGAATTCATACAGCTTTGAAAATCCAGTCACAATGTGCTCACCTCGAGGATTTTCATTCAGGTTCGTATTGATCCTGAAATTAATTGCATATGTATTTCTATAAAGGAGCACTTTGTTGGTACAAAGGGACCATTTTGTACAACACTTCACAATCCAAAGTTGAGGCTATAAGCCTCAAAACATTTGGTGCAGCCATCGATACATATCCAACAATTTCCACCAAAGTATAGTTTACAGAAGAGAAATAAATCCATGAACTGTATTAAATTAATTTTTATTCATTCAGATTTAACTTATTTTTCTCTCTTGTTGTTGTTGGAATATGATTTATGGCATACCACACTATGCCAGCTAAAAAGATTGTAGACACCTTTGATTTGATGCTTACTTCTCATGCACAATAAACTAACTTTGTTACTTAGAAATGTCCTTTGAGTTGATAAGTAGAATTTAGTGAGATTTAAGTCCACAACTAAGTAAATTGTATCTGTTGGTATCAGCAGAATTGAAATGCCTTATTCAGCACAGGGTTAATTTAAAACCTGTGACATACCCCAGGATTTTTACTCAATATGAAAATAGCCTTGCATTTTTCATTTTCAGTTTTTATTTCATGCATGTTTTTACCTGAGTTAATGTTTCACTTTTTTGTTATTTTCCCATTAATCTCTTCCTCTTTAGGTGCAATCTAGCTCCTGTGGTGGAGTTTGCTGCGGACGTGGGAACTAAATCAGATTTTATTACCATGAACCCATCAGTTGTACAAAGAGCATTTGGAGGCTTTCGGAATGAGAGTGACAGAGAAAAATTTGTGCATAGACTATCTATGCTGAATGACAGTGTCCTTTGGATCCCTGCTTTCATGGTCAAAGGCGGAGAGAAGCATGTGGAGTGGGTTAATGCATTAATCCTTAAGAATAAATTGAAAGTGCGAACTGCCTATCCATCACTGAGACTTATTCATGCTGTCAGAGGGTAAGTATCTGGAAAAGACTGGTCTGTCCTTGGCACAATGGAACTCGTAACTAAAATTTCTGCTAGAGAGAAAGAGTGGCTCTAAAAGGTTTGAGATAATTTCATTCAACTCATAGTGGATTACGTTTCTGATAAAGACATGTTTTAGAACAAGCACTTCCCATCTGTTTCGTCCATTCAGAGGCAAGCATTGGGGCCAATTTATTTGTTTCTCTGCTTTATATACAAAAGCATGTGAATCTTCATCAGGTATGGCTGGACCACTCCCCCTCTCCTCACCCATTTGATCTGTAGCAGAGACAGCCACTGCCAATATTGCATGTTCTGACTTGAAAATGTTTCCCCTCTCCTACATGTTCTGTTGTTTTCCATATGCATGTTTTCCACTCTGAGGAAGCTGGGCTTTCAGAATCCACACTATATTTCTGCAATTGAACAAACATCAAGCAAATTTTATATTTATTTAAAGCATTTATCTAATCAGCCATCTTATACCAAACTCTGGCCAGTTCACAAAAAATAATTAAAACAATATCAATAGTAAAAGCAACATAAAAACCATATTTAAACTATCAACACTATAAATATTGAAAACAAAAACTTGGCACAAGTTGAACATGCAGTTGCCTCAACGTATGCCAGCGTTTGGAGGAAAAGCCGACTTATCAGTATTTTTTGGGAAGCATGGGCAAATAGAGGTTTGCTTAACTTCACAAGGAAGACTGTCCCATAGGGTAGCAACTGCCATGGAAAAAGCATCAAGGATCATATAAGTCCATTTGTTATGTGAGGTTAAATGCTTTTGGGGATGCATCTGTTCCTTTTGGAGATACCTTTTCCCAGGTTGTAGTTAGTTGTTGCATTGCTCTGTTGTACATTCTGTTTTTGCCTTAAAACATTCGATACTCCGGCACTTCTTGTTGCTGGAATAATTTCAGATTAATTATTTTGGTTGCATTTTGCTTTTCATTGGCCTTCTGCTTATTAGAATAGCATACAGTATAGTTTTTTTTTCCCCCAAAGGTACTTTCCAAATAAGAAAATACATAGGGTATTATGTAGCGGTAAAAAATTATAGGGCTTATTATTCTGAAAGCAGTTGTACCTATCAATAGTAAAAATAACTGCCCTGATCTATCTAATAGCTTTATTCGCCAAAACACTAAATGAAAATGCAGTCTGCATACTGGAGCTGCATAACTACTACTGTAATCTTCAAAAATCCATTTTGAGGATAGCAAGAATAATCATGCCTAACATAGGTTCCCTACTGATGGTATTGGATTGTCACATTCTTAGTGTGTACAAAGAAAATATTACATTCAAATAAGTTGTACCACAGGAAGATTGAGAGCGATGAAGCATGCATGTCTATACAGGATATTCTCTGAAGATGATGGAGGGTTAAAATTCCATTCTCTGTCTTTTGTTGTTGTTGTTCTTTATTCTTTCACTGGAGTTGGGCAGTCTCTTGACTAGGAAATTGTGCTCAAGCCCAAAACTATCCTCTGGAAACTAAAGCACATGGACACCTTCTGAGGAAACAGATGTTGCATTTGCTGATTTCTCTATTATACCTTCCATTTCAATATTTCATTAGTCTCTGATTTGGATCATCGTAACATTGTGTTTATTTACTGTCCAAAAGCCCCAAAGCATACTCTATGTCAGTGGTTCTCAACCTGTGGGTGAGGACCCCTTTGGGGGTCGAACGACCCTTTCACAGGCATCGCCTCAGACCATTGTAAAAGACATATTTTTGAAAAAATACGGAAAACATAAAATAATTTTATGGTTGGAGGTCATCACAACATGAGGAACTGTATTAAAGGGTCGCGGCGTTAGGAAGGCTAAGACCCACTGCTCTACATGGAACTGTGTTTGCCACATAAATTGTGCTGATTGCCGTTAAGCTTTAGGCACAATTAATATGCTGTTTATCACTTATAAAGCCTTCTCTGAAAGATTGCCTCTGTTCCATTACAGGCAGTTCTTGTTTAGTATCTGCTTCATTTAGCAACTGTTTGCAGCTACAGCAGTGATGAAAAAGTAATTTTGTGACCAATCCAAAGCATTTGCAACTTTGCTGAACTGCAAAATGAAGGAAGGCTAAAATAAGATTATTACCACCATCACTTGTAGTGACCCTTTTGCTTTGCAACCAAGTTTCTGGTCCTATTTGTGGTTGTAAATGAGGACTATCTGTGTTTCTGACTATTATCTATGATTCAATTGGGAAGGAGAAGGTTACTCTGTTCTCCTTTTTAGTCTCATTTTTGAGTTTGTTAGCTTTGTTTTTTAAGTACTGTATTTCTTTTAATCATGCACTATCCACAATCTTGAATTGTGAATCTTTATGACTCTGAATTATAAATTATATAAATGATCAATTATAATGTTGGTACTAAAAAAAAACCTGTGTGCTGACTGTGGATATGATCTTGATACTAGTTTGAGTGTACCTCCCCTAGAATATAAGAGTAGAGCAAATCCAGTGCTTCTTTCTAACTAATATGAATCAGGTACAATATAAACTGAAAATGATTGTGTAGCTTATAGCAGTACCTCAAAGGAATAATTTCCTTTTCTAAACAGTGATATTGTTATAAGCTTTAACTTCTATTGTGCACAAGGAGCAAGAGCCGGTAAGTTATCGTCTAATAAACAATTTATGGCAAATTAGGAGATTTAGGAGAGACATGAGAAAGAGTACAACAGGAAGTGAAAAATCATTGCTAGCTCTGCAGGGATTAGGAATAAAGAGATATATGTACCCAACCGAGATCCTGTCTTTTAAAAGAGCATGGAAGCTGTGAAAAGGCACAATGATATTCCCCATTACACAAATTATTTATCAATAGTTGAATAGAACACCCACACAAGATGAAAAAACAAAAACAAAAGGGGTATGTTGAATTAGAGATGAAGCTGACTAGTGAGAGACTAGTGCTTCATGCAAATATCAATCTATAGCTGCAACTCGAATAAAAACCCATTTGTGACCCTCTTAGAGTTTTCTGAATGGCTCAATGGCTAAGACACTAATCTTGTCAATCAGAAAGGTCAGTGGTTCGAATCCCTAGTACCTCGTAATGGAATGAGCTCCTATTACTAGTCCCAGCTATTGCCAACCTAGCAGTTCGAAGGCATGTAAAAATGCAAGTAGAAAAATAGGAACCACCTTTGGTGGGAAGGTAACAGAATTCCGTGCACTTTTGGCATTTAGTCATGCCGGCCACATGACCATAGAGACATCTTTGACTTTGAAATGGAGATGAGCACTGTCCCCTAGAGTCAGGAATGACTAGCACTTATGTGCAAGTGGTCTGCGAATATAGGGATGTGATGATAAGCTTCAGTTAAATCCACTGAGGTGAGGAACTCGCCTTTCCTGGCTCCCTCCAGGATGGTGTGGAGGGAGTGCATTTTGAACCGCCGATAAACAATCTGGTGGTTCAATGATTTAAAGTCTAGGATTGTTCTCCAATCCCCAGAAGCCTTCGGCACCACAAACAAGCGGGAGTGATATTCCTACCCTCTCTGGTTCGAGGGAACCAGTTGGATGGCCCTTATATCCAGCAAGTGTTGAATAGCCTGTTCCATCAGGACCCATTTGTGAGGGAACCAGGAGATCTGACATTGCACAAAGTGCTCCTGAGGGGTGGAGAGGAACTCTAGAAGGAGTCCGAATTTGATCATTTTGATGACCCAATTGTCCATTGTGTTCTTCTCCCACCGATGAGCAAAGAACGCCAGATAGCCCCCGATGGGAAGAGACTCCAGGCAGTCACTTCTGCCTTTTGAATTGGAAATTTTCCTCACCTCGGTAGGACTTTTTGGGAGGAAACAATCTGCAAATCCCCCATCCGCCACCCAAAAGGGCGACCTCCTATAGAAAAGAGTATGATAGTTTTCCTGCTTTTTGTATAAGGGAAGAGAGGACCTTACGTTTGTCCTTGGATTCAGTAAGGTAAGGATCCAAAGAAGCCCCCAAAAGCTGGGTACCCCCAAAGTGGGAAACTGCCATATGCTATTTGGTCTGGATATCAGCCTGCCATGGCTTAAGCCATAGCAGTCATCTGGCCATGACCGAAGAAGCCATGACCTTGGATGCAAAGCGGGTTGTGTTTAGGGAAGCATCCGCAGAATATTCAATGGCAGCCCTGATCTTATTCAGATCTCGAAGCGATCTGGTAGCCGCCATGGAGAAAAAAGAGGTGGCTATAGATGCCTGCACTGCCCAGGCGCTTGCCTGATATCCCTTAACCAGTGTCTGGTCTGACCTTTTCTCCTCAGGCTTGAGGACCTTCTCAGGAGCTCCAGTGACTACCGTAGGTGATGACGGGTGCATTTAGAGCACCCACTGGAGAGGTCTCTAGGAACCTGGTGAGATCTGGAGCGACATTATAGAGGTGCTTGTCCAAGTTAGTGGGCAGAGGACCTGTTCCCAGAGAGGCCCACTGTTGCTGGACCATGTTCATAAAGAGCTTTGGAGACAGGATAACCTTCTTCTCCACTGTTGGTTTGGAAAACAGAGTGTTAGGATATTCATTCAAAGTTGTATCAGCAGTCTGAGCCTAAGGGGGAGAAGTCAGGTTAGCAGCCCTTTTTGCTTTAAACAGAAGTGACTTAAAGAGATCTGATTTGAACAAGCCGACAAAAACCATAATGTCTGGGGTGATGCCCTCATCATCCGATAAGTCTGAATCTCTGAGAGTATATTGTTCCCAAAAAATTGAAGCCTGACTGGCTGTCTGGAGCCCCTGGATGATCTGTGTCTGTGCCTGCTAGAGGACCTGGAAGATGGTCGCTGCTGAAGGCCGGCTGCAATGCCTTGGTTTATTACCTCAGAGATTATGGCTGCCATATCAGAGAGGGCGGAGGTTGTGGCCTGAGGCAAATTGGTATTCTGGATTGGAAAGGAACAACCAGTTGGAACAGAGTTGACCTATTCAAATAAGCAGTCCCTGTTGAGAGGGACATCAAAAAAAATTCTCCCTGTGGCAGGCTGTATGGAAGAGGATGAGGAGGACAGTTCCCACTCTGAGTCAGGAGACATGTCAGCCAGTGAAGGGCAAGGCTCAATAGGAGGCAGTTCTGGCTTGATCCACCATGGCAGAGGAGATCCTGGTCCCCTGGTCTGCCTCTTTTTGGGCCCATTGAAATTCCTTTTCCAGGACCCTCTGCCTTCTTTCCTCTGCCCTGAAGGAGGTCTTAGAAACTTTGGAGGCTTTGCCTTTGTCAGAAGTCTCCTCAGCAGCCCTCTTGAGGCTGGCCGTCACCCCAGAAGGGCCTGCTTCCTCCAGATCTTTCTCTGGAATAGGTCCCAGGAGGGCATTGGAATTTCCGGTGGCCATAGTGCCACAAAGGTTACATGGTACCCAAGGGTTGTAACCAAAGGGAACGATCTCACCGCACTCACTGCAGAGAAGAGATCCACTGGCTGTAAGAGGCGCTCCTCGCCTCCGCGATCGCTCCTCACTTGCTGGGCCTGCAAAATGGCAGCCGCCACTTTTTGTGCCCTTTTTGGTGCCGTTAAAGCCACAAAATGGCAGCTGCTGCTTTTCATGCTCTTTTGGTGTCCAGTAGAGGCGCAAAATGCCGGTTGCAGCTTTTGCACACCTGTGGGGCTTCTGCAGCACCGGATCCCTCAGCAATTTGCAAAAATAGCCAGCGCTTCTTTAAACAGCCTCAGAGCCGCAGCTAGGGAGGAGGAACCGACCAGGTGGTTCCGCCCCAGGCGACTTATGGACCCCTTGAGGTTCCAGACGGAGCTTGGGGTTATTCCTGATACTCTCACCCACAGTCCAGTGGAGACTCTGGTTACTGCCTGCAACTCGGCAGCGTCGGAGTCTCTTGACCGGATTGCGCCACTACGGCCGCTCCGAGGCAGTGGATCCAGGAGGCCTCCTTGGTTTACCGAGGAACTCCGGGAGAGGAAGCGCTGGAAGAGACGCCTAGAGCACCTATGGAGGTCCAACAAATCCGAATCGAGCCGAGCACTTTTAACATCGTGCATCAAGGAATACATCAGGGCAATTAGGACGGCGAAAAGAGCTTATATTGCCACCTTGATTGCCTCCGCTGAGTCGCGCCCAGCCGCCCTGTTTAGGATAACCCGTTCCCTCCTAAACAGGAGGGACACGGGGGATCCCCTGCAGGGTAGGGCTGAGGACTACGTCCAGTTCTTAGCGGACAAAGTTGCTCGGTTTCGGTCGGAGTTGGACTCCGATTCTGCAGCTCCAGCCAAGGCACAAGGGGATAATCTGGTAGACCACCCCTGGGTTGAGTTTCAGGATGTTGCCCCTGGGGACGTGGACAAGGCCATAAGAGCTGTGAGTGCCTCCACATGTGTACTGGACCCGTGCCCCTCCTGGCTGGTTGCTAACAGCAGGGAGGTGACACGGGGCTGGATCCAGCCGGCTGTTACCGCCTCCCTTCGGGAGGGGGTCTTTTCCCCCGCACTTAAAGAGGCGGTGGTGAGACCCCTCCTGAAGAAACCATCCTTGGATCCAGCCGTTCTTAACAATTACCGTCCAGTCTCCAACCTCCCCTTTGTGGGGAAGGTTGTTGAGAAGGTGGTGGCCTTTCAGCTCCAGCGGTCCTTGGAGGAAGCTAGCTACCTTGACCCATTCCAGTCCAGCTTCAGGCCTGGCTACAGCACAGAAACCGCTTTGGTCGCATTGACCGATGACCTCTGGAGAGCCAGGGATGGAGGCTTTGCCTCCATCCTGGTTCTCCTTGACCTCTCAGCGGCTTTCGATACCATCGACCATGGTATCCTTCTGCGACGACTGCGGGAGGTGGGGTTGGGAGGCACTGTTTTGCAGTGGTTCTCCTCTTACCTCTCGGACAGGTCGCAGTCGGTGTTAGTTGGAGGGCAGAGATCGACCCCTAGGCCCCTAAGATATGGGGTGCCGCAGGGTTCGGTCTTGTCCCCCCTACTTTTTAACATCTACATGAAACCGCTGGGCGAGATCATTCGGCGGCACGGGATAAAATACCACCAGTATGCGGACGATACGCAGTTGTATCTGTCCGCCCCGTGCCAACTCAATGAAGCGGTGGACGTGATGAACCAGGGACTTGAAGCTGTTAGGGACTGGATGAGGGCTAACAAACTCATGCTCAACCCAGATAAGACCGAGTGGCTGTTGTGTTTCCCTCCCACCAATTCGGCAAGCATTCCACCTCTCAGGCTGGGGGGTCAAACCTTATACCCCTCAGACAGGGTCCGCAACTTGGGAGTCCTCCTGGATCCACAGCTGACTTTTGAACACCATTTGTCAGCTGTGACCAGGGGGGCATTTGCCCAGGTTCGCCTGGTGCACCAGTTGCGCCCCTACCTGAACCGGGAGGCTCTCACAACAGTCACTCGTGCCCTTGTGACCTCTAGGCTGGAGTACTGCAATGTGCTCTACATGGGGCTGCCCTTGAAGAGTATTCGGCGACTTCAGCTAGTCCAGAATGCAGCCGTGCGAGCGATTGTGGGTGCACCTCGCTTCACCCACATAACACCTATCCTTCGCGAGCTGCACTGGCTACCTGTCGATCTCCGGGTACGCTTCAAGGTGCTACTTGTCACCCATAAAGCCCTACATGGTAGTGGATCTGGGTACTTGAGAGACCGCCTACTGCCAATTACCTCCACGCGACCTATTAGATCTCATCGATTAGGCCTCCTCCGAGTTCCATCTGCTGGTCAATGCCGACTGGCAACTACGCGGAGGAGAGCCTTCTCGGTGGTAGCTCCGACCCTATGGAACGATCTCCCCGTGGAGATTCGTACCCTCACCACCCTCCAGACCTTCCGCACAGCCCTCAGAATCTGGCTATCCCGTCAGGCCTGGGGCTAAGACTGTAACCCGCCCGAATGGTATGAATGTTGTGTTTTTAATTATGTATTGTCTTATATGTTAAAAGTTTGTCTCCCCCTCCCTTTTGGGTTGTGAGCCGCCCTGAGTCCCCCCAGGGAAAAGGGCGGCATACAAATAAACTTTTACAATTACAATTACAATTACAATTTTTTTACAATTGTGAGCCTGCACTGACAAATCGACTCTCAGTGCTCCGGAGCGAAGTCGTGGGTGTAAACTCTCTGCAAGTTTAAAAGCCCGAGCCTAGCAGCCAGGCAGGCAGCCCAATGGGCCAATTTGAATCTCCCATTCAATCCCCTCTGGAGGAGAGCAGGAGAAAAAAATTCCAAAGGGAAAAATAATTTTGAAAAATACCAATTATCCTCAATTTGAACTATTCAGACTAAAATTTGGTAAGAGAGGCCAATTCTCAACAGCTAGTCCAGGTTGAACTGAGTCTAAAACTGGGAAGAGCTACCAGTGCATGATGACATCACAGATTGTAGACCCAGTCCAATTGGTTACTGGACAGAGCAATCCCAGTCTGGCTGCTATTTCCACCAATAAAGGAGAAAGTATGGCCTGAGGAGCCATGCACTTGCTGTGAGGTCTTAGCAGAATTGCTTTCACTGCCACAGTCCTAAATTCAGACTCTGGAAAAAGAACAAAGCTGTAAGAGGGCATCTGCTTCCAAATTAAGTGCCACAGAGCACAGCCAGATTGCTGAGAAGTGTGCTTTGGGAGCATTAATCTATTCAGAATTTGTTATTTTAAGTAGACTTGTTAGTTGCAAGAAGCCCAGCAACAATAATTCAACCTAAATACCATTAACTGTGCCTGAGTGGAAGAAAACAGAAACCTTTGTTTGAGCTCAAAAACTGAAACATCTGAGATATCTTGTAGGCTGCTGTCTTTCTTAAAACCAACCTTAGACAAACTCTTGATAGATGCACTTTGACTAATTTGAATCTTTTGCAGAGATTGGAACTCTGGATTGGATTTATACTGCACCATCTGATTCACCATCCTATATTTGCTCCAATTTGTGAAACCTATCTTAACAGGTTTTCAGATCACAAAATGCTTTGAAAGGATACTCAATAATTGTTGTACTGGCTTTTTTCATATCCTTACATAAAAGTCTTGGACAACATCCTGGTAGCAGACCTTACAAGCTGGCTCTTGACCTTTTCACCTTTTAACTCTGTATAAATATGCAGTGAATGCATATTTATATATGCAGTTAAAAGTTGTAAGCATAGTCTTATAATTTTGTTATGTTACACTTCGCATTAGCTGTATATGTGGTAGTCTGTGTGAAAAATATGTAAAGACTCTGTGGTAGATCTCAAATATTGCTTTCCTTGCATCTTCCTGACTGTTCTGTCAAAAAACGAGTTAGTGTTTCTGAGAGGATATCTGGAGAGTTTCTGCACACACACACACACACACACACACACACACACACACACAAAGCACCCAACCCAACTCACAAGGATTACTTGTTGTGGGGAAAATAGGAGACAGTAGTATTAAGTATATTTACTAAAATTTTGGGATACTAAAAATGACTTGATAGTTGAATAAAATGTCAAATCTAGTCTAAAAATCAGTGCAACCAATAATAATGTATATAGACAAATTAATTCTCCACCTCGCCACAATCCAAATAATAATTAGAAACCAATGCATGGTCCATTTGAGTAACATAGATCTGTCCACATTGCATACCGCTCATTCCTGGGTAAAAAAAAAGAGGTTGAATTTTCTGCAAGGCTGCTACTCATTTCTCCTCTACCAATTAAAATACTCAAATTGCAGTTTCTCAGCTGCTATAAAGTTATTTTTAAACTCTCTATGACAACATATATCATCAAGCCTACTCTTGATGATACTGACTTGAGAGCAGCTGAAGCTATTTTGCACCTCACTCAACAGCTTAGGAATTCCCAAACTTTATAAAGTAAGATAATGAAAGAAAAGCTCAGATACTGCAACTTGTCCTAAAGATTCCTGGTTAGTAGAAGTAGAAATTACTAGATAGATCTCCCTTTTTATTAGCTCCTGGAAATAGTTGCCATAGGCAAAAACTGGTCTGCAGTGGGATCTATAAAAAAGAAAGGGGGGGGGGGGCGAAGGAGAGGTGTCAATCCTCATAACGTCCAAACTTTGACAAATTAAAGGCTAGGTTCATTTATTTCACTAACCCTAGTTTGCTTAACCACTACATAACCAAAAATCATAATTGACTTGGTTAAAATCACACACTAAGTCATAAGCCACATATTCAAACAGTGCTTGAGATCCTATATTGAGCTAACTCAAAACCAAACAGCACATACAATGAGAGGACAATTTATGAATCCATACAAATAGTCAATGTTGTTTCAACAGATAGATCATTCCTTTGCTGCTGCTGTGTTAATAATAACAGTTTCTTCCCATCCTCTGCATGAGGAAACATGGAATAATGGCCTACTCATTAGGCGTTTGGATGAATAGTCATTTTTTTCCTTAATGTAAGATCAATTTATCTGGGGAGGTGGTAGCGTCTTCTCACAACTCAATGTCTTTAAGCTAGGTAGATATTTCTTAGAATGTTGCAATTTGGATTCCAGTATTGAACGGATGTGGGACGTGGTGGTTCAGTAGCTAAGACTCTGAGCTTGTTGATCAGAAAGGTTGACAGTTCGGCAAATCCCTAGTGCCGCGTAACAGAGTGAACTCCTGTTACTTTTCCCAGCTTCTGCCAACCTAGCAGTTCGAAAGCATGTAAAAATGCAAGTAGAAAAATAGAGCCACCTTTTGGTGGGAAGGTAACAGCGTTCTGTACACCTTTGGTGTTTAGTCATGCCGCCACATGACCACAGATACAACGTTGGCTCTTTGGCTTTGAAACCGAAATGAGCACTGCCCCCTACAGTTGGGAATGACTAGCACATATGTGTGAGCGGAACCTTTACCTTTTTATTGAACGGAGGGTGGAACTTAATAGCATAAAAGACCCAATCCAACTATCTAATTATGTAAAATGTCTGAAATTTTGAAAGGATACTGAACCTATGCTCCTAAAATAGCAAAAAAAATAACTAGAATTCTTATGTGCTAACTTGCTTATGTAATAATTGGTGCTATAGATCTGGGGAACAGCATAGTAGCCTAGTAGTGAAGTTACTCACTTCCTACTTGGAAGGTTGATAGTTTAATCTTAGGGAGCGACAGATGTTTCTAGGGCACAAAGAAAAAAAGATATCTGCTTTAAATTTCATGTAGGTGTCAGGAAGGGCATCCAACCAGTACATGTTCAGGTGAGTGCTGTTGCCCTGACTCTTTCCTGAATGAAGGGACTATAGGGTTATAAAAAGAAAAAAGAGGTATATATAATATCACTATGATTCTAAAATCAATATTATATATTGTACCTCTCTGTAAATAATCAATTTTGTCCAAAAGGTTGATACAGACACACAGTTTTCTTAAACTTTATCAAACACTTTCAATCCAAGTCAGTTTAATGGCTGTACCCTGCTTTGCATTTTTAAAAATAGATATAGAATGTTCTTTTATGTAAGAATTTTTATTTTATTTTGAAGAATTAGAGTTTCAGCATAGTCAGCAAATTAATAGAGGCTTTTATGCTGTTTTTTTAATATAATGTAATATTGTAATAGTTAAAAGAATAAAAATAAAACAACCATAGGAAGATTTTTTAAAACCACCCCCTAAATGTATTGTTTCCTTGAATAGCAACCTGAACTGAAATAGATACTATCTGAAATAAACTGAACAACTATAAGGAACAAATAAACGTGCAGTCTCATATTTAATAGCCTAAGCGAGTCTATTAAATTATTTGGGAGGAAAGAGAATATTTATCTTTAGCAGCTAAGTGTCCCTTTGTGTTTTTACAGCAAACATAGTTTTACAATCTAAGCAACTTGGCTGCTCTGTAGATGTTTAAATAAAATAGAAGTATATTTTAGCCAATCTTCATGTAACATTTTGATAAGGATTGCAGTTTTTAAAAAGCAGTGATTATATAGACACAACTGAATAGTTATTAATTTATGGAATTTGACCATAAAATGTCAAATGGGAGTATTCTAATTTTGAGGTGCTGGGAGTGAAACTAAATATATTAGCAGTAAAATACTATTTTTGGTAGCCCTTTTTTGAGATCATTTTGTGTTTACTTCTGCCTTGAGACCTCTTTGAAATGATTTGAAGAGCTTCTGTTGTAGAAATCTCTCAATCAAAAGCAGTTGTTTTGAAAATAAGGATCCTACTTGCTTCAATTATTTGTAAGAAAAACATGCTTTTAAAAATGAACTGTGATATAGAACAGTGGTGGGATTCAAAAATTTTTACTACCGGTTCTGGGGCATGGCTTGGTGGGCATGGTGTGGCTTGGTGGGCATAGCAGGGAAAGGATACTGTAAAATCTCCATTCCCACCCTACTCCAGGTGAAGGTTACTGCAAAATCACCATTTCCTCCCGATCAGCTGGGACTCGGGAGTCAGGAATAGATGGGGCAGGGCCAATCAGAGGTGTTATTTACTGGTTCTCCCATCTACTCAAAATTTCCGCCACTGGTTCTCCAGAACCTGCTGAATACCACCTCTGCTACAGAAGATGGTTTGCTTTCTCATACACATAGAAAATCATACTTTGGGGAAACTTTCATAATCAGATCATCTTGAATGCTGAGAGTTAATTGAAAGTAATACCAATATAATGGCACATTGTTAGGGCACAGCAGAGAGTATAACAAAGAAATAATGTTCTTTCAATTCCTAGTATTCATATTGAATGGTCAGACAATGCCCATTCAATATGAATACTAGGAATTGAAAGAACATTATTTCTGAAATGCTCAGTCTATGGATATAGGCAAACCAGAAAAACCTAACAGCCCTACTCTTTTCTACATCCCTGATTGTTAATCAGCCGAGCCTTTAAGTATATTTACTATAAAAATTCATTTGCAGTTCAGGTGTTTGTTCTGCATTCAGGTCTATGCTGGAAGCCTGGAGAAAATCCTTGACTTTTGCAAAAGGTATTGTAACGTTCTGTTTTTGTAGACCAGTTGGAAAGGGGAGAGGGGATGGTTCCGCATGAGCAGCAGCCAAGTATACACGCTCAGCTCCATTTGCAGGAGTGGCCGAGTGTGCGCATCTGAACTTGCCGCTGCTGCTTGTGCAAGTGGGATGCACAACTACGCTTGCTGTCACTTCTGCGGCCTGCTTCCAAAGGGTTCACGTGGATTGAAGCCTTGGGGTTGGGGACTCCTGATCTAACCCCTCCCATTTTAAGAAAAAGTAAGAGAGAATTTCCCCATCCTTCATGTCTGGAAGAGCTCTTGGGAGAAACCTTGAAAAACTTCAGCACTGAGCTGTCTATGGTGGCATCACAAAACTGACAATAGTGGCTGCGATTGCAAGACTAGAATCCCACTCCATTTTGCATTCCTTATGATTCAAAGAGCTTGGTGAATTTAAATACCTTTGATTATGTGATTATGACTGCCATATTGATTTTCCCCACCATCCCATTGCCTTTGCCTCATTAAATGCCAGCCTGTTCCCCTAACTATTTCTGTGTCAAAATCTGAATTTTTGTTTTCTTTTCAAAATATATATTTATTAAGCATGCTGCAATTTTATCAGTCCTCTATTTAATTTACATCATTAATTTACATTATAATTCTGATACTTAGGAAAGCTCCCTCTACAAAAAAACAACCTTTTGATAGACAAGTCTACCTTTTAGAACATAAAACAGCATTAAATTATTACAAGGGCACCTTAAAAATTATATGAGTAAATTCATTACTCAGAATTCATTGACAATTCAAAGTTCCACATGGATATGGCAGATTTAATACACTAGCCCATATTTGATAATGTTATGCTGAAGTAATCTCTTTTTATAATTTATATCCTGTAAGATAATTTTATTGACAAATTTCACTAGTTCTTTGGAAGCATTGCTTTGTTGTAGGTTAATTCTTTTTTTTAACTTTCAGAATCTAACTTCCTTTCCCTTTCCCCTTCCCCCTCCTTGTATTACAAGTATTCTTTGCAAAATTGCACAATATTTTCATTTTGTTTCTAATAGCTTTTTGCTGACCATTATTATATAATTCTGGGTCTGTTATTGATAAAAATAATTGAGGTAGTCAGTGTACTGTGCTATTCGTGAATAACTGTGAAAATTAAAACTGCAATCGAAAGGTGAAATTAAAATGATTACTTTTTTATAGCTAGATTTCAGTGCCAGGTAGGTTAATTGCAAAGTAATTCCAATTTTGTAGCTTTGAGACATATGCTAAATTTGATGGGAAGGTTTTCAAGTTAATGAAATGACAGCAAATATCTTAGCCTAAAATTCATTGCACTCATACTTCCTTGAAATTAGGTATCAATGGGAGAAGCCTATTATTTGTACATAGTATTTCACAGTTTGCCAGGAGCTCAAGTTGATTATATTTTATATGGGATATGTTCTAATCTTAACCCAACTATTGATAGTTTAATTGTTGTATATCTGTGAACCACTTAGAGTTCTTGAGGAATGCAGAAGGATGTAAATGCAATAAAGAAAGAAATAGCAGCAATACAATTTACGCAAGAGCTGTTTCCCAATGCCGTTTGCATATCTAACTCCACTTTGTGTATTTAGCACATCACTCAAAATATATAGATAGAATCTATAGATAATATACTTCAGCTTTGTGTCATAATTTCTTCATACATTTTTATATTTAAATTTCCTTTGAAATGTGTAAACCTCATAGAATCTTTGACATAAGCAGTTCATTAATACAAGGGCTATTCGTATAATAATAGAATGAATAGGATGAAATAAATGGTATGATAGGATGGATAGAATGGATAAATTGTGTGGAATAGAATTTGGGGGTGGGGACACATAATAGTTATAAATAGTACTTTAATAGGTAGGAAGCAATTGGTCCATTCATCTGATAATAACCTGGATGTATAGAACTGGGAATTGTTTGTTTAATTATTTGTTACATTTTTATTATTTTTTATTAAATTTATATTTATTTATTAAAAATTTATTTTATGGGAGGTTCCTATTTCCATTCACACTTGGCTTGTACAGAATAGACATTCCTGTTCTTTCTTTCAACTTAAAAGAGATTTTGTCCACCACATCTTTCTTGCTTAGTGGCATGTAGATTATTCCAGACTTTTTGCTTCCTATATGTTCAAAACTTTAAGGGAAAAATGTGTCCAATTTTTGTGGCAGCCACAAATAAGAGTACTGATGTGGTAAGGACAATCTCCTCAGCCTAGCATATAGATTTCTGTTTATTAAACAGGAACGGTTTAGTTTTGTTTGTCTACTTCCTAAAATGGTTAAACATCTGCTTCTACCTTCAAAAAAAAAGGAAAAAAAGAAGGATGTTTATTTGATTTTTCCACCAATGCTGATACTACTCATTCTTATTGACTTGAAATTGGACAAAGGATATCCTGTTTCTTCTATGTTAAGTGTATATATTTCTAGCAATAATTTGTGAAGGACAATAGCATTGAATAACTCAACTTCCTATCAAATGTTGCTCATGACTTGAAATCAGTCAGGAAGTCTTTTTATTATTATTTTTTCAGGTAGATTTTTGTATTGTTTCGTAAGACTTCAATTAACAGCTGTGTCCCAAATTATTTGCCTGAGAAGATGGGGCCATCCTATTTTAATACATGTTTTTACAAATTATGGATAATTATAAAGAAATTGGGCTATGTCTTAAGAGAAAAATAGAAGATGACTATGGGAATATGAGCTTGGAGAAACATGAAATCCTTTAGTTTGTGACCCTTTGTCCTTTCTGTATTAGGTTGGATATGAGCAATCTCAGAACAGTATATCCCTTAAGCTCTCAGACCAGAGAGAGACAAATGTTACATTATTCAGGTACAGAGTTTCATATATAGGGAGAAAAATATGTTCTGTTCATACATTGATATGATCTTATCTCAAATGCGTTTACAAATCCAACATTGTTTTCCTCTCAGATTTTATCATGCAGTGTTTTGAAAAACACATCGATATACAAGACTCATTATATTATGGGAATGTGTATGAATGTGTATGAAAATAATATATAAGGTATTTTACAGTAGGAACCATTACTTGCAAAAAAAAATTTTAAAAGTTTATGTAAACTTTTTATCATAGGGACAGATGCAGCAATTAGACAGCATTGGAAAATAAAAAACTGTACAAAGTAAAGCTTGTCTAAATCTTCCAATCTCCTAATGCCTTGTTCTCATGCAGATCAATCCCTTTGTAGAAGTCTAATCCCAGGGGATTCTTTTTAAAGTAGTCTTAGAGTCTTAACAAAAGCACAGGTTGTACTTTTATGATTACAGTGCAAATATTGAAACATTGATCTAATAGGTGGTTCAGAAATGAAGAAAAACTTTATTTCCTCATTTAACAGCTTCAGAAACTGGTGAAAAAATGGGATGTGGATTGGCCTGGATGAATAAATTACTTTTAGACCTCAGCTTGCCTTAAAAAATCAAATCTAAGGTATAAACCCAATAGGGTTTAAATCAACCTAGGTTAAGATTCAAATATATACTGGAAATCATGTATCAAAGTAGCTAGTATACAAAAGCATCTTTTTCAAGAAGAACTGGCTGATTTGTTTTGTAAGATTCAGTATCTGTCTGGCATATAGATTGAGAACTTGAGGATCATGTGAAATTTGATTAACCAGCAGAACAAATGGCATTCTTATAATGGCTTTTTTGGGGGGGGGGTAGTTTTTGATGGTAGACAAGATTAAAAGGCAATCAGAAGAAAGGGGCTTGTTTTAAACATTTATACTTCTGCTTGTAAGGAGTTTTATAAGAGTTAAAAGGACAATAGGCATGATATAGTGAAAAAAATAACTGCATCTAAAGCTCTGACATCAGAATTTGTTTATTCCTTGATATTTATAAAAATTAATTTATTGTTTCCCCTTTCTGCTAATTATGATCACATCAGGAATGAGAACGCACAAATATCAGCGTTGCGATGTGTGGGTTTGCTCCTGCATATCTTTAGGAATTAAAGGAATAATTGCCGATAAATTTGCAGTATATATCAACACAGCTCATAGAATTACAAATACTATGCCATAATTGTAGATATACATGATTATTGTAGATAGAAAAGATCTTATTTTTCAACAGCAAGTATAAAGTGGCAATAGATTTGTCCATATTTTTCCTTAACTTTTTGAAATTTCATATCAGCCTTTACATAACTAATGTTGGTTACTAAATAGATCATCTTCAATCTCTTTATTTCTTCAAGTTATAGAGTCTTTTGCCACTGAATTTGTTGGGATCAGGCTGTGAGGCTGATTAATAAGAATGGTAATACTTGGCGGTATTATAGGGAGATATGCAATTTACATTTTGGTTTTGGTATTTAGTGATCTCAAAAGTTTATTTTCTAAATTACAAAATAAGGAACATTTCAAAAATGTTTTCTATCTTCCAGAAGGGGAAGGAACAGAATTACCTAAGAAAATATCAGATAAAAATGGAGTCTGATGTTTAATTGCATATTGAGAATGAATTCAGATATCAGAATCTACATTTTCTAAACAGAACTTTACAATGAGCACATATCTGCTCACAATTACTGCCTTTGTCAGTTGGTAGAAAATCTTGTCAACCCACCCAACCTTCCCAAATCTTGCCAACCCATATAATTTGGAAGTTCATTGGAGACGTTCAAATGGCAGCAATGATTAAAAAAAAGTACTGCTTGCAATTTATGCTTATGTGTCAGTGTCAAAAGAAATATTCTGCTATTTTTGCTACAGTGATATCTAGGTAGTTTTCTACAACATATTTTGTATGAAAATTTTCAATGGGATCATTAGGTATATAGACCGCCAATGATTACAACATTTTTATTCTGTAAGCTAATGAAGAAAAGAGAATAACTGCAAAAAGTTTGCATCATTATCTGCATTTTCATACATTCATACAAAGAATAACATATCTACCTATCATGAAAAGTAAGTTTTTATATGAGATTATGTACCGAAATAAAATTTAGGGTAATAAAAAAAGTTTTTCTGGATAAATTTCAGCTTATCAGTCACCTTGATGAAACTACTGTCATGTATTGATTTGGATAAGTAGGTTTTGAAAGTAATTGAATATAGAAATAGGAAATCACCTACCATATTTTCCTGAAAATATGACCTACCCCAAAAACAAGCCCTAGCCTGATTTTCATACCTGCACCTAAAATAAGCCCTACCCCCAAAATAGGCCCTAGTTAAGGCTTGCCCACCATCTGATTGTAGCTCTGCAGCTAGGCCTCCCACACCCTAAAATGTTGTGCCACTGCTTGACTTCTGACGCTGGATGCTACGCATCACATCGCGCGGGTACTGCTGCTCATGTGTGCAAAAGCACATGAGCAACAGCACTGATGTGACAAGCCTTGTGGTGTATAGCCACAAGCAACTGCAGAAATCTGGCAGTCTCCCAATACAAACTTCTCCTGAAAGAAACTTCTTCCCTGCTTTCCTTCCATAGCACATTACCTTTGTATAATCAAGCTCTGGAAGATTGTGGAAAGTATATGCTTAGAAGCAATGTGCAGTTTCCCCCAGTAACGAGAATTGAAGGCAACACTGTCCCTTTCATACGATCTTCCAGGGCTTGAATGCCACACATTCAGCTGTTTTCATTCCCGCTTGGTTTCCCGCTCCACCAGGCTGGTCCAGTGGGTAGAATTGCCTTCTGCCTTATGCAGCCATGCCATGAATGGGGATTGACCACCTCCAAAACTCCACAGCTATCAAAGTAGATCCTAGGCCCTTTGCTGCAATGGACAGGTGAAAAGTGGAGCAATGGAAGGAAGAGGACCCGGGGAGAAGAAAGAAGAAAAGTGGGGCCATGCTGGCCAGCTAGGCCCTGAAGCGGCACCACTACCACCACAATGTGTGTATGTGTATGTGAGAGAGAGAGAGGTGGAAAGAGAGCGCAAGACAGCGATCTGATCCAACCTTAATGTGTGTGTTTATGTATGTGAGTGAGAAAGAGAGCGATATCCAATCAAATCTTGGAGAGTTATGGGGGCGGTGTGCTTCCTCCCCCTCCCTCCCCCCCCCTCTCTCTCACACACACACCACACACACGTTGAATCAGATAGTCCATTTGGACTCCTGCTCCCCTCTACCTCCTGCTGCAGTTGGCCACCAAGCGGTCGCCACCTCCTCTCTGTGCCTGGAGTTGTCGGGGCACCTGACCGGGCCTTTTGATGAAAAAATATAGGATATGCCTGAAAATAACCCCACGTGCTTATTTTTGGGGAAGCACGGTAGCATACTGTTCTGGAGAAACTGGTACTGCCTATACAATTCCACAGTTTGATCTACCAGCTGAAACAAAATGTTTATAGCCCTGTTAAAACACTTGAAGTCCATTCCCTGTTCATTTACATATGCACTGCTATTTCCTTGGAAAGTGCTGATATAAAGGATTTCAGCCTTGTACAAAGCTATGCAAATATTACTCGGGCTGATCTGCCCATTGCCAATTCTTCTGCTTAAGTGCTTTGCTCTCACAGGGATGAATACCTCCTTTGATTGTTTATAGGATTACTTACTATTTTAATGTACTGCAGGTCTCTTGTTGGCAAATGCATGAAGGCCCTTGTGGGAGATGTAATAGTAAAATCAATATGTTTATATCTGATAATTTAACCTGATTAAAATCTAAGCATGTGTAATAGATATTTGAAATGATAGGTTTTATTACACTGATTAAAGAAAAGCGAGTCAGGATTTAGTGACAATAAATTAAAATTGAGTATATCAGTCTATGAAGTATGACTGGTGAGACCGCTGCTTTACAATTATATTGAAAAAAATTCATTTCTCCACAATTATATTGAAGACATTTATTTTTTCCTGTCACATCCTGGGTGTATACCAGAATTCTAAGTATTCACAGGCCTTCCATGACTACAGTCTGTAATCTACATTGAAAAGGCCTAAATTTAGTCTGTTTCAAACACTAAAATTTGCAACAGTGTTGCAAAATTGATCAAATAAAATTGTAGCATCACATACTAAACTCTGCTCTTTTGTACTCATCTCATGACATTGAATGGAAGTATGTAAGAGAGTGAAGTTGCATCAAGATACACATTTTGTTAGTTGTTTCTTGCAAACTCTACCTATGATCTGTCATTCACTATTCTGTAATTCATAATTAAGTAAGATAGCATGCTTTCAGATTACATATTAGTAGGAATGAAACTCAGCTCTTACAATGCTGTTTCCTAGATCCCATAATACGATCAATTATGATGCCTGCATGAATTATTGTGCATATATTAAAAATTATAGCAGGATTAATACCCAATAATTTGCAATGTGTTTTATATGATTGATATGTTAATTTTATTTGTTATGCATGAATGATAAGTTCACGAGAGTCCCAATTAACAAGTAGTATGCATTATTTAAAACTATATTTCTCATTCTTTTTTCTTAAATATATAGTGAAAGAAAAAAATTAATGCAGCTATGCAGCATGATAAAATTAGAGCCGCCTTGCTCAACTAGAAAAAATAGATGATGCAACTCTACTGTTTCTTCCACTTCTGAACTATAAATAGTAGGAATCATATGTAACACAGTGCCAGTTTAAACTCTCTGAATTATAACCTAGTTTTCTAAGTACAAAGAGATCAATTAGTTCTATGACTTACCACTGCATTTAAATCTTAAAATGATACATCTGCACGTTATTTTGTCCATGTCTTTTTGCTCTTATTGTTTGTTACTTTATAGAGCAATACTGACCTTATGTTGGAGGGTCTAAGATTTGTATAAGGACCTCCTCAAATGAAGGTGCTTGTTATCTTCATAATATATTTGTTGATATTATATTGGGATAACCTTTAGGCGTATACCGTGTTTCCCTGAAAATAAGACAGGGTCTTATTTTTTGACCAACAAAATAAGTACTTGGTCTTACTTTTGGAGAAATCTTATTATTTTTGAGGTGCAGGACAACGGCGAGCATGATCATCTAATGATTGCTGCTCTGTTGCAATATTTTCAGTGAGGGCTTATTTTAGCACATGTGCTCAAAAACCCGATTTGGCTTATTATCTGGGCAGGTATTATTTTCAGGGAAACGGGTATATGCAAATCCTGTGTGCGCACAGCACATTTCAAGGCATTGGTCTTTTCTCAAGTGCATACTTCCAAAGAATACTATCACCTCAAATGATTAGTTTTACGATTAAACTCTAGTGTAACCCAGTAAATTATAGCACTGGCACCCTGAGGCATGGTACAGCTTATAGCTTTTAATATTATCAACTGTAATTTAACTTAGTAGCTCAAACCAGCCCAAAGGCTCCTGGTACATTTGTCTATTTCACAGTCATAATTTGGCACCATTTACAGTCTCTGAGCTTAGATGTGCTGCAGTAGCAATGTGTATTGATTGAAGAGTAGCAAAAGAACAAAGCTATGCAGATTGCTTTGGCTTACTTTTCAATACTGTACTTGATCAATTGGGCATTTTTTTTTGTTCACAAAACATAATGATCACATTGTACCTGTGAAATGTGAACTATCATCAGCTTTTACTTGCCTCAAAAGAAAAAGAAAAACAGAAGAGCAATCCTGATATCAGTTGTGCCTCAAAGCTCAACCATCCTGACAATTATGCCCTATGGCCTGTGACTTGAAGATGCTTTAAAAGAAGAATAATTAGGGTCATCCAGCATGCTGATCTGGTGTGCAGTTAATGTAGCACCAGTTTTTTTTAGAGGGAGTAGTTAAATAGAGGTTTTCACCTGTCACAGTGTGTTATTAGGGTTTTCCTGTTGCAAAGTAGCTATCGCCAAACCAATTCCGTGAAAGAGATGGGAAAGTTAGAAGTAACACAGATAGCAGGACAAAAAATAAGAGTGTTGGGGAAAAGAATAGAGCTGTACTTAAGGATTACAAAGAAGTAAGGAAATATACCTTTCCAATGTTATTGGTAGGATGAGGGATGTCTCCCTCTATTAATGTATAATTCAGTCCTGAACGTTCCCTCTGTTAAAGACATACCTGGCAGGCTGATTAGCTCTCCTTCCACATGTTTAATTGTGGTGACTACTCAGTGCAGTTTCTGACTAATTAGAATAGTTATTGTCAACATGAATAGGAAGAAATGTTATGTTCTCTGGTCTGTTCCAAACTGGATGATTATCAGCAACAACCTCTGTGCTGCAAAATTTGGTACAGAGATTACGGAAGTTAAACAAATTGATGAATGTTGAAAGTCACTTTTTCTATATTTTTGGTTTTTCTATATTCTTTTCTTTTTCTTTATATTCTGTCTTTTTCTTTTTTCCTACTCTTCTTGTTCTTTATTCCATTCTCTCTCTCTAAGTTTAGTTTTTAGTGGATTTTACTATTATAACCAACATTTTTAATGAAAATCAAATAAACTTGACTCAAACTAATCCTGTGCTTCAGATTCTATTTCTAAAAGGCATTTCAGAGCATGTGGGACCACAGGGGCATTACAGGTCTGCAGCATCTTATAACAGATGCAGAGAACTTCAAAACAACAAAAACTAACAACTGTTTTCCCACATTTTTTGAGGTTTTCCTGATTTGTGAATTTAGAAACTGAATTTCCTAGTCTATCTCTTATTGAGTTATAAAGAAGTGATATTTGTTTGTTATGCTTTACATCGATCAAAAATAAAACCATTTCAACTTGTATTTCTATTCTTTTCAGCTGTTCTAATTTTGATCCTATCTGGGTGCCAAAAATAGTTAACAGATAGATGTGATCATGTTTTGACATAGAAAAACTAAAGCCAAACTACATTAGTAATTTTATAGCATTAAAGTTCAGCACAGGCTTAGCAAGTGGAACAAGAAAGAAAGGGGAAAAAAGCAATATTCATCTTCAAATTATATTTATTTGTTTTTTTTTCAAAGAAACAATATAGATCTATTTTAAATTTTATTTATCTAATTCCACAATATATTTCAGACCACATAGATCTTTGAACCCGTAGCAATTGTTTCTAGCTATACATATTAGAATATATCCTAGTGTCTGCCATCATATCATGGGTTTAAAACAGTGGCAGACAGTGGTAAAACCCTTGTCTCATGGCATACTAAATCTGCATTCCTTGCTTGTGGTACATTCATACATCTTAGATGATGCCTCAATGCCCTTTGCAGAACAATATATTTTTTTTCAGGTATTATGTCTGAACATAAAATTCAGGGGACTCTAGGTCAATGATATAGTACCACATTTGTAGGAACTTCTCAAATGCTAAAGATCACTCTCAGCCTTGAAAATGTGAGTTGATCCTTCTGTAGAGGATGCAATAAGAAACTCAGTTTATGCAAATACAGAAGCTCTCACTGGGAACAATGAAGTATTAACTCAATTTGACTAATAGGGAAAGGAACTGGGACTTGACCTAATGAAGAATGTATTCACAAATGCCATTCTGCCACTCAACAGCTACCATATAGCAGAAGTGCAACTAGAAATGTCATAATGACGGCATTTCAAGCACAGTATTTTGCAGTGCAGTTAGTCAGACATTTAACCAAAAAACATTATACAGTATATAAAATGATTACCTACCATATATTTTTATGCGAATGTCTCAAATATGCACAGCAGATGAATGAAAATTTGTATTTTATGTGTCTCTTTCAGTGACATGCCACAAGTGTTGAAAGCACCACTTTTAAATCTATTCATCAATAGATATGATAAAAACATTCCTTTAATAAAGATAAAAACATTCCTTTAATAAAGATACAGTTAATAGAACTGCATAGCAAGGATAAGTGAATTTAGCTTTTATACCATCAGAAGCCTTTGATGTTAGCAACTTTTTTCTCATGGAAATTGCAATTTCTTTATTATGGTGTATCATTGACAATCTAAGTTGGTAAGTACAAATGGGCTAATTGATATGGGAAGTTTGAACTTTTTGATGCCTACAATCAATTGGGAGGGTAATGATTTGGTTGCAGGGATTGGCAAGAGTGGTCTTCGTCATCCTTTCTCAGATATTCTGAATTTTTGCACATCTTTGCCATTGAATATAATCAGAGCTTTATTGGCTGTCATTGATTGATTGAGAATCTAAGTGAACAAGATTGTTTCATTAATTAGATAAAAAAAGTCATCCCGACAATGTATGATTTTCCAGAATCCATTTAATTGTCAAACCCTTCGTCTCAACCTTAAGTAGCTTCTTGTAATCAGAATATTGAGGGATATTTTGTCAAATGGTTCACTGGTATTAAAGTACTGTATATCTAATGTCAACAGCATTTCCACAAACTATTAAGAAAGTTACCCAATTGAACACTGAGATACAATTAGTCTAGCAAGTTTTGTTCTTCACAAAACTATGTTGACTTACGGCAATTACTTACGACAATTACAATTGTTTTCAAGTTGGTTACAGATCAACAGCCTTATAATTTGAACTTGAATCTTTTCATATATCCCTGTCAGGTATGCTGATCCATAGTTTGTTGAGTTTTTCTTCCTTTTTTGAAGATAGGGTACCATTTTTTCTACAAGTATCTAACATGTATCCCATTCTCCAAGATAAATGGGTATGGCTAGTCCATCAGCTGATTGAATAGCCCTTTGCTTTATTGAGCATATTGAAGGAAACATTTTTGATACTCTTAGAATCTTTTCCAAAAGTGAACTTATTTTGAGTTTACATTTTTTCTGTACTTTAGCCCTATAGTTCTGTAGTATTCATCTATGACCACTCTCTTTCTTTTATTTGTTTTTCTTTTCTTTTCTTTACAAGAATCTTCAGATTTTTATAGAGCTTTTTCTATAGTTACATGAGCTTCTTCACTGTCCTTGGGGTTTGTTTTTTCATCCTTGTCCACATACCATACCTAGCAGCATGGTTTTCATCATATGCTCTCACTTTTGTTTGTCAAGATTGTTTATTGTGTACACAGATCTGAGATGGGAGTCAATGCTGGTATAATGGCTAATGTTAGCAAGACATTGATGAAAAGTAACATAAATCAATAATGCTTCCTTAGAGGAAAGGGTGTTTAGGATTGCCTTCTGCAAATAAAACATGGTAAGTATTTCTTTGTTTGTGTTACCCTTCTCTCCACCTTAGCTTTCTAATATTACCATTCTCATGCTTTTTGTAAAAGGATTCATGAATATGTCTCATCTATAAATCTTACCTTCCTTTGTAATATCACTAGGGTGATTTTATGATAGATCAACTGGAAGTAGTTCAGTACAACTGTAGAATTTAACAATTTTACTTATTTATACTGGGACTTTATTACGTACAGAAATCTTCCATATGTTAGGAGTTAACTTAGGAAATAGTGCAGCAGAAGTCTCTTAAAATATATATGAGATGTAGAAGAATGCAAGTACACTTTAGTGTGTATCCCATTTATTTCAGTCCTTGATAAATGAAAGCCTTTTACTGTCTTATCAAAGAAGTGCCGAGGTGCCTTGCATCTTAAGGTCCAATTGATGTTGATGATTTAGTTGAATGTTCTTACAAGTTTCAGTAGCAGTGCTAAATACAAATAAGAAAAAGATCCAACTTCCAGCTGCAGGAGGATAATTTATCTTATAGTGCTTTTTCTCTAAAGTAAGAAAGTGATAATAAATAAATTCTATTTTTCAATCTAATATACAGCATCTTGACTTGGGCCTGCATATGAAGCAATCAATTGTATGAAACAATTCTTTGTTAACATGAAGCCCCTGCATTAATGACACTTTTGTTTAATTTGTTGTTGGAGGCCCCTGTGTTAATGACAACTTTGTTTAATTTGTTGTTTTACTTTTAAACCAATCTAGAATTTGTTATTGGACTATGACTATATGTATATTGAAATTCACAGTTGAATCAGATCTTAAATACCATCTAAATCAAGCACATACAATTTTTATTGATATGATTTTTAGCCTTTAATTTGCTTTGTTCTAAACTAATCATGCTCATGCCAAAAAAATTAAAACACTAATTCCATTTTATCCTAGTTTTTATAAATATAGCTTTTAAAATAGTAACAATTATTAAGAAACTCCAGAAGTTATTTCTAAATAGTTATACATAAGAGTGCCATATACAGATCTTTATGATGATCATTAAAGTTGTATTCCTTAGCTTTTTTAATATACAGTAGGCAACAAAGATATTAAAATTATGGGCCATACTAATGGCCTTTTCATCCAGTATCTGATTTGCCAACAAGAATCTTGCTGTGCCTAAACGTTTAGCAGAAATGCTTAGTATAACTAAGGGAAAGCTTGGGAAGGAAAGAAAGGAAAGTAGTATTGATTGACTGGTAGAACTTATCATTAAAAAGAGATTGACAGATTGACCCTATCTCCTTATAGTGCACTTTGAGTTTTGATAAAACAGATGTTTGTCTAGTTTTACATTAACTTTTGAGAATGTGCTTTGGTGGATGCTTGTATTTTGACATTAGGAATTCACGTATTTATTTTGTACCATTCAGCACCCAGAGTCTAATTAAATTGTCCCCTTAATAACACATCATATTACTCTGGCAATAAGCCTAAGCTGTTGCAAAACTGCACATTGGAGTTTTTAAAGTTTCCTTCTGGAAGTGAAACCATGTCCTCAAGGAAAGCAGCTCCAGTAACTTGGACAGCATCAAAAGGACAGTGAAGAAGACTGCCAAAAAAGTGTGTATTAAAGAAAGGAAATTCTAGTCCCATGATGCCGAACCTATAGCACGGGTGCCAGAGGTGGCACGCAGAGCCCTCTCTGTGGGCATGCACGACATCGCCAACTGCTCTACACGGGTGCCTGAGCACTAGAAAATGGAATGAGAAACGGCCAAAAGAAGATCATTTTCTAGGCCATTTTTGGAGCTGTTTTCAGGCCTTTTGGGAGGCCACAAACAGCCCCAAAAATGGCCTGAAAATGGCCCTCAAAACACCCCAAAACTGGCATGTACACACCATCCAGCTGGTCTTTGGGTTTCTGGTGCTCCAGCGCATGTGCATGCATGTGCGTTCCGGTTTGGGCACTTGGTGCTGAAAAGGTTCGCCACCACTGTTCTAGTCATTGAAAATTCTTGCACATGTTTTCATGAATATATTTGGACATCTTTATGATACCACCTTTGTGGTCCAGGATAGGCCATTATTGTGACTATTACTTCAGACATACTTTGAAAGCTATGCCTACAATTATATTTTCTTACTATCTTTGTAGTTACAGTGCAACTTTTATTGTTTATATATATTCAGGGTTCTTTACAAAGCACAAGAACAAGTATCTGCCTGGAGAGAGTTATTAAAATCTAGCTAGCTGGCTATCCATCATCTATCTATCTATCTATCTATCTATCTATCTATCTATCTATCTATCTATCTATCTATCTATCTATCTATCTATCTATCTATCTATCTACATAAGCTCACATATAAAAAAATTAAATATTCTTTTAGTACATCTGCAAAGGCCTGACTGATTAAAGCAAAGTTCTGGATTCCTTTCCTGAAAGTGGAAAGAGTGGGTTATGAGCACAGTTCTCAAGGGAGTGCATTTCATAGCTTGGAAAGTAGAAGAAATCCCTCTGCCACATACAATAAATGGTTCTCAGAAAATAAGTCCATTTGCAAGAGCGCCTTTCTTACTGATCTTACTATCTGGTTAGGTTTACTATAAGACAGATCAAGGTCAAAGCAATGTAGAATTTCAAAGAGTAAATCCATCTGCTTAAGTGAAGTCCAGAAAATAATTGATTACCAATGCAGGTGTTTCCAGTAAGAGCACATCATGAACCAGTTACTGGCATGGCATGCATGTTTGGTCAAGGTTTGCCCCTGTTAAAAGCATCAGAAAGTGCCAGTTTACCCGAACTTAGCATCCCTTTGAATAATGAAGTACACATTTCCAGTTGATGAAGGTAGTTGGTACCTGTACTTTCACTGGTTTTAGTGATATTGTATAATGGTTGCTTGACAGGCTAAGCATTTCTGTCTTCCAAGATGCAGCCTCCAGATTCTTATACAGTCAGTTTATTCATAATATTAGAGTTGATCATTGCAATATTTTATGCTCAGGATAAATCTGTGCTAATAATATGACTGGTATGGAGTTGTGGCTGCATATTTCACCTTTTTTATCCTTATAATAATTTGATGCATATTTATTGTAAGTTCAGAAGTATTTCTCTAAATAACTAAGCACAGAATCCATTAATTAGATTTTAAGATTAAGGCTTTAAATAAGGCACACTCTTGTTTTTTTGTCCACTTGCCACAATATTGGAGATTTCTTATGAACATTTTTTATGTGGTATAGTTCACATGATCTTTATATGTTGGAATACATTATGTATGTATGTATGTATGTATGTATGTGTGTGTGTGTATGTATGTGTAATTATATTCAGTGGACATGTGCAACAGAAGGCCAGCTACTTTAGGGCACATAAAAGGCTGTGAAGCTTTCCAAAAATACATTTTAAAAGCTAGCACATTTGCTTCAATTCCAAGAAATAATTCAAATTATAAAGCAACAACGTTGCTGAACAAAGTACTATACGTTAAGTGAGTGTCTTTCTCATCAGGGAACTAATATCAAGACGATGAGATTTATGCAGTGACATAAATTACATAATTCAAAATATGTGTATGTATATCTATGTATGCGTGTATATGTATATATATTGTATATGTAAGACTATATTATACTATTATTTCATTATCACAAATTGTGACAAAAGGTACATTTATCCTTTGGTGATTAATAAATACATTTATAGCAGGGTCTTCAGTTTCCCTAGAGTTGTATTTGATTTTGTATTGTAAAAAAATTGCACCAGTTCTATATATCATTTCTCTTTTGCTAAAAAAAATGTGCCATCTTCCTTTCTTATGAATGAAAATCATAGCAGCCTCTGAAAACTTAATTGGAAGTCTCTTGATCTTTGGAAATATGGCTACAGGATGTGCTTCCATGTATTTTCCAACTCCTCAACAAAATGAAGTGGCTGATTTGGCAACTGATTTGGTATATCACAAATGGTAGCATATTGTTAAATTACAAATGTTACTGTGATTTAGGATGGTTGAATGTTGCAAAATGAATTGACTAATTTCCAAGAATTATAGAAATTGAAATAGATTTTCAAGTCCTTTCCTTTATTATGAACCACAGTTGCTTTATTTTGTTAAATCGCAGTTTCAAGAGTTTCCAGAAAGTTTTAAATGCTTCACTCCTTTATTCATCTATGAATTATGTGATAAAGCCAACCCAGATTACTATTTCTTCATGCATTTGGATATACACAATAACAACAGCTAAATAGGAAAATATTAACTCAGGAAACAAGGTTGTAGATATTACTGCTAGCTCATTATATGTATCATTTAAGCTTTCTTTACCAGGAACCAGTTTTTAATTTGGGGATGGAGATGGACAACCTTAAGATTGCTTGGGAATTCCTTAATATATTAGAAAAACCTGGAAGGAGCAGTGAGTAGACTGATGTTGCAGATGTGGCCCTGAGACTTTTGGTTTCATTTTATTTGGTATGCTATCAGTGTTTTTCTTCATTTCAAAGTATATCAAGCCTATTTTGGAGGATATGTTAGAATTTTCACACATAGTTTGCTTCAAAATGGCAACAAATAATTACTATTTTAGAATTAGGACAAGGGTTTGTTCTGGGGCCCCCAAAACAGCATTGGGTTCTCATATGATCCTAGAGCCAGTGGCTGCCCTTTTCTGTTCCCAATGATTTGGCTGACATAGCAGTCCAATACAGTAAACAAGTAGGGAAAATCTAATTTTATTTCTTCATGAGTTGTCAGGTTTCGCCTTTATTACTCTTCCATAGATTGATTGTATTAATTTTTAATTAAGAGCCATGGTGGCGCAGTAGTTAGAATGCAGTACTGCAGGCTACTTCTGCTGACTGCCAGCTACCAACAGTTTGGCAGTTTGAATCTCACCGGATCAAGATTGACTCAGCCTTCCATCCTTCCGAACTCAGTAAAATGAGGATCCAAATGGGGGCAATATGCTTATTCTGTAAACCGCTTAGAGAGGGCTGTAAAGCACTGTAAAAAGGTATATAAATCTAAGTGCTTATTGCTATTTCAGACTAAAATCAAAATGACATGTTATTAAATCAACACTGTATAGATTTACATAAAGATATACCCTAAAAGCATGCAGACAAGATTTAATTGTTTTTCTATTAAGTTCATTATTTGCAAGGAAAGACTAGAGTGATAGAAAAAAGTTGTCTTGTTGACTTCTATGTTTAGTTGTTTATTATTTGATGATACTTTAATTCAATCCAAGTTGACTTGGTGCAAGTACAAAAACATTCAAATAAATGAATTTTCCTGATTCTTTTATTAAATTTTGATCATATTGATTTCATGGTACTGTACCATATCAGTGCAGTTAAGAATGATAAACTTTCAGTAAACTACCATGGTCTATTACTGTATTTGGTTCTGGTACACAAGTCAAATGATTTGTAATCTGTACATGGACTTGGGTACCCAGATCAGCAAAAATTGATCAGGGGGATACTGATCCTATATAGTTGCTAAACAGATATCTTTTAATCTTGCCTCCTTTACCACATCTAAAAAGTTAGAAGAGTTGCCACAGTGTGGTGGTGGTCTGGATAGAATAGATTAGTAATTTATAATACATATGAATATTACTGTTCATATAAATTATAGTCATCCATGATGTATATAAATGTTATTAGTTTGCTTCTAACTACAAACTTATTTTAGAAATATATGAGTGAGTAGCTGTTATTAAGGACATTTCAGCTTTTTCTTTCGGACTGCCTATCTCTAACATACCTTCGATAATATATAACCGTATCAGAATGTCTTCTCCAACTTTAATGAGGAAGCAATTCTGTTGAACGTGTATCAATATGGTAAACCTGAAGCTGGAGAAATATAGACTAAATTAAAAATTCCTGCAATTATTTATTGTAGGAAATGGTCCAGGCAAAGAAAATGGAACTCTGTTCTCATTAGCATTGGTTCACTCATTAAGTGTTGGCACCAGCCGTGCTAAACCAGTTAACTGAAGATAGAAATTTGGGGCTCATCCAGACAACAACTTTAATATGCTTTTTTTCCGAACCACATGCCAGCATAAAGTATCCTGGCAAAATCTCTCTCTCCTGACAGCTGTGCTGTAATCTGTCTCAGTGATGAAACCTGTGAGTAGTAGTGTTTTTATATGTTTGGTATATGACAAGGTAACAAAAATAATTGATGAATTTCCTACACATAGGAAAAATAACCATCGGCTGCTGCCTTTAACATGGAATGGGGCTGGGGAGAGGTGAGTTTTGACAAAGGATGTAATTCATGAATTTAGCTATCTGTCCTAGCCTGATCTTCAGGAATAGATAAGGTTATTCTGCCTTCTTCCTTTTACAAGAAAGCCAAGCTCTGCAGCCAATTCACAGGGTGGAAAAGGGTTTTCCAGTCCTGTAGAAGAAGTTGTCCTATTATATTAAGTAAACCCCTATCCACCCCAGAATTGATCCTTCTTGTGCTCTTTTGCTTTCTCTTTCTTGTGCTCCTTCTTAGTCTTGGTCTCTCTTGCTTGATCTTTCTTGCTCTTTTTGTCACTTTTTGTCTTACCCAGTCTGAAAACAGCTGATGGGTCGCTGTTTGCAGGCTCCAGTACACCCTTACTCCTGCCATTTTTGTTCGTCCCTCTGCCATTCTATCATGAGCAGAATGGCAATCAAAAGCTGCATTACTATACTTTCATAGGTATAGGCGCTTAATAAGAAAAGAAAATATGAGTAGTTTCAGAATGATCCTATCCTTTTCTTCAGTTAAATCATCTCTAGGGAATGGTCAGGCTGAAATGTATGGCTGTGTATGCAGCACTTGGAATTAGAGATACAGGTAGTTCCCCATCCTCTATTTCTCCTCAGTGGTTTTTGAAACACCCAAAGTTGTGCTTAGAGCTAGGCTTTTGTTGGATGAAAGTAGAGAGCACCACTTTAATGTCATATCAGGTAAAAGCAAAAACAGGCCACCTCAGCCATGGTTAGGGAGATCTTCAACCACTGTTAAGACACGTAGATAAGGCCTTGTTATGGGGATTAGCCTTCATAGAGATAGATGCTGAATCAAACTTACAATTACTAAATTTTAGGCTGTTTTTCTTGTCGATGCAAGATGGCATTTTATAGTTTGGATTTTAAGTGTCTTTGGCTTAGTGTGAGAAAGCTGTGTCTAGTTCCATAGTGGGTACAACACAAAAGAGAGGGTTGTTGATTTTATTCTTTCCTGGTGAAATAAATGTTAGGAGGTTTTGAGCCATAAAAATGACTTCTGTTCTGTCCTGGCAAGCTGAGATTTTCATACTGCAATTGCTACAGCAAAGAATCCAAATTCTGCAGAGCCACAGTGACCTTTTCCAAAGATACTTTCACATGGGAATTTGAGGCCTAGTTAGAAATACAAATCCACATATGGCTGACCTTTTTGCATTTTGGTATGAAATACGACCCTCCATTACTGGTTGGGGGTTCTGCACATTTTCAGCTCAGTGGGGCCAATATTGGCAGGCTGTCATTTGCAACATAATTCTTGCTCGAACAAGAACAGTTTTCTGCCCTTTTCAAGCCAAAGAAAGTTCATAGTATCTCTATCTTGCAAAACACATATGGCAGTCAGAAGGACTTCTGCCCACGCTACACAACCAAGGAGCCTGCAAACTCTGTCAAAGCTGAAAGCATTTTAATATGTACCAGAGATTAATGCATGCAGCAAAATTCTTCTGACCATTGGCTATTATTATTATCATTGTCATGTATTAATCTGGTTTATGTTAAATTGATGAGTGATTCACTATCTGAATTAATTGTTGCTTTTGAAAGCATTTATAACTGATCTTTGTGGAGGGGGAATAATACAAAATGCTTATTTATGTATAATTGTATACATTTCATATTGTGCTTCCAACAGCAACCACACATTTCCAGCTCTGTCTTGTGGCACATTAGCAGGCTTGAATTTATATGTCTTTGTGTTGATATGCATTTTCTAAGACAAGTTCTTGCTAAGTGCCAAATAACTGCACTATGCAGTTATCTTGGATTTATTCTAACCCAAAAAAAAGTCATCGTATAATATCTCTTAAAAGGTTTGCTGCTAGACAGGATACTTTATCTCACTTAGCAAAGAACAAAATAAGTTTAAATTTAGCAAATGCTTTACATAGTCTTCTAATTCCCACCCATCCCCGTCTGTCACTGTTGCTTCAACAGTTGCTTTTTAAAGGATCTAACTCACAATTAATACATTTTTATTGTTGCTATTTTGAGAAGAAAGTGTAAACTGAAAATCGGGAAAGGAGAGTGTGCAATTGAAAAATACATAATTCCACTTGAGATTGTCGGGTTTCCTACAAAATATATTTCTGTACGCTTAAGCCTTGTTCCATCAGCAAAACCATTTTTCTGAGTTATGGATTTCTCCATCTACATCCAGACTGTAAAAACAACAGCTGACAGAGTCAAATATAAAAAGAGGGATAAGGTCTGTGCTCATGATTTCCACAGCTTTCAGTCAGCCTGGCTCCAAGTGATTATAAAGTTAGGACTCTGTAGTTTTTCTTGGCAACATTTTTGAAAGTGGACTTCCTAGTGCCTTCTTCCAAGGGGAGGGGAGGGGGAGGAAAAGAGATAAACTGGCCTGCAGTATCCCAGTTGGTTTGGATGTCTAAAGCAAGACTGGAATTCAGGTTTTTCTGCATCTAATCTAGGGCTTTAACCGCCAGACCTAACCGGCTATCTCTATATCTTTAGGTTTCATTTAAAACAGTCATAAAGACCACAACTGCAGCACCTGAGGAAGGGGGGAAACCAAAACCAGGAATAGATTTTTCTCTTTTCTGACCATAATACTAATATAGATTCTATCATCAATTGCTGTCTACTGAAATGGAAAAATATGCGTGATGGTTGTAGATCTTTTTCAAAATTGTAGATTGCAAGAGAGACGGGCAAATGTGTATGTAAAAATAGTAGGGTCAGGGTTAAGTTCCTCATGATCAGTGCTACAGTTTTGGTCCAGTTTGGGATCCTCATGGCTGCTTTTATTTTGTGCCATATAGTGAACTGATGGGAATACAATTAGGCAGCACTTAAGCAATGTTCATTTGTAAGGGGAAAAAAACCTCTGCATTGGGATGGTGGTCCTTCCAGGAAGATATTGATGGTCTTATTTCAACACTGGTGACTGAATTCTAGTTGCAAGATTCCATTCATCCTGGGCCAAAACAAGAAACCAGCTCCAAATTTCTTGTTACTATGAATCCTGTATGAATCTGCTTCATCTCCAGCCAGGGGCGGATATGCAGGATATGGTTAAAAAAACGATCATCACAACAGTACCACATTAAAAACAGAGACCTGATGGCGTATTGCTTGAAGTCCAGTATTGCTGGCAAACTGCCCACAACCTGGAGTTCGATCCTGATAAGAATCAAAATTGACTCTGCATTCCATCCTTCAGAAGTCAAAAAAATGATACTCAGATTGTTGGGATGCAAATAAAATGCAAATAATGCTTACATCGTAAACCGCCCAGAGAGTACTATAAAGTGATTGTGTGTGTGTGTGTGTGTGTGTGTGTGTGTGTGTATTTTTGTTGATTTTCACGGGTGCTGGTATGCAGGTCTTGGCATATTCGGGTCTTTTCCTGTGTAAAATTGAGAGTATCTTGGCAATGTTTTGATGAAGTCCCACTCGCCATTTTCAGGCTGGTGCCTTCGGCTTCGTGCTTGTGCAAGCAAAGCATGATGGGAGCTGCCGTAATCTGCTGTATGCAGATTAGTCGGCTGTTTCGTAACATATATATGTGTGTGTGTGTGTGCGCGTGCGCATGTATATATGTATTTAGTGTCACACACACATATATATATTATGTATGTATGTATGTATGTATGTATATATGTATGTATGTATATATGTATGTATGTATATATATGCTGTTGTCTATCTATTGCTATCTTTGATTGCATTGTCATGGCTGCCATCTTGACTTTTTTTTAATCATTCCCTCTGAATACTCCTTACCTCAGCCTTACTCTTGTACTTTGCCTCAAGCTACATTTCACCTGTCAATTTCAATAAAAAATATACTTCTGTTTCTCAGTGGGAAACACAAGATATAGCAACTATTTGTTGAACTGCAAGACCGTGGAGGTGCATACATGAAGTTGAAAGAAATTCAGCTTTCCTAAGAACACTTAACATAAATTTGGCAGTGGAACTTAAGAGACAAAAGATGTTTCTTAAGACCAGTGATAGAGCTGGATATTATAGCTGTGTTGCCTATTCTGAGTAGCAATGATTCCATTAATTTTGAACAACATGACTTTCTCAGAGCTGCTGTTTCAAACTTTTTTTGCTGGTAGTGGGAAGCATTTTGTGCCGAAAGTGCTTTTTGTAGGCAATAAAGTGGGTGGAACAGAGATCAAATTGTGAACAGGGGATTAAACCATGTTGTTCATCTAAGTTAAGCCAGTAGCAGGATTTAATTTTTAATATTATATCTGCTCTTCTCTGAATATGTAACTATATTTGATGCTCGTGCTTTATTAGGGGTGGAGAATACTTAGAAATCCTGTTGCTAAATATTAATTCAATATACAATTCAATATTGCTGTTGGGAAAAAATGATCCAATCCCTGAGATGTGACCTTATTTAAAACTTAGTGAATAGTGAGAATAGTGAATTCTCATATGTGATTTGGTTGCCATCTTCCAGGCTTAGGTGTGGATTAGATTTTTACTAACCACCAGGTTTTCTATTTCAACATTACCACAAAGTACATGTCTCCAAAATAGTACTAAAGTGCAGCCTACTATGTTTATTGTGATATAAAAGACTTAGAAAAGCATATTTCAAGGGGAAAATAATTAAGATAAAGTTCTTGTTGAAGTTGAAATGAAGCTTATTAATAATCTAATATATTTCTGTTTGTTTTCCAAATTACTACAGTTACTGGCTAACCAACAAAGTTTACATCAAGCGACCCAGCACTGGACTCCTTATGTATACCCTCGCAACGAGGTTCTGTGATGAAATTCACCTTTATGGATTCTGGCCTTTCCCAAAGGATATAAATGGAAAACCAGTCAAATATCATTATTATGATGACTTAAAGTACAGATACTTTTCAAATGCCAGTCCCCATAGGATGCCATTAGAGTTTAAAACACTGAACATGTTACATAATAGAGGAGCACTTAAACTGACCACAGGGAAATGTATACAGCAATAATGCACGAGTCAAGTTTCAAGAGAAATACAGGAAATTCAGATTTTATAGAACAGCAGTGGGATCCAAGCAGTGGATATAGCCCAGTGCACTGTACCAAGCCATCAGAACATAAGGAAGTGCATCAAGTCTCTATTACCAGCTGTTGTTTTACCTGTTGAAGTGCTAAATCTTGAGTGCAATGGTTCAAGTAAGTGCCACTTTTGCTAAGAACAAATCTTGAATGTATACAATCAGTAGTGTTTACAAGATCCAACAATGCATCCATCACTTGTTAAAGAAGCAAATGATTTGCTCGCTGCTCATTTGCCTCCACACAAAGTCAGGCAACATCCAAAGGAATACCCAGGCATTGAAACGAAGTGAAGTGAAGCCAAGGTGGAATTCAGACAGCAGTGGATCATATCTCAAAGATCAACCAAAACATCTTGGTCGGAGGAATACCTAACTTTGTATTATAACCTCTTCCTCTTTTTTGTTTCCTGTTTTTCAGATTGTCATGCATTTGTCATAGTGTTTGGGTATTGGAACTCAATAAGGGGTTTTAAAAAGACAAATAATATGAACATTCTAAGTGAACTTCAAGAAGTGGTCTTAGAAAAATGTCTTATTTAAAAAAACCCTGAAAGTTAAAATCGATATTGTATCATCTTGTTCAGCTTAACCTTAGTTAAAGTCAAAATTGGCTCCATGGGAGGGCTTGTTGATGCTGTAGTATGCAGAGCCATTAGCCTGATTTTGCAGGTCACAGAAGATACTCTATGCTAGCCTTAACCCACTGACAGGAAGATGGGGTGCTGGCATGAATGATACTTAATTATAAATCCTCCTCTTAGACAAAGTGGACGGTAGAAAAGTCCTCTCAGACAGACTATTTTGAGCAGTATTTTTTTTTTAAATTATAATTTGAGTACTAGGGCTTAGAATCTCCCAGTTGCTTTATGTGCCTCCCAGGGTTGCCGTATCAGTGAGATGTTCAGCATAGAAATTTAATAATAATTAAAAAAATGTGCTTCTGTTGGAGGGATTGATAAATATACGTTCAAATAAAAAACATTCTTCCTAGTTTGTTCTGTTTTAAAGAAAAGGCAGTTGTGACACCCTGATCCAGATATGTTTCATATTGAGGCTCCTGCATCTATTCTTAATTATTATTTGCCTCAAACAACAGCAACCAAAGGAAAGATTTTCAAACAAGGCTGGCTTATACCATGAAATCCGAAAGGGCACATGTTCTGGCTCAGGGCTTCATATGGCTTTGACTTCAAACTGTCATTTGAAAACAACTATTTTAAGCATGTTTTTAAAACACATTCATGATAATAAATCATATGGTGAAAGTCAGTATGGGGGGGGGGGGATGACAAAAGGTAAGGTTTTGATTGTGAGGCTGCAGCCACAGAACCAGTGGTGGGATTCAAATAATTAACAACCGGTCCTCTGCCCTAATGATCAGCTGGGTAGGCGTGGCTTGGTGGTATTGTGACTGCGTGGGTGTCGCCACCTCAATGCCACTAAGGTCAATGGGCGCTTCGCCTTAGCTGTTACAATGTAATAAGGGTGAACCGAAGAGGCAGTTTCTGTAAGCAGGGCAATGAAGATTAGGCTAGAAACAACACCAGAATGTTTCATTCCTGTCTTCCTTACAGGATTAGCCCTGTAAAGTGGGGAAAAAACAAAAGGAGATTTCTTCCAACAACTGATTCTCCAAAATGCTTAGAAAGTTACCAACCAGTTCTCCCGAATAGGTGCGAACTGGCTGAATCCCACCACTGCACAGAACTGACATTTTTTGGACTGTCACCACTTCCTGCAATGGCCTCTAATAGAAGATAAGTTAAATGGAGAAGAAATCCATGTAGTTTGGCCCTATGGCATAATTTAATCATCTTCAAAGCATTTCATATTTTGAGCAGTTATTAAAGCAAGATTGTTTCCTTGTATGGCATATGAGAAGAATACCATTAACAAGCAGGTGCCCTTACATTTGGTACCAAAGATTATGCTGTTTTTTGTAATTGATGATGTATTTATTTACCTTGTATTGACAAAAACATGTACATTTAGTGCTATCACTGTATTGCTGTACTGCTGAGGAAACTGTTTTCAATCATCTCTGTTTCCGTTAACTTAGTAGCTAGATTCTGTTTGAATGACAAATTCCTTAACTTTTGTCTTTGTTCTATTTTTGAATATTTTATTGAATATTGAATATTTTATAAATGGAGCAAAATGGATTCTTCTCCCTTCTTAATTAGAATATGCCGATAACTTTCATTAATCGAAATAGGATAATAGAAATAATGAAAAGTACATTAATATTTATTTCAGATTCTGTACTGGCAGTTTTCCCCACTATTTTTAGTTTTTTTACAATACATTCACTATAGTGCTGGAGAATATCCCTCTTTTTCTTGACCTAATAATATTCTGATAAATAGTAAATGAAAAACCTCACTGCTGAGTTACTTTGACTTTCTGCTTTTTAGAAGCTTCCTTTTCTTCTACTATTTTGAAAAATCCTATTGTTGCACTTTGCTTCGAAAGGTTTTCTAAAGAATGATTTAACGGAAGCACTAGCATCAAGCAGGGTTGTACACAGAATAGCTGCAAACCTTAATATTTGAAGCACATTTAATGACTGGTGTCAAAATTGCTACAGGGTGAACCAAGTATTTCTTTGTTTCCTCATTTATCTCCAATTTCTAAATAGGAACAAAAGGAGAAAACTGAAAAGCAAACACAGAATACACTTTAATTGGATCTTATGAAATAGAACAACATATAAGAAAGAATGGTTTGTAGATGTCATTTTCTCACCAATGGAAAAATCTTGAGCTACGACAACCTTCCAGGTCTTCAGTTCCATTCTCATACTTTTCCTTTTAGCTTACCTACTTGTGCCTACATACATACATACATGATGGTAACGGGACTGCTGAACCATCTATTTTATGGTTTGACTTCATTTCTGGCTTAAAACCTACCTTATTAAAATCAGCTATTCATCTCTTCCACTTACTAATGAATTGCCAATGCATCACTGTCATTTCAGAAGACCATACGATAAACTTTGGTGGATCATACTTATATTCTGTCTAATCCAGCATCCTGTTTTTCATAATAATGTCTTTGGAAATCTCACTGACATTTGTCCTTTCCTATAACTTGCTGTTATTTCTCTTCTTTTTGATTAAGGCAAGTATTAAGTTATTTGAGTCTGATAAAGTGGATGGGAAATGGTAAACAATTCACAACAACAACCTTGAGTAAGCTTGTGACAAATGTATACATCCCAATGCTAAGAATTTAGCTGCTGCTTCTTTTTCACTAGAAAAAGTACTCGATTTCTGCAGTATTATTTTAACTGGTAGCTATTTTCTTTTTCTTGTTCTAAAGGAAAAAAAAAAGAACCAAATAAATTTGTTGAAGTGGCTTGTTGTCTACTCAACCAGCACAAACTTTTATTTTGATGAGGCATAGAAGCTAGCAAATTATACCCTTTCTTGTTCATTCGGTAAATAGGATTGATCTTCCTAACAAAAGAAATGTAATTTGTATTTATGGTTATTTTATAAGCTCGCTTGTTTGCAACACAGTGAGAAAATAAATACATTAAAATAATTCAACAACAAGAATTGATTGTTGTAGGGTTTTTCCTTTTAGTTTATAAATATGTAAAACGGTATATTTGCAGGTTGCAGTACTCACTTTGTTAAGAATGATGCATCCCTTTTTTTAAAAAATGTGGTTTTTGAAAGGATAGGATATAGACCTTAAAACTTACAGGCAATCATCTTACATATGTTAAGAATAGTGCCTTTATAATCAATTTACTTTATCTTGAATCAATACACACCTATCACTGGTTTGTATTATTCTTATACAAGCTATTTGTCAATTATAAAGAAAGGGCTAAAAATACTGATTAAAATCCCTTTTATGTTTTTCATCTTGGAAATTTAAATTTTCCAAATCAAAATAGAAAGAAGTTAGAATTTTAAAAAGATTAATATATATTGCATATATTACATTATTTTAAAAATTCAACTTTTTCATTATAAGACACTAAAAATCCTATACGTAAAATAAGCCTCATTGAAGACAGTAAATACATAAACATGGATAGATTTGGACTATAAAAGAACAAAACATAATAAAAGCTTCTAAGTTAAAAATAATTAAAAGTGATTGAAAACTATCAGAAAGTTCCTTAAAAACACAATACCTTCAGCGCCTTATATGCATTTACTCGACTATGTTTGAAATTTTTTAAAAATAAGTTGACATCTCTTCTTTATAGACAGTGTCAACTTACTCACCTTTCTCTCTTATCTTATATATGATAAATTCAACTCCTAGAACTGCCTTGTGTCTTCTTTATTGTCAGATTCTGCAGCTATTGAGGGAAATCTGCCAGATGCTTTTGTCCTTGGTTTTGTTTTTTATATGCACCGAAATGAAGATTGCCTTGAAATTTCTATTATTTCTTTAAATGCAACCTCTACAACAAGTTTTTTTTTCCTTTATGCAGACATACATTGCCAATAATAGCTTTTGAAAAGAACCACCATTTAAAATCTAGGGTTGGAGATGTAATGCCTGCAGGCACCATAAAATATGGTGCTTCACAAGACATCAAATTTTAGACAGGACTCTAAAATTAAAGACTTAAAAACTTGTAATAAAACAATAAAAACAAAGACTGCCAAACTCTTGTCGTATTGACATTGCTAAATGGGACAATCTCCCGAGAGTTCAGTAATTTTTAATTGAGAAAATTTGACTAGAGCTCTGGGAGAACAAAAGGTAAATAGAAAATATACAGAAAGATTTTGGCCATACATACTAATAATGCTGTGAAATCTTTTCAGACTCTTGTGAAGAATAAATTGAAGTTTCTCTTCATTTTTGCTCTTTTCCATACCACGTTTTACTGCCAGGATTTGGGATGAATAGACTAATATTTTTCCCATTATTATTGCCCAGCATTATCTCCAACAAATATCCAAGTGCAAAATTAGATCATTTGATACAAAATCTATGGAGAAGCCTTAACCTATAAAATTAGAAAGGGAATTTGTGTTCATTCAAGATTATTTTTCCTATGAATGTAAATCATAAATCAGTTTTATAAATTGGGGGTTCTGTTAGGAACTCTATAGTTTCTGAGATTAGTGATGATAAATGTACAATGAAATCTCATTTAAGTGGACTAATAGAAATTGGGAGTTATTACGAAATATCCATTAAGTTAGAGATTTCTCATAGACCATTATGTAAATGATGAAAAGTATATCATTTGTGTCAATTTATATTATTTGCATAATGATTACTATTATGCAAATGATGTTAATGTGAAAAGTTCCTCCATTCCATGTAAAAACTTATTTCATCAAGATCCAGTTAATTAAGGTTTTTCTGTTCCTGTTTTTTCCCCCTTAGAATATTCTCCTTTTATTCTGTTAGCTAAAAGATTTTTAAAAAATCAATGTTTCCTTTAGTTTGTTGTCTACCTGATATATCTATTTTATATCATCCAGAAAAAAGATTTACAAAATTAAAGACAATTAGTTGAATCTAGATTAAGTCATGCTTTGCTTGCAATCGATGCATTAAAAGCAATAGAAGGCAGGATTAGCTTGATTCACAATTTATTGCAAATTTGTTCAACTTACATTTTCCAAACTTATAGAGGGTTAAAATACATGTGTACTACCGTTTCTATACATTTTAATGAAGCTGCTTAGAAAAAATGTTAAGAAAATATATGCTGTGGATATAACACTATATAATGCCTATATTGGAAAAAATCATCATATTGGTACAACTGAGAAGAAAATACATGAATTATTTGCAAAAATGCATATATTACAAAAGTGGCTAAATATAGCAGAAAATTTTGCAAGGAAATGTGTGGTAATTTTCATACTTTAGAAAATTCAGAAACTGATGCAAGAAATAAATCAAAATAATAAAAATGAATAATTAGATAAAATTTTATATTTGCTTATTTAAAATAGCCATGTATAGAAACTGGAAAGTATTTCAGTGTTTGTTAAGTTAATTTCTAAACATGTTGATATCAGTTTCTGAAATTTTTTTATGAATAAAATATTGTCCAAAATTCATGCTTTTTCATATCATATATTCCTTGTATATTAAATGCTCTCTTTTTTGCAAATAATTTCTCCCTATGGTACTTATATGTGTTTCTGAATAATTTTATTTTGTTCATGATGTTCAATTGCATATTATCCTGCAAAATTCTAAAAGCACCAGGTACAACACAGATTTATTCTATTTTATGTTTTAACTTTTAAGAGTATTCACTGAGGCAGTTATATAATTCCAATCAAACACATTTCTCCTTCATTCCTAGCTATAATTAATGAATACATTCATTTTTGTCCTAGCATTAAGCAGTAACCTAGCCAAAGGTATTTTTGAGGTGTGCAGTTTAAACTGAAATGATCGTATTTTTCAATTTGAAGATAAGACACAGACATTCAAATTCTTGTTAGCAACTCTTAAACTGGGCTCTGTGACTTTGTTGAAATTACAATTGAATTTACCAAATATAAAAGTTGTGTAACTTTGGCTGGAAACCCAAGGATTAGGTTGTAGTCCAATGAATGGTCATCTATTAAGAAAAATGAAAACCTAGCCGGGTTTGAAGAGGGGAGGGGTTGCATTTATTACATAAGTTTATTGCCCTCCCTGAGGCATATCCCTCTTACCTTGATGTGAAGTGCCTCAGGGAATGAGTCTGCTTCTCCCCATAAAACATTGCAGTAAGCTTGCTCTAAATGATCAGTCCCTTTGCTTTAATGGAAGAACTGCCATTTTTTGCCAAATGAACTACTCTGGCACTTTGAAGGAAAGGTCGACTGGAACACTAAAATCTTTACTGAAGGAAACTATTTTTTCAAAGATTTACCCAGCATTCAGCATACTCTCATTCAAACTCTCACAGGGACAATTCCATCTACTCTTTAGTTTTGTGCAAAGAAAGTCAGCCAATGCGATAGGTGTTTAAAATACAAAGCGCCCAAAAAGTTTGATTATAATCGAAAGTATGTCTCAAGACTCCAAATGCCATCTATAAAGCTACAAGGAAACAAGCAACTCGGTTTCTCCAGTGGGACGGAAAGAATCCATGCCATACTGGAGCTGTGCAATTTATATGATTTTTTTTCTTCCCTGTCATTATTTCATCCTATGAAAATGAGCACTGTTGTCCTAAATCAGCAAAAGCACAATTGTTTTAACTGTATATATTAGAGGAAGGATATTTGCAGAAAATACCTTCCTAAACAGTACTACTGCTATTAAACTTACAGGTCTCATTTGTGTGCACTGTTGAGATGTATTCTGTCAGGATCATCTTGTTTAATGCAGTTTAATATTATTTTGTGTATAGGAGCTGCTGTTAAATTCTTTGTTACTTGTACTTGTAAAATAAAGTCAATTTCTTTCCTTTTCCAGTCCTTTTGTTTGCTCAATTGGGCAGTCTCTTTCTTCTACAGCAATCAATACATTATTTTTTTCTGGAAGGATGGCATTAGTAGAATGTTTATGTGAAATAGCAAAAATGCTGTAAAAATAATAGTTGGTATAGGCTTAAGACAATTGATCCAGTGAAAATCATACTCAACATGCTCTAACTCAGAACACATGAAATATTTTGCACATCTTTAATATCTAGATCCAGTCTGATACGTTTTATAGAATGCTGTTCATTTATTCAAATGTAAATGTCAGTGTGATTAAAAGCCTTTGCTAGGTTTCATTTTTATAGGCTCTGAATGCATTAAAGCAAAATTTTAATACATGTGAGAATTCATTGACAAGTAATTTAGCCTCTCCTTTGAACATTTGTTTAGAACACTTTATTCCAATTTTGCAGATAAAGCTTTCAAAACACAGTGGTTGTTCAGTAAATAAATGCTAAATATCGCTCAGCATGCATGTAAGACAAGTTGTAGCTACAGGAAGAATATGAAGTGGTAGAAGAGTGAGGAGTGAGGGTGACCAAAGTAGGTTGTTAAAAAGGTGCAGAGATAAGAAAGCAAAAAATGAACTTGTGTAAGGAAGCCCTGGATGAAGAGCTAAGGTGAAAACTCTTATAACAGTGAAGCCGAGTTTGTCCACTCCACCTCATTTCTTTATTTTGTTCCTGCTGTACTTTCACAATAAGCACGAGTAGCCCCACATGGGAATTCATTAGAGTAATCTAAATATGAATTTGACAGTGCATTAACATTGGCTGGCTATCTCTGTCAAGGAACAGTTACTGTTGTTATACAATCATAGTTAACAATAATTTGGGGCACTATGGTCATGTGGGCTCCCGGTGAAAACCTTAGGAATACCACCAATTGAACTACCAATTCTTTGAAGGAATGTAATTTAGAAAAAAAAACTAAATGCCCGTATTCAAGGACTACATGCCTACAAGGTTTGTTTGTTTGTTCAGTCTCAATTTCCTGGTCTTCAACAGTTCACTGCATTCAGACACTGGTTTAAAATAAGCACAATCACTTGATTCAATTGTGATAGGTCAAACTAAGTCATATCAGCTCAACCCCCAACTGATAAAAATCCCCCAATGAATTCATACAGATATTAACACTGAGGACAAAACAGTCTTGGGCATTGCACACTACTGTTGCCAGGATATAGGGGCATTCTCCAATTTCACTTCGATGTGCACTTCTTTGCATTTTATCATATATTTGTGTTAAAATTCTTTACATTAGCTGCCTAAAGGGCAGAGTGTCTAATTTTTATATGAATTTATTTATCAGATTTGTATATCTGCCCATCTCCCACAAAGTGGACTCTGGGTGGTACACAATAATAAATAGGCTCATGTCACCTGAAAAGGACTGTAGGGCAGCAGTCTCCAGGTGCAGTAAGGGCAGAAAAGTACTGGCACTTTGCCATCCTTATCTCCACAGGGTAAGCATTAATAGTGGCTCTAACCTGTGTTTGGTTGAGTTGTTTGTTTATTGAGTGCTATCAACTCTATAGACATCTCTCTTCCATTTCATCTCCCTCAGTGTCTCGGTAAACCATGGTGAATGCTGAGGACCCCCCCCCCAAGAGAAGGGTGATATGGATGTGACTTGAACCAAGGGTTCATTTTACCCCTTTATTCAAGGCATCAGAGGTACCATATGGCAGGCATGCAGTAACAACCCCGAGGACTCTTGAATGATGTGGGATAGATCCAGGATTGTTATAGAAGCCGTGAAATCCTTAGTCACCTCATGCTCCATTCCCAGGAAATGGAAATTAAAGTTTTCCAAAACCATTACTCTAGGGAACTTCACTGCCAGCCCATAAATGGCATGAAGATGTTCAGGCAGGAATGTTACTATGCAGCAGGGAGACTAGTATAGTACCATCTAACTGACCCCTTGAGCTCAACTTAAGACTTGTGGAGCAGGACACGTGAGGGCCCTTGGAAGTGCCAAGTACTCCCTGGTAAAAGAATTCTGGGAAAAAATTTAGATAAATGCACATAAGTTGTTGAGGAGAATCTTGGCCATTTCTATGAGAATCACAAAGGTCTCTAATTCACAAAACCACGAATAAAGTGATTCCTATGTTATAGCAATATTAAGAACCCCAAAACATAATTATTATGTATGAAAGAAGAGTTGTGAACCCAGACTTGATCATATATGGCATGAGTTCTTTAAAAAAAATGCAGTGCAATCTGTCTAAAGCACACAATAAAATCGTTATTGAGCAACATTGATTGTTTCTGCAGCATCCCCAATTTTTGTCAAGAATCAAGAGCAACATTCTGAGCAAAGTCCCTTTTTAACTTTAAACTTTCTTTGCTTACACCATAGCTTTATGGAGCAAGAGACAAGAATATTTAACTATCCATTAGGCTGACAAATGAGAGAGCACTGAGTTAGGCTGCCTTACCTAACTCTTAATTTTGCTAAATTAGAAAATTAATGTCACCTTTTCTTCTAAAATAAATGATTCAATCAGATATTTTTTCCCTGTGCCTAATGCTTTTCAAATAAATTATCACTTTTGAAGCTGGCTAGTGTGGAGAGAATAATTGCAGAGCGATCCATCATTTTCTAAGAATGAGATAACTATATCTAATGTAGGGCCTGTTTGTCTCTGTTCAAGTATAAAATTACAATTATTTTAACATTAATTCTTTTAGCACTGTATTTCTCTTCTCCCTTGAAGGCTCTTGGCTCACAAATGTAGTTGCTAATGCACTGCTAATATCAAATGTTTTTTTTTTTTGCTTCATTCACACATATCCCTGATACTTTTTCATAGTAGCTTTTTGACCTGACTGTTATGCAGTGTCTAAGACAGTGGTTTTCAACCTGTGGGTCAGGACCCCTTTGGGGGTCGAACAACCCTTTCACAGGGGTCACCTAAGACCATAGGAAAACACATATTTTCAATGGTCTTAGGAACTGAGACACTAATTTTATGGTTGGGGGTCACCACAACATGAAGAACTGTATTAAAGGGTGGCGGTATTGGGAAGGTTGAGAACCACTGGTCTAAGAGGCTAAACTGCCATATTCAGTTTAGTTCAATTCATTTCCTTCTGCAGAGGAAAAAATAACTTACCCAATCTGCTGGCTGAGTCAGACAATACGACACCCATGGCATTAATATGTCTATAGATACCTTGGTGGTCTCTAGGTTCCTACTTTTATTGCATATATGTTTCTTTTAAATAAAATGGGAGAATGAAAAACTTGCTAACTACTAAGGTAAGCATCAACCATCCTCATTTTTCTAAGTATCCTTCTGAGGACTATAAAAATAAATGGTAAATGCAAGTTACATGTGATAGAAACAACAGTTGTCTGGGCAACAACTTTAACCAATTCTACTGCCTTTTGGGGAGGTAATATTAATTAACTTTTACCTCTGCATTAGTGGCAGGATATCTAGCAGAAAAATAAGAATTGGGAGAAAAAAGAATGTTGGGCTTGAAAAGACAAATCAGAGGAAGGGAGAAATATAGATTTGAAGTTAATCAGCACCAATGAAATGAAAGCCCTCCCCCCCCCCAAAAAAGATGATCATAGGAAAAAAGAGAGTATTTGAGAAGGAAGAAGGGAAAAGATGAGTGACTGAAAGGAGCAAGAATCAATAGAATATGAAGAGAAGATATAGTCCCCAAAAGAAACAGGACAACTGAAGAAATAAAGTGCCAAAGGAAATTAATCATTCCAAATAAAAAAGTGTTAGATGAACATGAAATATAATCAGTAGCACAAAGTATATAGTTCGATTCTGAGGACTGCATATTGCAATTCAAGATAGTTAGCTAGGGTCGTCTAAGAATAAAGGAGATACTGAAATGGGAAGACTTTTTTGGCTTCCATTCCAGCAAGCAGATTCTTTCTTGTAGTTACTGTCATTGCTTCACAGGAGTAGCCAGCTTGGTATATTATTCCTTGTTCCTGACAAGAAGCTGGACATATAGTCCCCAGCAGGGCATTTCAATCACTTCTACTTGAAAATACAGCTCAAATAATTTCCCCAAGAGAAAGAAAACAGTCCCAGATTCTGCTACATTCTTCTAAAAAACTTCAGTTACACAAAACTCAAGTTATTACTACAGCCAAGGTCTCTTGGCCTAGGTTCAAAATGGAACACAAATTATATGTTACATTCCTTTCTTTCAAAAATCATGCTTTTTCCATGCTTCTAGAATATAGTATTTTTTTTTAAAAAAAGAGAGATAATATATTCCTTTTTATTTTACATTTATTTTTAACAACCCACACATTCTGTAAAGAATAAAGCATGACTGAGGCCAGAATATGTTTATATATACAATAGATATGATAGGCCAAAAAGATTCTTCTTCAAAAACGCACATGGGCCTATTTTGCACATTCTGAGAAGAGGGTAGAAGTTACCTCAAGCAAGGCAGCCCATGTGCCTTCAGGATTAGGTTTAAACAATATGACACATATCCCATCTCTTAGGTATCTTGTCTGAGATCTGATTTTGCAAATACTTATGATGCTCATCCGAACTGCTATCTGGTTACAAATGATACCTGAAGGCTGAACTCCAGTATATCAAAAATAGGAAAAGAAGAGAGAGAGAAAGAGGGAGGGAGGGAGGGAGGGAGAGAGAGAGAGAGAGAGAGAGAGAGAGAGAGAGAGAGAGAGAGAGAGAGAGAGAGAGAGAGAGAGATTATTAAAGTAAATTGGTGGTTGCAACATTGGTATAATCATCAAAGGTTTGATGTTTTTATCAATGGGCTGAAGATACTGAAAACATCTCACCATGTAAGAAAAGTATAAATAACAGTGGGCTAATTAGGTTGGCAGAGTTTGAACTAGAATTCAAATGGGTAAGCAATGTATGGCAGCTTTCTCCAGTATAGCCCCTTTCATGTCAGTTGGGAGAGAAATTCCCACCCCAGGACCATTGCTTAATTCTGGGACCTCAAAATGAGCAAAACAGCGACTTCCATTTGAATTTTTTCAAAGTCACGTGTTGCTTTATATTTATATCCTACCATTAAAAAAACCCCAATTCTCAGAGGTTTTAGCTTCTGGAAAGTTACAAAACAGGAAGTTAAGAGTGTTGCAAAATAAAGAACTAAATTTCAACATCATTTTCATTTCAATACATCCTTCAGTCCAAATGAACTCAACAATCTTCCTTGACAAATACAAATTATGTTTCAGGCTTTAGTAGTATGCCCTTCCAAGTATAATAGAGGTATTTCCTCTATATTAAGTTGATCATTTAAGCACTCTTATCCATCACACTTACCCTACTTTTAACTAGTCTGCAACATCTCCCTATTGCTTGACCATCACACTTACACCTACTTTTAACTAGTCTGCAACATCTCCCTATTGCAAACATCCTTAAGTCATACCACCTTTCAGGGGGAAGAACCCCTTTCTAGGTAATGCCATAAGCAGAGGCAAGAATTGGTGCTGAGGGGTATAGAAATAACTTTCAGAATGTAAGAATTTCCCCAGAATTGGCCTGCACAAGACAAGATCTAGAAAACTGAGCAAAGCTTGCAGAAAAGTCATCATACCAATATAGGACTTTTGCGGGCTGGACTGGCAATCAAGCATTCAGGGTTTTTTAATTAATTTTTGATTTCATTTACATTCAACTTTAAATTAGCATTTAGGATTACTCTCCAACCATGCATTAAATAACATTCTCGTTCCATCACATTATGGTCTATAACAATGTTTTTCATACTTGGCAATTTTAAGATGTGTGGGCTTCAATTCCCAGAACTGAGTTCCACACATCTTAAAGTTGCCAAGTTTGAAAAACATTGATGTACAACTTGGTGACAATTGTCAGAGGCTTCGGTTTTGTGGGTTTTGTGTGACCCAAAGGATTTAGGTCAAAAGCTAAGCTCACCAACAGATGAAAAAATGCTATTCCCCTTATATTACCATTGTGCATGCCTTTGCCTCACCATTTGAACAATATGTTAGCTTCCAAATCAAAATGTATTAATAGAATTGTCGCTGCAAAGCAGCATTTAGATGAGAATGCTTTGATTCTATTGCTGTTCCACTTTATTGTTCCATAGTTCATATATATCTATATCATTGGCCGTAAGATTACATCAGCAATAAATCTGTTCTGCTTCTTTCCTTAATTAGCATTCCAGAAAGATGACTGTGTTTAACTGAATCAGTCCTTTTCAAAGGCAAGCAGCCATATCCTGTTTGAAGCTTTGCAGCTGATGCTTTTGTGAAGAAACAATATCCACTTTTTAATCATCAGTTTGAACCTATGATTGCATTTCTTGCTCTTTCTCTATAATTGCACTGTCTGCTGCAAGGTGCCTTGTAGGGGACTGTGAAAAAGACACAAGCTACTTGGGGAGACATATGTGTGCACCAGCTGAAGTAACAATAAGACTTCTGATTGCAATTTTAGCCTGGTAGGGAAAGATCCTAAAATGCCACTCACTTCAGGGAAGATGGCTTTTCAGCTGTTTGTAGACTAGTATGCTAAAATTATGAAGTTTGAACAAATGGATGAACTCATTTCAGTAAGTTCACACAACACAGTGTCCAAGCAATACAGTAACAGAAATCTGAAGATGTTAGCTTTTTTGTTCAAAGGCCTTTTTAACAGCAGAAATGCTCTTTGGGGAAATACATTACAGCTTAACAATATGAAATTCAATTTTAAAGCTTGGAACTTCTGCATTGACCTAATTCTTTAGATAGCAGATTGGGGCAGGGAGGGAAGGAAAAGAGAGAGAATCTGATATCACTTGAATGCATGCAGACATTGACAATCTTAGATACTTACTGATGTGGTAGTTGTAAGGGAAAATAGAGAGATGGTGAGGACTCCATCGCTTGGTAACAACTAGTGCTATGTGAAGGTTCGAATCAGTGATTAACCAATCAGAATAGAGCTGGAAAGGTCCTTGGATGACCTCCTTGGGCAACCTCCTATACCCTGTACCATTTCAGAGAGGTGCCTGTCCAGTCTTTTCTTAAAAACTCCAGTGTTGAAGCATCTACAATGTCTGAAGGCAAGCTGTTCCACTGGTTAACTGTTGTCACTGTTAGGAAGTTCCTCCTTAATTCCAAGTTGCTTCTCTCCTTGAGTAGTTTTCATCCATTGTTTCTTGCCTTGCCTTCTGGTGCTTTGAAAAATAAGCTGACCTCCCTCTTCTTTGTGGCAGCCCCTCAAATATTGGAATACTTCTATCATGTCATCCCTAGTCCTTCTTTTCTCTGAACTGGCCATTCCCAATTCCTGCAACTGTTCTTCATATGTTTTTGTCCCCAGGCCCTTAATCATCTTAGTTGTTCTTCTTTGCACATTTTCCAAAGTCTCAACATTTATTTGTAATATGGTGACCAAAACTGAATGCAGAATTCCATGTGTCCTCTTACTAAGGATTTATAATCCAGTACTAATATTTCATGTGATTTTGATTCTATGCTTCTGTTTAAACAACAAAATTTGCATTTTTGCTTTTTTGGCTGCCACCGCACACATCTGGCTCATGTTTAAGTAATTCTCCACTGGAGTGGCAAGGTCCCTTTCACAATTATTGTTACTGTTTTTGACCCATGTTTCGCCTAATCTGTACTTGTACCTTTGGTTGTACCTGCCTAAGTGTAAAACATTGATTTTCTCAACATTAAATTTCATGTTGTTGGATAGGACCATTGTTCAAGTCTTTCAAGATCTTTTTGGATCCTGAGCTAGTCTTCTGGGGTGTTGGCTATTAGTGCCAGCTTATTGTCACCTGCAAATTTGATGAGTTATCCTTCTATTCTCTCATCTTCATGAAGACATTGAAGAGTGCTGGGCCTAAGATGGAACCTTGGGGTACCCCACTGCTTACTTCCCTCCATGTAGATGTAGTATCATTAAGGACTACTTGTTGAACATGGTTTGCCAGTTACAAATCCATCTGGTGATGATGCTATCTATCCCACATTTTTCAAGTTTATCAAGAAATAAGTTGTGATCTACTTTATCCAATGTCTTGGCTGAAGTCTAAGTATACTATGTCCACAGCATTTTGCTGGTCTACCTTCCTTTTTATTTAGTTTCACAAAGCTTCAGATGGGTTATCCAGTGAAAACAGATTTGCAAACAAAGCCTTCCAAAGCAGAATGCAAAGATCTGAAGTCTTTTCTACTGTTTCTGAGGTAGTTTCAGGCAAACATAAGCTTAATTAGCTTTACGCTTCCAAAAAGAATTTTTATTACATTGCACAAGGCAACAACACTGGGAAAAGAGACAGAAAATCCAGAACTGTATTAGATTATAGATTAAATAAATTTAGCAGTCTAATGTTATGTACATTAGGAATGTAAATGGATGCTATACAATAATTCCAGTGTCATTAATCAACCTTTAAAAATATTCTATTATATTTACCTGATATATCACTTATATCACATATCACAAAGTATAAAAGAACTTTCCTTCTTTCCTTCCTTCCTTCCTTCTGTCTCTCCTTCCCTCCCTCCTCCCTCCTTCATTTCTTCCCTCCTTCCTTCCTTCCTTTCTTCCTTCCTTCCTTCCTTCCTTATCATAGGACTAGATTGCTAATTTTGCTATATCTTTTTTGTTTCAAGGAATTTACATTACACAGTTAAATCTGTGAAATCAGGGAAGATTTGAAAATTTTCAAATAGATCAGTGTAAAAGGTGTATGGAATTTTATTTATCAGAAGCCCCTAGTGAAGCTTTGTTGAATCAATGACTGAATTTCATTTTTAATGGAGCAAACATTTGATTTACTTTTTAATGAGGCAAACATTTGAGTTACTTATTAGATAGATCTAACTTATTAGATCTACCCTGCTCTAATTACAGAACTATTTTATTGATAAATGTGTACATTAAGATTTTAAGTACTATCGATTACAGAACGTTCATCCAAGAGCAGTATACCCTGCTCAGACAAGATTTACACAGAGCTATCAAGCTTGTTACAATAACAGAACTTTCATAGACTTTCTTGCTTTAATTAGACAAGATCCACTATATAAGCTTCTGGATGCTGAGATACTGTTAATATGATTTCTTGGAAGTTTATTTGACTCAACATTGTGAAGACAAATCCATCCAGGTTTTGTGATGATTCACTAATCAGGAGCTGGAGAGTTTTCCAACTCAATTATGTGAATCTAATGTGTCCAATTTACAGCTGAAAGAATTTGATTGAATTCAATGAAATGCTCTCCTAGGGGCTTTGAAATTCAAAATTGGGAGTTTGACTTTAAATAAATTTAATTTTAGTTGCAGTGAAATCAAGTTGCTGTATAGGAAGATGGGATGGTGTTAACTAATTTCTCTGTAGCTTCCAGAATGATTCATTGAGAGATGTATAATAATAGAATTAGGATTCATGGGTTTGTTTGGGATTTGATCTGTAATTGCAATGCTTCCGAACTGAGGTTTACAATTTGTGTTTCAATTTCATAGCCGTAACATTATCAAATATTAAATTTCACATGCAGAACATTAAAGAACATATAACACATGTAATATTAACTTTGGAATGAATGTCACTTAGAATTTGTCACATTTCCTTACTTTTAGCTGGCTGCCATCTTTCTCTTGAAGATGTCTATTCTAGCTGGTAAGAATTTTAAAATATTTCTCATCTGTTACCTGGTCCTTCTTTGTGAAAATGCAGAAGACATTTATTCATAGAAAATACAGTATGTGTTCTATCATGAAACTATGATATTCATTACTGAGTGGCTGTTTCTAGATACTGCATGTGATGATGGTTATATCTGCAATTAACTGTAGGAAATATCTATGGAGATTCGCAATCATCCAGGTCATGGATGTCCCAAAGATGCTTTTCAAAAGGCAACTAGACTTTTTTTCCCTTTCATTCAGTTTTGGCAGAAAGGTGGGGAATAGGAAGATTTGCATTCTTAGCAGTCATCTAGTTTTTAGCATTCTGAAGGTTGGTCAGTAGCTTTCTGAGTGTCATTGAGGCCACTTGGGGGGTTATCTGCATTCTCAAGGTTGTAGGCAGGAAATAGGTGGTATCATATTCCTCTCCTCTATTCAATTTTGATATAGATGGCCTCTTTGACCCCTCTTTCATACCAGAGGTCATATCTGTCCAGGATGTGGACTTTGCTGTCTTCAATGTAGGAAATATCATAACTCCAATATGTAATTCATCACCCTTGGGTTTCTGTACAATCTGGATTTTTTTAAAAATGATGGTATTGATTAAATGTTATTTAATCACTGAAATATTAATTTCTTTATGGCTCAATGATTTGCTGTACAATATAGGCACTTGACAGATGATTTTATAATTATTACAGGTAGCTCAGTGAAAATAATCCGAGATTTACTCAATTGTCAAAATGAAGGTATTTGAAAATATCAGGTTAAAAAAATCTATTTTACCTACAATTGCTTTTGATTTTTTATCCATTCATGATAAACACCAATCAGTTTTGGTAGTGAACATTCAATATTGGATGAATTTTTCTTTCTGCAAAATAACAGAGGCTACATTATTTTTGAATAATAGAAAAGCTTTTAAAAAAAGACAAAAGTATAAAATTACATCTAAAAATCTTATTTTATATAATAATATGAACTTGCTTCTGTTGTGCTTTTTGGGTTATACCATTAATTAAAATCCACTGGCTTTTATTTTAAATGATGACCCATTCAGAAAGTCATAACTGACTGTTATTTTCAATATGATTTCAATAAGCTTCAGTATGATTTCATTCATGGATAAGGTCAATTATTTTTTCTTATATTTTATTAATATTATTTCTAACTTTCAGTCTCTACTTCTTGGAAAGCACATTGATTTTTATGAACTTCCTGTTATAAAATTGGTAGCTAAGGTATTAATTGTTCAGCACTATTTTCATATGCTTGATTTATATAGCTAGAGAGGTGGTTTTACCCATGAAAGGTGTCCAAATGAATCTCGCTTCACCTCATTTCACTTCAATACACTTTAAAATAACATAGTAATTTATTTCCCCATTTAAATTGATGCATAAATGGACCCACAAAACTGAGCAGATGAATTTAGAAAGATTATATGAGTAGGCAGTGTCTTACTCATGGCATGTTAGTTTAGATTTTTATTTCTGTGATTTTATTTTGCTTGTTTGTTAATTACCCTGACTCTTGGGAGTGGGTAGTATATAGGTCAATCTATATATGCATTTATGTAGGCCTGTGTGTATGTAAGAATATACTGTATTTTTATTTTATTTTATTTTAAATATTTATAGAGCCTCTCATAATCAACTCTGGGCAGCTCCTCATCAAAAGGAAACACAGCATAAAAGTCATTTTAAAACTACAAAACTACTACCAGATTCATGTCAGAAGCATCAAAGTACTTCTGGGTTGAAAAGATTGAATGGTGACATAACTGCTGCTAAAGGTTAGCCCAATAGAGGAATCCTTTCATGTACTTGTTTAATTGGCCACCAAAGTGGTACCCATCTATCTACTCGTAAACACCCACTTTCAAACTGCTGGGTCCGCAGGAGCTGAAGTGTGTGATGGGAGTTCACCCTGTCCCATAGCAGCAACTGGGTCCGGAGCATGAGTCCAGCATCCTAATCTTGTGAGGAATCGTGCTCCTATTACTATAAAACTAAAAACATTAAAATAATTAAAAGTCATAAAAACCTGGCACCAAATCAAACTTCTGAGCTGCATTCACCTAATCTTATCCCAGCAGTTTGGGCACAAGCCAGGTCTTCGAAGCTTTATGGAAGGCTAGGAGAATAAAGACCTTCTGAACTTCAGAAGTTAGAGTGTTCCATAGGGCAGGAGGAGCTGCCATTCAATAGGATCAATGCTTGCATCGTAATGCAATATTTAGGGGAAGGACCTAGCAGCACGCCCACCCTATCTGATCTGGTAGGATGGATAGATGTTCTTAAGGAAAGCCAGTCCTGCATAACTTGGCCCTGTGCTATATAAGGCCATAAAGGTGTTGACCAGCACCTTGAATTACAACAGAAAGAAACTGGAAGCCAGTTCAGCTCACATTCTTGACCAGTTGAAGTTTCCAGGGAGACTTTAAGGACAGCCCTACTGAAATCACATTGCAATAATCCAGTATATGGTTAAAAACTCTTCCATCTTGGAGATTTTGGCATTCCCTCTGGATGTTGCTGTTGAACAATGCTGCTAATTTAACCCATAAAGGGACATGATGGCTCAGTGGCTAAGACACTGAACTTGCCAATTAGAAAGGTCGGCAGTTCAGTGGTTCAAATCCCTAGTACCGCGTAACCGAGTGAGTTTCCGTTACTTGTACCAGTTTCTGCCAACCTAACAGTTCAAAAACACTTAAAAATGCAAGTAGAAATATAGGGACCATTCTGGTGGGATGGTAACAATGCTCCGTGCACCTTCGGCATTGAGTCATGCTGGCCACATGATCACGGAGACATCTTTGGACAGCCCTGCCTCTTCGGCTTTGAAAAGGAGATGAGCACTGCTCCCTAAAGTTGGTAACAACTAGCACATATGTGCAAGGGGAACCTTAACCTTTACCTTTATAACCCATAAATGTCACTACGGTATCCTGACTGAAATGAATCATTACATATAAGCTCAACATTACATTATTCTTCAGCAAATAACAATTCCTTTGCCTTTTTCCTATGAACCTAATACATCTTCACTTAGCTATCCTTATCTATAAAAAGATTTGCAATACATGTTCTATTGTTGTTCTTAGAAATGGTCTCTTTGATGAAAAAAACTTGGTTTATTTTAATTGGAATATCACTTCGAATGCAGAAGCATCCATGGGGATGGGGAAAACATAAAAATTATAGCTATAATCAGGCAAACAAAGCCCTGTCCTTTTAATGTTTGTTGCATGAAAAAAGGGAGTGGGCTTTATTGTGAGCCCGGACGAAGGACAAGGCATGAGGCAGTCTGTGGTGAGAACAGCTTCTTTTATTGTAGAATGGTAAACTATGTACAAGTAGCGATTCAGCACCTTTCCCTGCTTGACAGCTATTTATACGGAGCTGTCAAGCAGGGAAAACCAATAGGCGCGCCCCTAGCTGCCCGCACTTAGCCAAGCCGCGTCCTAGCCCATCAGGACACGGCTTGGCTTGTTGCTAGCCCCTAGATCGTAAGTCAAGGACTTTTCAATACTCAACAGGCTTTAGCAATCTTGACTGTTTTGACTCACTGCTCAAATGATTTCATTTATTAAATTTCATTTATTAAATTTATAGGCCGCCCAATCCCGGAGGACTCCGGGCAGCTTACAATGAAAGAAGAAAAAAAAGAAAAGCAAAATAAGTAAAAAAAAAAAGTTTAAAATGATATTAAGAGAAATTGTCACAAGACATTTTTTTCAACCCCTTCCCCCTTTTGACTCCAGCATCTTATCTAAATCAACTGTTTTTTTATTTGTTGTGCAAAGAAATAGTCTTTGTTGCCTTGCAGAATCAACCATGGTCTTAAAATCATTTCCATGTGTTTAGCATGAGTTCTATATTCATTAATTACATTTTTTGTCCTATGAACTTTCCTTCTGGTGTCTCTACCTCTTGAGGTTAAACGCCTTTAATGTGGAAAAAATACACATACAGAGGGAAATCAATAGAATATACACATTCAGTTTATATTTAAACAGTCTTGAGAAAAAGGAAAGGGGAAAAGAGCTTGAACAGTTATTAGCACTTGAACTGATTTCTCCAGACATCTGCTCCTTCTCTGGACTGATTCAAAATGTTGAAAATGAAGGAAAAGATATTGTGAGGTTCTTCCTACTCCGCAATGTTGGATTGGAAATTTAATTCACTTCTAAGAAACTATGATTCCCTTGACTACCTCTTTTTATATCTCTAGCCAACTAAGCTTTACTAAATTATTTTAGGGATTTTTAAAAATTTCTTTCACTATAGAAGTGATGAGCAGATGGCTTAGTTGAACAAATTAAGTGGTTTACAGGGATTACTTGGTCTTGATTGCTTCAGACTAAGAAAAAAAGAATTGATTACAAAAAGGGTGGTTGCTTTGCATAGACACCAAATGTGAACTATTAAGCATCCATGAGATTATTTTAGCTGGAAAGTTGGCCCTGGGTGTTTGATCAGCAGTTTTTGTTTTATGCTTCCACATAAAATGAGTCTTCAGTTACCTCTCACGATCTGAATATTCTCATCTCACCAGGCGAAATGCTCATGTTTATTCATGAAAAAGTGAAGAAACTGTATCTTTTAAAATCAAACAATATATCTCTGAAGTAAAAGTTTGAATGAATGAAATTCTAAAAACGTCTTATTTCACTAAGCACTTTTATGCTAAAAGTTAATAAATAGTAAATGAAGAAAGGTTAAGGTTTGCAATATAATAAAATGGGATATATCACTTCTTGTGTTCTGTTATTTAATGGTCCTTAACACCAATAAGACCAAGGAGCTGATAGTGGACTATAGAAGGAATAGATCAGATATCCAGCACTTGGTTATCAATAGAGACCAAGTGGAGCAAGTGGCTAGTTTTAAGTTAGTTTTAAGATAGTTTTCTGTGTGTTATAAAAGAGGACCTGACCTGGGGCACTCACATTGCAGCACTGGTCAAAAGGACCCAGCAGAGATTATACTACCTGAGACTTCTCAGGAAACAGTAACTGTTGGTAAACTGTTGGTGACCTTCTACCGTTGAACCATAGAGAGTATCTTAACTTACTGAACCTGTGTATGGTTTGCCAATGGCAGTGGCAGATACGACAGTGCTCCAGAGATGTCAACTGCTCCAGTTGACATCATTGCTCAGAGGATCATTGGTTGCCTTCTCCCCTCTTTGAAGGGCTTTATAGCATCCACTATCTTAAGAAAGTTCAAAACATTCTTAAAGATTCAACTCATCCTGGGCACCCCTTTTTTTAACTATTACCATCTGGCAGATGATACAGGACAATAAAAGCAGGGACAAATAGGTTGAAAAACAGCTTCTATATCAGAGCAGTAATTATATTGAATTCTACTGTATAGTGCAATATTAATGCAGTATTGGGGGTTTTCAATGCAATTGTATAGAATATGAAGGATGGGTATTTTGTAGTTTGTATTCAAATACATTTAAATTTAGATTTAACTGCTTCATTTCCTTGTGTTTAACTAGAACTTGCAATGGATACACATACATACTGAATCTTTAAGAAGGTATACAATATAAAAATTAATATGTACTGAGTGAGAAAGGTGTTTGAGCAAGCAAATATTATTAGAAAAGGAACTGCTCTAAATTTGCCCATTTATCAGGAGATAATTCCATTTCACCTGCAGAGATATAATTAGTATGAAATCCTTGGTTTTATTTCCCAAACCTGAAACTGTTGTCTGCAGGCTGGAAAATTATAAGAAATGAAGAGATGTAATATTTATGAACTCATCTGATCACAAGTGGGACTGCCACAATCCACAGCTAGAACTTTAATTGCACAATCACAGAAGAATATCTGGAACACTGATCAAATCAATGTGGTGGCATTATGTCAAATATCAATTAGGTCTGTAAAATATTTGTTTCCTGAAATAACCATGCAGAAGCTATACTGAAGCTAATATATATTCAAAACAATTAATATCTTTCCAGGTAATAGTCTGATAGGAAAGCAATTGAAAGACTGCATTTACAATACATCTGCTTTGCCATGTTCATTTTATTTCAATCTCACATTGGCTTCAGAGAGCACTGAAACCACTCAAATATACTAGCTACAATGTAGTTTCTTTATCAAAGATGGATTAACATCACTAGCTCCAATACTACAGTTTAATGATACAGTAGAAATGAATTGGAAGACTACATGTTGTATGGTACCTACAGTATAACATAAGATATATGAGATCCCAAACATATTTTCTCATATAATAGCTGTTAAATGTAGAAAGTGGAGAGTGGGTTTGTGTGGGAAAAGCTATATACCTTTTGCCACCTGCTTTGAGCTTTCTAACCTAGCCGGTTGCTTTTGGATTGAAAGAAAGATGTTATACTAAGTGTTATACTAAGAGTCAGTTGCCAGTCCAGTCAATTTATGTAGGTGAACTAGGAGATGTTAAGACAGCATATTGGACTGATACTGAGTGAAGAAGCTTGTAGCTTAAATAAATGTACATGCTTCAAAGCCAAAAGGAATTGCATGGAGACGAGAAGAAGCTAATTCATGGAACTATAGACCTTAATTTTGTTTTTAAGTTAATGTGTAACTAGACACATGCTGTTTGAAAAAAACCTGATGCACTGAATGATATTGTTATGGGGTTTAGAACATGACGTGAAGAAAAACAGGAGTTGTAGAAATACATGAGAAATAAGTTAAAGAACTAGAAAATGAAGTTTTCATTCCATTCCTTACATGATATCTTCCCTTTTCTTCCTTATTCCTTCTCTCCTGAACCCTATGTTCTTCATTCATTCATATTTTAAAGTACTGTGCTATGCTGGATTTTTAAAAAAAATAAAATCAGAAATCTATGGAAAATGTTTTGGATTGCATTAGGGCATGCCACGTTCTCTGCAATTGGAAAAAAGGTTATAGCCAATTCCTCTGTGGTTAATTTGAATTAAACAATCCATTGCTTTCATTTGATTGTATCTTTATCAATCAGAATTTAGCATCTCTTTAATCTTTATAATATAAGTATATGAAAGACTATCAGTTAGTACTATTAATTTTTGAGTTTTGAAATGTCCTGAAAATGAGTCAGTAACAGTACATTGTATACTTTTTCTTTCCTTTGTTATCATGTATTAATTTTGGGTTATGTTGTTTTATAGTATATTACATTTATTTCTACTTTTATAATAATTAATTGATTTTTTAAAGCTTTCAATATAGCATCTTAGCCACATAATTCTCTTGGAGTTACAGTACATGATGCAGTAAATCCCTAATGAAAAGAGATTCATAATGTACAGTAAAACTATAAAAATAATACCAAACTAAAAACAGCACAAAACGCTAAACTGTTAGGATTCAATCAGTGAATCTAAATACCTAATATAATTGGTCAAAAACCAGATAAAATAGGAGTTCAATTTAAATGCCTACAATATTTCTTTTAACCTGTTGCCATTCCCCAAACCTTACAATGAAGAAGTAAAAGAAGGATTTTAAGAGATGACTTTAGATGTACCTGGGAAAAGAGATTCTATCAAATAATTCTTAAACCAAAGTAAGCATTATAGATCAAAGTGTTTAAACCTAACTTGATCTTGATGGACATATCAGTTGCATCTACTAATTAGCCAGGCTCAGGGCATTCTTCTACTTAGATACTGTGGCCCCTCTGCAATCTGAGAAATTGATTAGATGTCATGAAGTTGGTGTTGACTCTCAGCAACCACATGAATAGATTTTCTCTAGAAGCATTTATTTTATCTATAAAGTTTCTAATGGCAAAATTGTTCTAGGAACCCATCTGATTAAACAAAGCATCAGTGATAACCAAGTCAGTTAGTTTACTTTTTTAAAAATGCACAGAACAGAGTATAAAAGCTTTAAAATAGTTGAGGAAACCAGACACACTACTCATATATACATGTGGATCAGTGGGGGGTTCCATTTATTTTACTACTGGTTTATGTGCTTATGCTCATGCTCTCACTTGCACATCCAGGGGGATGGGCAGAGCCTCCCACCACCGTCACTACTGGCGAACTGACAAAAACCCATCACTGATGAAGATTTGCCTTGAGCAGGACAACATACGGGTTTAGCAGATGCTCAGAATTCTTGGCGTATTCGGGTCTTTTCCCATGTAAGATTGAGAGTATCTTGGCGATGTTTCGACGAGGTCCCACTCGCCATCTTCAGACTGGTGCCTTCGGCTTCATGCTTGTGCGAGCAAAGTGTGATCAGAGATGCCGTCTTTCTATAAATATTGGTGGGAGTGTGTGGAGTGCTGGCTTTGTTGCTGTAGGCAGATTGGTTGGCTGTGTTGCTCACATAAGCACAAAGCCGAAGGCACCAGCCTGAAAATGGCGAATGGGACCTCATTGAAATGTTGCCTACACACACACACACACACACACACACACACACAAACATGTATGTGTATGTATGTATGTATGTATGTATGTATGTATGTTGTATGTTTATATATACAGTACATACAGTACATACATACATACCTACTATATGAATGTCTGTGCATGTGTATGAACACACACACATATAGATACAAACAAAAAATCACTAGGAAACATAATTTATACAAACAAAAGAGGTTTACGGGTGATCTACAAATATCAAAACAATTAATGCAGAAAAGCAAGTGAAATTTAAACCTTTGTATCACACATTTCAGCTATTTACAATGGGGTCTTTCTTATTAAAAGGGAAAACTATTTGAATTTTTAAGATAATATAAAACTATTAGTAGAGTTTATTAAACACAAACACAAAAGAGTCAGTGGAGCTTTCTAAGTAGTAATTAGAAGTAGCTGATGTGTGTCTACTGTTTTCTTCAGAATATTTTAAGCAGCAAATCATGATAATGCATGTTTAACTTTTCTGACAGAAATACAGAAAAGTACATATCAATGCTCTGTCACCAACAGTCACATTAGGATTGAAGAAATCACGGGCTCTTTAAAAAAAAACCCAATAATGTTTCTTTCAGCGTTCCAGATAGCATCCAAAATTAAATTAGAGTCCAAGGCAACGTGCTACTCAAAGTTCCAATTTATTAACAGAGCCATGCTGAGACATCTGGGGCAAAACCTGAATCTGAAGCTTCTTCCATTTTTCCCCCCAAGTTAAAGTTCATGATTTTGCCCCCACGCCCACAAGTCCATCACATGGCCCAATCTTCCATTGTCATGCTGGCAGTTCCACCCATCCAGTTCTGGTCAAGTGCAGAGGTGCCAAGACAAAGGATGACCTTGGCAATCTAAAAGTAATTTTATTTTGGTTACATCACATCCTACTCCTTACTATCCCCCTCCCATTTCCCTACTATAGAAACAGCATAGAAGGTAGAAGTATGACAGGCCAAAGATCCAAAAGGAACATAGCTGCATGGCCTGACAGTTTATTTCATGCTGTCCATCTTTTTAAGAAGAAATGCACAGCCTAATTAACAGCAAGAACAAGAAAATGGTTTTGTCTTTATCATGTTATTTTAATATTTCCAAGCAACAACAAGAGAGATTGTATTTAATAGGATAAATTGGGTTATTTTCCATATTTTACTGCTACTTATAGTAATTCATCTTTGGAGATTAAAATCTAGTTCATAACTTACTGATCCCATAAAGATTTCATCTCACCTCAAGAAGAAGATAGCATCAGACCTTAGTGATTAAATTTAACATTTTTCCTCTAGATAAAACAGAATATTCAGTATGTAGCTAATAAAAAAATAAACTCTGTGAAACTCATTCATGGATAAAATATATTACTTAATGAAGTAAAGCAATTATGGAGCCCCCAGAGATTTAGCAATCTAAGAGGCCAATAATTATTTTAGAAATAAATGAAAGACAAGGGGGGGGAGATAAAATAATATTGTCTTTGCGGGGGAAAAGTAAGCCTGGCTGATAAGTAAGAGAACAGCAAAATTTGCAAGATGCCAAACTGGTACATTTATTTTATAAAAATAAAGCATCTCTGAGCGTGTATGGAATATTTAGGGCCATGATGGCGAACTTATGGCATGTGTGCCACAGGTGGCATGTGGAGCCATTTGTCAGGGCATACGAGGCATTGCCCTATCAACTGGCCAGCGTGCATGCACACACTAGCCAGCTGACTTCGGCATTCTTTTGAGGCCATTTTTCGCCCTCCAGAGGCTTCCTTGAAGGGCGAAAAACCGGCCCTATGGCCAAACTAGATGTCCCGGAACATACTTCCAGTTTGCTCGTAGGGCTGGTTTTAGCCATCCAGAGGCTTCCAGAGGCTTCCCTGAAGGCCCTGGAGGGCAAAATTGACTCTAAGAGCAAACCGGAAGTGACTTCTGATTTGCTCACAGGGTCATTTTTTTGCCCTCCAGGGAAGACTCCAGAAGGCCCCTGAAGACTTCCTTCAGGGAAGACTCCAGAAGGCCCCTGAAGGCTCCAGAGAACGAAAAACAGCCCTATGTACAAACTTGAAGGTCATCCCTGAACTTCCAGTTTGCCCGTAGGGCCGGTTTTTCGTGCTGTGGAGACTTCAGGGAAGCTCCTGAAGCCTCCAGAGGGCCGCCAGGGGGGGGGGGCTGTTTTCATTCTCCCCAAGCTCCTATAAAGCCTCTAGAGCCTGGGGAGGGTGAAAAAAAGCATGCCAAAAATGGGGCGAATGCTGGTTGTGTGCGCTTGGACACTGGGGTCGTGCGCACAGCATTATGGATGTGGCATGCCTGCTCACAACCCCCCCCCCTGTGCTCCCCCGCTTTTGGCATGTGAGCCAAAAAAGGTTTGCCATCACTGATCTAGGGGCTAAAGTAATAACAACATGTTTCTACATTTAAAGTATACTTAGGAAAAAATGCAAATAGCAGCTACAGTATTGACAAAGAAACAGAAAACTGACCAAATGTCAGCCTCTGTTTTGTTTACTTGCTTACGGCTGCTTTGCTACGCTTGCTTACAATCGGCTATCATAGGAATGGGGAGGGGGAGGGGATCATGGTATTGGGGAAGGGAATAATATTGTACTGGAGGAGTCTTGTTCTCACCATCTTCTTCGCATGCTGGTGGATGATGTTTGGACTTGGTCAAGGACAACCATCTCACATACCAACTTGATGAGGCTGTTTGAAGATGCACTCCACATGACACCTTAGGGAGTTGCAGATTTGACACTGGGTTGGGGAATTGGGGGGAGGTTGCTGGGTAAAAGTTTGATATGTGTATGTTCCTGCCTTTCTGGCTCCAATCTTGCTTTCCTTTTAGCTGCTTTCACTTCATATTGAGTAAAAGTACTTTATCTCTATTAACATTGAGTTGAAGTTTTTATTTCTTGGATATTGAAGGAGGCATGCCTGACAATAAGCAAGATAAGACTTCACACCCATCCCCGAGTTAAAAGCTTCCTTGGGGGGAGCACCCAAATGTTTAACCACTGCAACAAACAGGAGACGAGAATGGCAAGGGTCACAACCAGTCAAAAACCAGAAGATGACTGACAGGCAGCAGAAAGACAGGATCTCATGATGACCCATGCTTTACACCTTTTTCAGGAGGCTCCGATCCCTCTTCTTATTGAGGGAGAGCAACATTTTGAAGTTAAAGAAATATTGAACTCCAGAAAACATAGGGGTCCCATTCAATATTTGGTCTCCTGGAAACATTTTTCCCCTTCCCAGGCTGAATGGGTTGAAAAAACTCATGTTAGAGCTCCCAGATGTTTGCAGAAGTTCTACACCAGTTATCCTGACAAGCCTTGATTTTATAATAGATGTATATGCTATATTGTTATTTTGTATTGTTTTTCGTCTCTCTTTCTGAAGGAGGGCCGGATGTTAGCCTCTGTTTTGGTTACTTGCTTACGGCTGCTTTGCTACGCTTGCTTACTATCGGCTGTCATAGGAATGGAGGGCATGGTATTGGGGAAGGGAATAATATTGTATTGGAGGAGTCTTGTTCTCACCATCTTCTGCGCTTGTTGGTGGCTGATGTTTGGACTTGGTCAAGGACCACTGTCTCACATACCAACTTGACGAGGCTGTTTGAACATGCACCCCACATGACGCCTTAGGAAGTTGCAGATTGGACACTGGGTTGGAGATTTGGGGGGAGGGTGCAGGGTAAATGTTTGATATGTATATGTTCCCACCTTTTTGGTTCAGATCTTGCTTTCCTTTTAGCTTCATATCTAGTAAAAGTACTTTATCTCTATTAACATGGAGTTCAAGTTTTTCTTTCTTGGATACTGAAGGAGGCATGCCTGACACCAAATTATAATAGGAGATGAGGAAGGGATTTTAATTATTGGTAGATTTTTGCCCAATTAAAAAAAAACTTGAAAGTAAATGCCATCTTCTACCACGGCAAGAGAGAAAGAAGTTGAATTTTCTATCCCAAGTGCCACAAAACCAGTAATGAGGGTTTAGTTTGGTGTTGTAGTAGCTGCTATTATTTGCGCAGACTAAAGAGTTACTAAGAGAAAAGCCACATCTTATTAATGAATGCCAGTTCAAAACAGGGGAGAAGACAAGGTATTAGAGAGAGAAGTATTGAAATCCTCCTTCAGTCATGGAAGATCATGAAAGGAAGACCTTTCTCCATTCATCTTGACCTCACAGCATCGCCATTGCAGGAGAAAATGGAAGAGGAAGAACCATGTATCTGCTTGAGTTCCTGAAAAAAAAAGTGAATTGAAACTCTTATGAATAACCAAATCAGAGGAAATTCTGTGAAATTAATTCTGCTTTGGACAAACATCTTATCTTTGCTGTCACGGACAGCTGGATAAAAAGAGAACAAGTGCTCTAAAGAGGATTTGAAACTATTACTATTTGGCAAAGGAGCCAGCAAGAGACAGGAGGAATGCACTGTTCCTAATGAGTTCCATTATTGATCTTTCTAAATAGAAAGGGCAAAGATTGACCCTGGGAATGTTTGTGCGTCAAAAATGCTGTATCAATAGGTTTTTTCTGGGTCCTCTGTTTAAGAGAATAATATGAATCAGCTGTAACATGAAAACATATGTACATATGCTCATAATGCTCCTTCCTGCCAGGTTAAGCGATGTCTTACAAAGCATGGAAAAACAAAAAGTAGTATTAAGTTTAAAAAGAATAAAATAGTGAGATTGCAAGAAAAAGTGAGATAATCTAAATAAATCTACTTTACATCCACAGAATGCCCCATGTTTTTCTATCCTTGCAAGGTACCTTTTCTACCACTGTGTCCATTACATCCATCCACCCACAAATTCATATATTGAATTACACTTTTTAAACTCTCACCTTAATCTCATCAATGCCATATAAATCCTTCTGTACATAGCGTTGTCTACTGATAACCTTGATGGTTATTTGTTGTTTTGGTTGTTGTGATTGTCACAGCAAGAGAAAAAATGAAGAATGAGATCCATGCCAGGAGCAGTGCAGAAAATACGTGCACGCTAGAAAGACACAAGAGTAGAAAAAGATGTGTCAAAAAGAAATCGATGCAAGCTGCTCAGCAAGGAACAGACAGGATGATTAAAGCCACTTCCAAGAAAAGAGAAGTGACATCCTTGCTGCTATCATAATCTGTAGGAAATAAAAGCCTCTCTTCTTATCTGAATCCATTTTGGATGTAAACAGAATATTAGATCAGAAGGTAGTGAGAAAATGGCCATGAGAAATCTTTGGCTACCAGTGGAAATAGAAATATTGTCTCCCAGAATCTTATCAACAAATTCTAACCACTACAATGCAATATATTTCAGAATAGATTTGTTAGACCTGAATGGTAAAAACCTGGATGAACACTAGATGGCAGTAGAGGGATACTTAAAATGCTACTTTCAGTGGCTAGCTAATTCATATTGGATAGATCTAGTAGAATGAACCAAGACTCTTAATAAAATGGGAGTCATATATATATTGATTATTGATTATTATTACTCTGTTTTTTTCATGTACATTGAGAGCTAATGTGCGAGAAACAAATTCCTTGTGTGTATAATCACACTTGGCCAAACAAAGTATTGTATTGTGTTGTATTATATTAATTATATTATTATATTATATTATATTATATTATATTATATTATATTATATTATATTATATTATATTATATTATATTATATTATATTATATTATATTATATTATATTATATTATATTATATTATATTATATTATATTATATTATATTATATTATATTATATTATATTATATTATATTATATTATATTATATTAATTACATTACATTACATTACATTACATTACATTATATTAATTATTATATTATATTACATTATATTACATTGCTATATTATATTATTCTATATTATTCTACTCTATTCAGTCCAGTCCAGTCTATTCTAGTCTATTCTCTGGGATGGATGGAGGGATGGAATTATCATTACCTTTTGCTGCTAACATTAATAAATAGCAACATTCAGCAGTAAAATTTGATTTAGTCAAATGGAAAATTTTCAGAATAAATAATAGTTTGAAAAGAGGAACTTTTATCGGAATCATATTAATATTTCAGATATAAAAAGTATGCATCATGTCAAGTATAACAATCAATATGCTTTCAGCATCCATATAATAAGCACAATATAACATGATGTTGTTATAAACATTTCAAAAGGAGGACACTATTTTAGCCATGCAGATATATATACACATGCATACAAACAAATATATACATCATTATTATCTTTTAGTATAGCAAAGTACAAAAGACAATTAAAAAGAAGTTCACAGAATAAAGGGATGAAAAGTTGATCTTTGTATATAATTTTTTAAATTGGAAGCTCAAAATTCAAAGAGGACCTGATTAGATTCAAATCTCTAATTCTTTGATGGGCAATCTTATTTGAGCTAAGCTGAAAGATTCAATATGAAAAAAATATTGTACATAGCTGGGTTGTTAAATACATATGAACACTAGGGGGCAGCCAAGATCCCAATTTTTCCCTGTTTTCTAACAGCAATCCAAATTATTTTAGCCAGTAGTTGTTATAATCCATGAAGAACTTCAACATGCCTCAAGCTGCTTCATTTTTGGCATAATGTGTAATGTCTGCAGATTCTCAGTCATCCAGGTCATGGTTGTCCCAAAGGTGCTTTTTCAAGAGGCAACTGGACTTTCTAGTTTTTCTTTGAAGATGTTTCACTACTCATCCAAGAAACTTGGGACATAATGTGCAATGGTATATGGGAATGACCTTGGGAGAAAGGAGGAAGAGCTGTATCCAAGTCAATGTCTGATAAATTAAATGCAGTTTGAATGGGGTGTGTGTGGGCGTGGGGGGGGGGAGAATGGACAGAAAGTCTTTCAGAAGGGCTCTTCCCTAGTTTTGGAGATTAAGGGAAAGGAGAGGTTCTTTCAGACTTGCAAGACTTTGTTATTGTAACCTTACAATAAACTTAATGTTAGTACTCTTGGCTGGTGATTTTTGTCTGGATTACTTCATCAATCTGTGGCTCTTCTTCGTGTATCCCAAGGTCATTTTCACATACCATTCCCAGTGACATTAATTCTGCCAAGTCTGAGTTAACTGCTTTTCAGGTTTTATCATAATATTTTTTTGTGATTTCTTTTAAAAAAATAACATACCCCATAAGAGTGAGGGAACAGAAATTCTTGTAAAAAATCCCCAGACTGTTCCCATGTGTCAGAATTAGTATAAAGATAAGTTATCTAACCAATGAACTGTCTTCTTCCAGTTTCTTTTAATTTCACAGAGAGAGAGAGGGGAGGGGGAGAGAGAGATTGATTTATAAACAGATATGAGTGGGGTAGATGGCTCAGCAGTTAAAGACACTGAGCTTGTCATCTGGAGAGCTGACAGTGCAGGTTTGAGAGCCGAGCTCTGCACAACAGGGTGAGTTCCTGTTACTTGCCCCAGCAAGTAATTGCCCACCTAGTAGTTTCAAAGCATGCAAGTAGATTAATAGGCACCACTTTAGTATGAAAGTAACAAGATTCTGTGTGCCTTTGGTGTATAGCTATGCTAGCCACATAACCACCTAAATTGTCTTCAGACAATGCTGGCTTCCTCAGCCAAGAAATAGAGATGAGCACTATACTCCCAACTTGGACATGATTAAAAGAGAAAGCCTTTTCATTTACATACATGCTTGCTTACATACATACATACATACATACATACATACATACATACATACATACATACCTTTTTATGCATGTATATAAAATTTGGACTATTTAAAGTTTGGAGCAGTGTCTGCATAAATTAATTAATATGGAGAGGTTTTTAATATTCCTAGTTACACAAAACATAAAAGTAAGTTAAAGTTTGTCAGTGCATATGATCAGTTTTGATCCCATATCAGAGAGAAGAAATGCATTCCCAATACATTGGGGAAACCAGCCTAGAAGAATGATGGGGCAAAATTAATGTTTGTGGCTGACTGGTCATAGTAAGGAAGGTGAAAAAATGAAAGTGACAACATGTATGAAGTCAAAAGCAATATTGCCACTAGTGATACCTATTTAAAAAGACAATAAAACCCAGGGCTGGCTACTAAAAGCAATAAATTAAAAAGAGTAAACATTAGCAGCAACCAACCAAGCATTCAGCCATTTCTTCATTCGGAAATAACAATATATCATCTGCAGCCCCAACATATTGGGAAAAACCCTTTTGTTAAGCTTGAGTGCTTACCTGTTGTTTGTGTCAACTCTAGATTCATACCCTAACTTGCAAATAACTTAGGTTCTCAGACATCAACATGGCATTGTCTGCATACATCCAAAATATATACACATTGTTTGTAATCAAACACACACACTACACAGATCAAAAATTATGTACAAATAAACATGGTTGGTATTCTTTTAACAACCATTTGTTATTCTTTTATCCATAAATATTGAAATTAAGAGTTTGTAAAAAGGTTGGTACAAGTCAAGAAAAATTAAAGCTGCAAGGTGTGAAACACTGAATTATATAAGATGGATGGGGAGGTAAACAAAAGGACAGATTTTGGAAGAAGCAGGTAGGCTCTTCCTGCCTGCAAGTTATACTTAATATAGCTTAATAGCCACAGTTCTAAAGTTCAGACAATTAGAGAAAGGATAATATGAAGGGAAAAAAGCTAATTTGGGAGAGGGAAGAGAAAAAACTAGTTCAGTAACCCCAACAGCTCTGCATGTAGAATAGAAAGGGGAGAGTGCAAAAGAAGGGACGGTGTTGGAAACCAGCAGAGGAGTACTCCTCTGGTGGCAGAAAGACTACCATGAATAAGTGATAAATGAGAGAAATCAGAAAGTTATATACCAAGAAATCCAGAGCCTACCCATAGCTCCTGGCAGCTTAGCCAATGGGAATATGTGAGATGATGTTTTAATTACATGAATTGCAAGGCTGGAATAAAACTTACCTAACATCTCATGAGGGAAGTTGCTCCTTAGATCTCCCCCTGATGGTGGAAGGTTTGGTAGCAGAAGTGATGAAAATAAATTTTGTAAGTCGAAGAAGACAATGATTGCATTCTTTAGGGAAAGCCCCTTAGCATCTATGTTATAACAGAGGCTACATATACATTATATATCCTACAGAATTCATTATATTATATGCTTTCTCTAAATCAAGCTATAAGTTATTGTAATATCCAACTATTTCTCAATGACTTACTGTCATCTAGCCATTGGCCAAAATCAAGTCATCTGCACTTCCCAAACTTTGCTTTTGCCAAAATCTTTCCAGCTGAATAAGTGAATGAAAACAGGAGAGTCTAGTTCAGTGGTGGGATTCAGCCATGTCACACTATTCGGGAGAACCAGTTATTAACTTTCTAATAATTTTTCCGGTTGTTGGAAGAAATCTTCTTTTCTTTTTTCCCCCACTTTACAGGGATAATCCTATAAGGAAGGCAGGAAGGAAACATTCTGGTGGTGTTTCTAGCCTAATCTTTATTGCCTTGCTTACAGAAACTGCCTCTCCGGTTAACCCTGATTACATTGTAAGAGCTAAGGCAAAGCGCCCATCGATGTGAGTGATGTTGAGTTTGCCATGCTCACCCAGTCACATGACCACTGAGCCCTGCCTACCCAGCTGGTCATTAAGGCAAAGAACCAGTTGTTAAATTATTTGAATCCCACTACTGGTCTAGTTGTCTGCTCACTTAAGAACAAGTGGATGTCACGTTAACCCAGCATTGGGGAGAAACTCTACAATTTGATTTCCAGGTTGATTTGTATCTTCTCTCCCACTTCTGACCTGCTTTTTCAAAACAATGGTAGACATTTCATCAATTACCTTTCATTAAAAAAGAACATGACTTTGCTATTACAATAATATGGAGAGTTAAGCCAAGGAAGCTTCCACAAATATGAATTATATAGTCTTATTTGTTTTTAAAAGAAATCAATGATTATTTTTTGTCCTGGACTTGAAAATGGTGGGGAAAATGACTGGGTTGTGGAAGGAAAGAAGGAGGCATCACCACTCTGCTGCACTAGTTAAGCATTACACTTTTTGGAGTCCCTAGGATTGAGAAATAGCTTCCAGGTCATTTTCACATAGCCAATGTTCAATTTCTTGTTCCCACCTAATTTTTACAATTGCACTTGCACTGACCACAATATTCTTGTCTACTAGTGTCATCCTTATCAATAGAGTCCCCCCTTTCCTCATTGTGTTGCATATTCATTTTCTGTAGATTGGGGGGGGGCAGAAAAAATACCTATAAAAGGATGTAGCATAATCACACTTTCTGCTGTAGGAAGTTAAAACCCAGCCCTTTCCCAGAAAAATGAAATATCCTATATTTCTCTGGCTGTGAAAAAAAGAAACATGTTTTAAAAGACAAAATAGCTTCCTGCAGCTTCCTGCCCTTCCTCCTTTTTCAATGAGCCATTAAAGCCTGAGTTAGTCCACTTTACATAATATAAGGTTCTTCCCTTCAGGTCCAGAGTGATGGGATTAAGGCATGATAATATTGGCCCTTTTACCCAACTCACCACATGGCATCTGAGAACTCAACCAAACCTGGATTCAAAACGCAGCCTAGAGAGTTGCCCCTGCATGGGCCCATGGGAGTCTGACAACCAATCAGAATACAAGCTCAAGATCAAAGGCCAGAGAGGGCATAAAACCGGGTCTCAGCTTCTCTTCCTTCCTTTTTCCCTTGTCTTCTCTTCTCCACCAACATTGAAACTTGTGATCACCTTTTCTGTTCAGAACTCAAGTCATGTGGTCATGTCTGCCATTAAAACCATATTTCCAAGCAGCCTTCATGTCTTCAGTGTCTTTTTCCCCACTTGGAGCCGAACCCAGAGGGACATTTCTTCCAACACTGCTTAGGAAAGAGAGGTGTTGCTCAATAATTTCTTATTGTTTATTACATTTTTACTGTAAAAAGTGGACAGCCATTGTGATATTTTTTTTCAATTTGCCTGTAATGAACACTGGTGCTGTTTTTCTATGATTTCACACACCTTCACCCTAAACCAATGGTCTAGCTTCAGTGTCAGCACCTGACTTGTCTCTCTTAATAAATTGGAACTTTGAGGAAAGCTCTGCCTTGAACTCTGATTTAATTCTGGATGATATTTGGAACGCTGACATTAAGACTTTTTATTCACTCTCCTTATGGTAGCTCTTTCTTCTTTTTCTCCTCCTCCTCCTCCTCCTCCTCCTCCTCCTCCTCCTCCTCCTCCTCCTCCTCCTCCTCCTCCTCCTCCTCCTCCTCCTTTCTTCTTCTTTCAAATATTTCAATTTTTCCCCAGGATAAACTAAGCCCCTATCCTACTAATAAAAGTATTGTGCCATCACATTTTACAAGCTTATATAAAATACATATTTACAGGGTCACTAAATTCTCTCTGAACTCACCCAGCAGTACCCCAGCTATGTCTTGGGTTAAATAGGATTTTATAATAATAACTCTGTTCAATTCAGAGTTTGTAGTTTATGTGGTGATCGTCATATTGTATATTCAGTTGGTGTCTTGAGTGTTATTTTAACAACCCTGGTGAGTAAGAAATACCAAGAATGTTTATTTGGTGTTTGCACTGGTTTTGATGTTGCCTCAATGGGCTCTTTTCTCTGGACTTTACCCATCAGTGTGATGGGCTAAAATGGAGAATTTGAGACTGCTATAAGCCTCTTATTTCTCTTTATCTAACCTTTGGTGCCTGAAAGTCTCCTTTATGGCTTTCTTTTCTCAATCTCTGACTCTTTGGAAATAGAAATATATTTCTTCACTCTCTTTCTCTCGTTGTTGTTGTTAGTTGTGAAGTCATGTCTGATCTACTGTAACCCCATGAACAACATTCCTCCAGGCCTTCCTGTCTTCTACCATCCTCTGGAGTCCATTTAAGCTCACATCTAGTGCTTTGGTGACTCCAGTTAGCCACCTCATTCTCTGTCATCGCTTTCTTCGTTTGCCCTGTATTGTTCCCTGCGTTAAGCTCTTCTCCAGTGTGTCCTTCCTTCCCATTAGGTGGCCAAAGTATTTGATTTCATCTTCAGGGTCAGTCCTTCTAAAGAGCAGTCAGGGTTGATCTCCTATGGGACTGACCGATTTGATCGCCTTGCAGTCCAAGGGATACATAGATACACGCAAACACACTATATATTAAGGACTTAACTTTGTTTCTTTTAAGCAATTGGTCTCATAATGCCAATTTGTTTATTGCATCTTCCATATCCTTGACTGATGATATCACTTTCCTAATGTTCTTTTCACACTATCCTACATTTCTATAAAATTCATCAACCAATAGATAATTCTTTGTACTGCCATCTTCAAATTCTTTTTTAAATACACAGCAATGCCAGACTGCAATCTTTAATTCTTTCTCTCAGTAAAAAGTTATTATTTATTGCAATAACCTTATGATTAGTTTATGTTGGCAGAGCCAAAAACATTGTCAGCTACACAAATTTCCAACCATTTTTTTCAGCTGTGTGTGTCTCATTTGAACCTCTAATTTTCATCCCATTCACAATAATGTGATTAATAGCACTCCTTCTCCATAATAAATAACGTCATTTATTTTAATCACTTTAACATCTGCATCCATTCTTAATAGAATATTTAATAGGCAGCATCTGGAAAAGAGTGAATATCTGTTTTTTCAACATCAATATCAAGGAAATTATCTATATCTCACTCATATTTTCTTTTTAAAAATCCAGTGTTTAGATTTTTTATCTCCCATAACTCCTTTGCACTGAATATGGTACAAGTATATAGCAAATAGAAATATCTATTTGCAGCTTTTTACCCCGTTGCTCAGTTGATAAATTCTGAATACACACTTTCCTTATCTACAATATGTTTTTCGGTCCCAAAAACTGCAATCTATAGAATCAGCAAAGGCCCTAAATAGCCCAAGAAAAAAATGTTTTCTGACTTGTCTTTCCATTTAGCAGCTAGTCCACCAATACTGCACTTGAAAATAGCAGGCAAGGGAACCTGAAACAAGTTGCCTGGAACAACAAGCTGTTTTCCAGAAGCATCAATTTGCAAACTGTTTGATGATGGGACCTTACTTTAAACACTACCATCACCACCATCTTTGAAAAGGGGTGCAGAGACTTCACTGCAATAGCCAAATTTTGAATCTGAGGCAGTGATAGAAGAGGTTTCAGCAAAATGACTGTTAGTTTCAGTGGAGGCTTAATAGGCCTTGTTTCTTATTTATTGGATAAAAAATGAAAAGCCCTAGAAAATTGTGTTACTGAATTTTGATGGTTTGTCATCAAATTTCTGTGGTATAATCTTGGTGATGTGGAGCAGAAGATGAGCCAGGTCTGTTGTTCCTATTGGGATTTTTTTCCACCCATGAACACCTGCTGCCTGAGGAGACTGTCGCCTAATGCAGGGATAGGGAACAGGTAGCCCTCCAAATCTTGGTGTAACCCTCCAGCGTCCTTGTCATTGGCAATTCTTCTGGAACATGGAGGATTGTAATTCAACAACATCTGGAAGGCTACAGGGTTCTCTGCCTACCTATAGAGCTGCCTATAATTAAGTTCAGAAGAAAAACTTCCAGATTCCCAAATGTTATTTGCAGATCAGGAGTTGAATTTGGTAGAAGGGAAGTTTCTTCAGATCTAACTTAGAATTATTAGAAATATTCTAACACTTCTAAGTTAGAGCTGAAGAAGCTTCTTGGATGAGAAATGAAACATTTTCAAAGAAAAAAAAACAAGAAGTCCAGTTTCTTTTTAGAAAAGCACTTTTGGGATTATTGTCATTGAGTTTATTCCAGTTAATTGTAGCTTAGAGTGATGAAAACTGTTAATTTGTCAAACTTAAAAACATATAACTGTGATAGAAATTACTTTTTTATTCAGAGAATTTGGGAAGATTGAAATTCCAGATCAAAAAATGGGCTTTGGGATTTAAGGAAAGTGCCATCATTCTATCCTATTAGAAAGATCTTCTCTTTTGATTATATAATCTTTTTCTGCAACATATATGAATGCCGACTCTTCTTTTGAAGAATAATGTTCTCTCAGCTTCCTAGAGCCAATTTCTTCTTAATGGGTCCCTATGGCAAACCAACTAGGGCAGTGTGCAACTTTTGATCCTAAAGTACATATGGCCTTGGGCTGCTCCAGGAGTTGCTACTAATTACTACTTTAAATGTTACCAAAAAGGAAAAATATTCTTTTTTTACCCAAGATTTAGAGAGTAACTATATAAATTGTATTTAATTCATTTTATTCAACTCTAGTTACATTAAATTCAAGAGAAATGAAATAAAATTAGGGATTTTTTATGTTGATCATGGCTCCCATGTTAAAACATCCAGTCAAATTTTGGATTAGAGGCAGACAACCTTAAGATAAGGACCCTAATTGATATTCATACTGAACATGAAGGTGCAGTAGTCACATTAAAAACACATTTCTGTGTTTTTCCTCTGTGTTAAATAAGAATCAATGACTTTCAGGTCATTTAGAGATGAGGCTCAATCCATTCACTTCTAGAGGAAAGAACAAAGTTTAAAATATATAATTTCCCCTTTTTATTTCTTTACTCATACAATACTGTAAATAGTAAGACTTAACTTTTAACATGTCTCTAGAAAATTTGTTCCATATTATTTTGTGATCTTTCAGCTTCTCAGCAATAGCCCCTTCACTTACCAAGAAAGGTGAAGGAAATCAGCCTTTTACTGCACCATATTCACTAGCCAGGCATTGCTTGAATTCTAGTAATTTGATTTTTGCCGATAGATGGAAATGACAAAGACATTTTTCTGTGTCTGGGATCCCACCTCCTAGGCAATGGTGACATCAATTATTAGGTGCAAGCAAGGATGAATGCAGCCTGAATGCATTGGCAAGAATTTACTGGTGTGTTATGTGATAATTGAATGCCAACTCATCTTAAATCTAAGATTTACAAGACAACAAATTGTCCTGTTGCACTGTATGGCACTGAATGCTGGGAAGCAACAACGGGGACCGAAAGCTATCTCCATGCCATGGAAATGTGAATGCTCCATTGGATATTGGGCATATCCCTTCTTGGCCACATCACAAATGACACCCTTCAATAACATTTTGGTGTGGCACCAATTATAGAGAAGATGAGAGAAGGTAGGCTCTGCTGGTATGGACATGTCCTTAGAGCAGCACTTTCCATTGTTGCCATTGCCAAGACTGCCTACCAATTAGAAGTCAGTGGCCGGTGACCTTACGGCACCCAAAACAGAGATGGCAAGATACCATCAACAAATATATGCAAACAGCAGGCCTGCACCCTGGAGACACAGCTGACCATGAAAAGTGGCATTCAATGATCCAAAAAGTGGACCCTGCACTTGCAGGAATACACTAGGAAGAAGATGGAAATGACAAAGGCAACATCTAAAGTGACTTTATTGCATAAAGTCCAGTTGAGTTCAGAAGCCTCATCTTCAAATACCCCGTCTTTATTGTCAATATGAAAAATAGGTAGCGGAGGACTACTGTGTAGTTTAGTATAGTCTGACCATATAGTCCTGGCTGTCAACTTCACATTTATCCCTACCCTCCAAAACACCCTCCATCCATACTGACAAGTTTAGCACCAAGCCATAAAAATATTGTCCAGTATCTCAAGAGTCTGCCAAGACTCTAAATAAGTGTCTCTCACTGCTGCTTTTTTTTTTAAAGTTCTCCATGCCTAAGCACATACCCTGGCATTATAGCTTATCAGTCAAATCCTGAGAGCTCCACTTTGTAATTTCTTTCTATGGATAAGTGGTTAAATGGCAAGTAAGAGGTTCAGAAGCATCAAATGAGATTTTTGCAGAAAGAATGTAAGGTGGCTGAAGTACTTAAATATCAGCAATTATAACAATAATCAGGGGATGAAATGTGTTTTGCTTTACAGTCAGAGAAGACACTAATGCTCTTTTCTCTCCTCGTCAAAAGTATTTATTATTTTTTTTTTAAAAAAGTGCTCATGTAAAGGAGAAAATGAACACCTGCTGAATGCTTTTAGAGCAGGCTGAATTTAATGAGAGTTGCAGGTGCTTAGCGTCTCTCTGAGAATTGGCCAGAAGACTCCATAAACACTTTCACTTTGATCCCACGACATCTTTGCATCTCCATATCACAGCAAGAAGTAGGGTTGATTACTACTGCATAAAACATTTAGTGCTAAACACCAGCATTGCCAAAGAAAAAAACAACCTTTTAAAAAAGTTTCTGTGTCTCTTGGTTTGCTTTTTACATATGGCAGTGAACTTTTTGGAGGGCTTATCAGTGCTCATTGTGAAAAGCAGTCCTGCTTCTAGATGACAGCATATTCTGTGAAATTGCTTTAAAAATTTAAATGATCATTTACGATTATTGTAACTATTACCTCATTTCAACATTATAGCCAATTATAAATGGATGCATGTTTGGATGTCTCCTTCCTTCCTTCCTTCCTTCCTTCCTTCCTTCCTTCCTTCCTTCCTTCCTTCTTTTTATGATCATATTTTTCAGAGTTTTCCAAGATTCTTGAGTTGTTTTCCCCTTTAGGATTTTCATCCAAGGAGTTTTTCCCAAGTTGTCTCTGAGTTTATTAAAATCTGTTCTTTTAAAATCTAAGACTCTGGTATCATTATATTATATTGCTTGTGTTTGTGTTATGTTGAATTCTAGTATGACATGATTACTCTCACCCAAGGTTCCTGCAGTTTTAACACCCTCTATCACTTTTTCTCTGTTGTAAGAATTAAGTCCAGTGTGGCTGTCTTTCTAGTTTCCTCCTCTACCTTTTGGACAACAAAGTTGTCCCTCCTTTTCTCCATCCTATCCTCCCTCCCTCCCTTCCTGGCAGGACATTAGTGATTTTCAAAGCTTTACTATGGGCAAAAATCTCTCATCTTTGCATTAAGCCCTCAGAGAGTCCAATGGAATCCATTGGAATGGATACAAAACACATGAGAAATGAAGAAAAGAAACAAATGTAAAGTGTAACAACAACAACAACAACAACAACAACAACAACAATAATAATAATACAAATAATAATACAAATCCTTGGAAATTTTAGAGGCCTCTGACTTAATGCATAATAAAATCAAGGAATTAACTTCAGCGAAGTACATTTGATGAATTCGCAAGATATTAAAGTCCAAATTGAATGGAGGAAACATCATAAAAGCTATAAATACCTGGGCTATACCTGTGATTCGATACTCTGCTGGAATAATTGACTGGACCCAGATGGAGTTGGACAATTTGGACAGAAAAACAAGGAAGCTTATAAAAATGAATCATGCTTTGCACCCTAAAAGTGATGTTGACTGATTATATCTACTAATAGCAGAGGGTGGTCGAGGACTCCTACAAGTAAAACAGACTGCGGAAGAAGAAAAACACAGCTTGAATGATTACATCCAGAAAAGTGAAGAACCAATGATTAAGGAAGTAAATAAAGGAGGCCTTTTAAAGACAACTAAGTCAAAAGCTGAATATAAGAAAGAAGTAATTGAGAAGTGAGCTGAAAATTGGAAAAACAAAGCTATGCACAGCCAATACTTGAAAAGTATTGAAGGCAAAGCTGACCAAAAAGCTAACTTGGAACTGGTTAAGATCAGGAGCACTGAAAAAAGAAACAGAAGGCTTTATTTTGGCAGCTCAAGAACAAGCCTTAGCCACAAACTACATGAAGGCAAAAATTCAACATGTTACCATCAACAGCGAATGTCAACTCTGTAATGAGAAAGACGAGACAGTCGACCACTTGATCAGTGAGTGCAGCAAAATTTCACAAACTGACTACCTACAATGCCATGACCACATTGCTAAGATCATTCACTGGAAATTGTGCCAAAAGTTTGGATTTGAGTACAGCAAAAACCACTGGGACCATCAGGTTGAGAAGGTTTAAGAGAATTAAAGTCAAGATCTTGTGGGACTTCAGAATTCAGACTGACAGGCACTTGGCCCACAACACACCTGACATAGAAATAGTTGAAAAGAAAAAAGTATGGTTCATTGACATTGCAATACCTGGAGAGGCACAAATTGAAGATAAACAGCAAGAAAAAAATCACAAAGTACGAGGACTTGCAAATTGAAGTTGAACGACTGTGGAAAAAGAAAGTGTGTGTTGTCCTGATGGTAATTGGAGCCCTTGGAGCGATATCTAAAGGGCTACCTTGCTATTTGGAAATTTTAAATTTATCAGACTTGAACATTCTGATTTTACAAAAAAACACCCTACTTAGAACAACTTAAATCCTCCGACGTTACCTTAACAGTTCCCAGGTCCTTGGTTAGGACTCGAGCTGTTGAGCTACCAACCACCCCAAAGGCTGTGAATCTCACCAAAGATTAAAATAATAATAATAATAATAACAATAACAACAACAACAACAACAACAACTCCGCCATTGCCGGTCCAACTCCGCCATTGCCGGTCCCAAGCCTGGATGAGAAAGGAGGAGGGGGGGTCAGGTTGGCAACCTAGCCCCATAAAAAAAAACTGCCAACCCATACAATATGGTGAAAGAAACGAATAAAAATTTTATACCGCATCGGTTGTCACGCGGGTTAACAAGGACTGCGGCGGATGTTGGGGTCCCTGGACATCCGTCGACAAGTGGGCTGCAAGTGGACTAGCCAACAAAATGACAAAAATATAGTGCAGATGAAAACCATGTCATAATGGCCTGTTACTACAACTCAGAGTCAGAAAAAAGAGGTTATTTAAAGCGAATGTATGAGTTATGGAAACAACAATATCCAGATTCAAATGTTAGTGAACAACGACTAGCAGATCAAAGGTGATTTATTATACGGAGTAAAGTGCTTAGTGAAGTTGAACTTGAGGAAATTCAGGCAAATTGCAAAACCAAAAAAACAATATCACAAGCAGAAATAACTAATATTCAAGACACAACTAAAGACATTATAGTAGAACTCCCAGAAGAAGCTCTCGGGGAGGAAATAACACCATCACCACTAGAACCAGTTATCACTGAACCAACTGATGAACTAACTCAAAAACAAAAAGAATTGAAGGATAAGATCATGGAGCATTTTCTGCTTAATGAGGAAAGGCAACGTTTGCCATCAATAAAAACTGTGCCTAAGAAAATTTTGGCCCCTATCATGAAAATGGTTAATGCAGTGTTTTCAACAATTGAATCGGGATCCATCTTGGAAATGAACCAGTTAATGTACAGCACAGCTGTAATAGTCACTAATGAACTTAGCATTAAAATCAAAGTACCTAGTCACACAACAGAAAAAGCATCAAAGCCAAAGTGGAAAATCCGATTAGAACAAAAAGTCAAAAAATTAAGAGCAGATGCTAGTAACTTAAAGAACATGCATGAGCAACGGCTTAAAAACAACAAAACCATAGATCGGCTAATCAGAAGATGTAGATTGGATACAAGAAACATCAATGAAGCTGTAGAGATTGTAAAACAGCAGATAACAGCAACAGCTAGAAAAATTGAAAGATATGAGGCACAAATCATCCAATATAAAAAAAATCAGCAATTTCAATCAGACCAACGGTGTTTTTATCAAAGTCTTAATGTGAATGGCGACACCAAAAGTGAAAAACCAGAAAAGCAGGCCACAGTTGAATTCTGGAAAGAATTGTGGGAAAATGCAAAGGACTACAATAAGGAAGCAAAGTGGATACATAACTTTGAGAAAAGCATTGGCAACAAACAAATGCAAGTATTAGAAATAACAACTGAGATGGTCAAAAATCGAGTAAAAAAGGTAAAGAATTGGACATAACCTGGAAAGGACCAATTACATGGTTTCTGGCTCAAATATCTGACCAGTTTACATGCAATATTGGCCAGGCAACTGAATGAAATTTTACAAAAGGGCCAAATTGATGAATGGTTGACAACTGGAAATACATACTTGATTCAGAAAGATGCAACTAAAGGAACAACACCTGAAAACTACAGACCAATAACATGCTTACCAACAACCTTCAAATTACTCACAGGCATTATTGCAGATAACATGATGGATTATTTGGAAACAAACAACATCTTGCCAGTAGAGCAAAAAGGCAACAAAAGAAGGAGCAGGGGCACAAAAGATCAGCTCCTAATTGATAAAATGATATTAGAAAATTGTAAGAACAGAAAAATGAACTTGAATATGGATTGATTACAAAAAGGCATTTGACTCACTGCCACATAGTTGGATCATAAAATGCTTAGAAACAACTGGCATTAGCAAAAATAGTACATCCTTTACTGAAAAGGCGGTGAAACAATGGAGAACTGAGTTGGCAGTAGGGAATGAGATCTACGGAATGGTTAATATCAAGTGAAGAATTTTCCAGGGTGATTCACTTTCACCTCTTCTCTTCATCGTCGCGATGATCCCACTATCAGTAATCTTTTAAAAAATGAAATTAGGCTACCAAATAGCCAAAGAAGCTGAAAATTTTTTCGCATTTACTATATATGGATGATTTGAAACTCTATGGAAAGTCAGAAGTAGAAATCCAATCATTGACAAACACAGTCGGAGTATTCAGCACCGATATTTCAATGCAGTTTGGTATGGAAAAATGCGCCACTGTATCCATAAAAAGGGGCAAAATCACTGCATGTGAGGGAATTGAAATGCCCAATGGCCAACTAATTAAATGGAATGAAAATGAAGCCTACAAAAACTTAGGCATTCTGCAGTTGGATAACATCAAGCATGGAGAAGTAAAAACTATTGTCAGGCGAGAGTACACCAACAGAGTTAGGAAAATTTTGAAATCTAAATTGAATAGTGGAAATACAATCAAGGCCATAAATACCTGGGCAATACCAGTTATAAGATACACAGCTGGTATAGTTAACTGGACACAAGCTGATTTGGACATTTTGGACCGAAAAACCAGGAAACTAATGACAATGCACTACAGTTTACATCCACGTGGTGATACTGATAGACTGTACCTGCCCCGAAAATCAGGTGGCAGAGGATTATTACAAGTGAAGCAAACAGTTGAAGAAGAAAAACATGCACTGACTGATTATTTAAAAGAAAATCAAGAACATCTATTAATTGAAGTAAAGAACAAAAAAACTACTGAAGGCCCAACAGACGAAACAAGAATACAGAAAAGATGTGATAAAATCAAGAATGTTGGCAGAACAAAGCACTGCATGACCAATTTCTGAAAAAAATAAAAGATAAAGTGGACAGTGAACAAACTTGGTTATGGTTAACAACAGGTACATTAAAGAAAGAAACAGAGTCACTAATCCTGACTGCGCAAGAACAAGCTATCCGCACAAATGCCATTAAGGCCAAAATCGAAAAATCCTCTGATGATGCCAAATGCAGACTTTGCAAAGAAGCTGATGAAACTGTTGATCACATACTCAGCTGCTGTAAAAAAATTGCGCAGACTGTTTATAAATTGCGGCACAATTCAGTAGCACAAATGATCCATTGGAATTTGTGCAAAAATTATAATATTAAAACAGCAACAAACTGGTGGGAACATCAGCCTGAAAAAGTCACCGAAAATCAGATGGTCAAGATCTTGTGGGATTTCCGTATACAAACCGACAAAATACTGGCGCATAATACACCAGACATCACACTGGTTGAGAGAAATAAGGTCACAATCATAGACATCGCAATACCAGGTGATAGCAGGGTCGCCGAGAAGGAACATGAAAAAATCGCAAAATACCAGGACTTAAAAATCGAAATTCAACAACTATGGCACAAACCAGCAGTAATAATTCCAGTGGTAATTGACACATTGGGTGCTATTCCAAAAGCACTGGAATTACATTTAAAACAGTTAAAAATTGACAAAATCACCATCAGTCAAATGCAAAAAGCCGCACTGCTTGGATCTGCACGCATATTACAAAAATACGATACAACGTCCTAGGCCCCTGGGTGGGGCCCAACTAGTAACCAATGCCAAATCCGGCGAAACAACTGGCCGCTGTGATACAATTGTATAATAATAATAATACAAAATATTATTCATTCAAAGGAGAAAAATCCTAAGTATCAGGATCACTGGAGCCTTGTTCGGGGACAGTTATTTACAATCAGTAAAATAATGGCTCAGTAGGCTACAGCATCTGACTGCAGCGGCATGCTTAAGGTAGGTTGGTAATTGTTTTTACCTTCTCCAATGGTCACTCATGCCTGGTTGACTATAGCACAGAAACTAAACCTGGTCAGGCCTGACTAATATTTGGTAAGAGATTGGTAGAATATTTCAGTGCTATAAACTAGGCTGGGATTTAAAAATAAAATCCCTGGAGGAAGCTACTTGATACTATTATCAAGAAAAATGGCTGGATATCATAAAGTCTCAGAGAATTACATTAAATTCAAAGAGGATTTAATAATCTCAAGCAATCATATATGCAGAAAATTTATTTCATACTTATCCTACTTGGAACCTTAAAGAAAATATGCATATGTATTTAGTGACAAGTGACAGAAAATATGATCTAAGTACATACATTGTACAGTTTACTTCATAATGGCTCCCTGCTTCCCTTCTTCCTCCTGCAAAACAGTAGATACCATTTATTCATGTAATTAAAATATATCCCTATGGCATACAGCCCACTCAAGATAGATATTACTTAAATAAAATAAGCAAAACAGGACAAAACCATAGAGTCCTATAACTGAAGGAGTTGAAAAGCCTTAGAAGTAAAGAAAATAAACAAACAGCTAAACAACTAAATTTTGTTTTGCCTGTGGAGTATTTCCAAATTAGGAACCTCTACACCAGTCAGCAAAGAGCAAACAGAAAATATTACAAAGAGAGGGAGTTTCTGGCTGAGAAGTCCCTCATCTTGTAAACCATCTATATTATATTCTGCCCACAGTAGGCAATGCAAATGAAAATTATATATTTAATAGTCACAGTAGATAGTGGATAAAATGTAGATGCATTGCACACATACAGGTTCATGTAACTGAAGGTTGATTCTAAAGGCAGTTGTGGCAGTGATGGGATTCAAAAAAATTTTACTACCAGTTCTGTGGGTGTGGCTTGGGGGGCATAGCTTGGTGGATGTGGCAGTGGAAGGATACTGTAAAATCTCTATTCCCTCCCCACCTCAGTAGAAGGTTACTGTAAAATTCTCATTTCCTCCCGATCAGCTGGGACTCGGGAGACAGAGAATAGATGGGGATGGGCCCAGTCAGAGATGGTATTTACTGGTTCTCTGAACTACTCAAAATTTCTACTACCGGTTCTCCAGAACTGGCCATAAACTGCTGAATACCACCTCTGATTTGTGGGAATCATAATGAGATATCACCATATATTTGTCCTGCACCTTTTTGTCTTCTGATACTCCTTCTTTATGTTTCTTCCCATACTAGTACTGCCATACTGAGGTATGATTTGCCTATTTAATCTTTCTAACAGAAATGAAGGAAAGTGCTGATTTTATAGCACCAAATGACAAAAGACCTCTGTGATTCAACATTAATGTATTACTTTGAATTTGACTAAAGCTGTATGACTCCTTTTATTAGTTAAAGTAAGTATACTTAGACTACCTAAACTGGAATCACTTCAAAACACGTTTCGTTTATACAGGAAGAGGTTCAGAGTATAACTACTAAAGTATTGGAAAAAAATGTCCCTATTTTCAAATGATTATCATAATCACACCATGATAATTGCTTATGGCTCACACCATAGATCTAGCAACTTTTCACAATGGAGAACCACAACTGATTTATACACATTTCAAAATCCAGAAAAATTATCAGGATATCAATTGCTATTTCTTGTTCAGAGAGTACTACTATCTATGTCTTTTGATCCCTTTATATTAATTGTACAAAGCTGCAGGATTAATCTTTAGCACTAACAAAACGTATGTGCAAAAGGGAAGAATGTTCCATAGATACAAGACTTTTTTTTTTAAGGAAACTATTTGAGGTAAAATAATATGGGCCATCCGTAAGTAAATGAAATGAAAGCACAGTGGGGAAGACGAGTGCCATTATATGATGCTAGGCGGCCACCCTGTTCTAATCCTTTCTCATACCTTGGTAAATGCAGAAAGAAAAGAGCAAGACTTCACATGGTCTGTAAACACAATAGATCATGAAAATTGAAAGCACGTATCACAGAACAATAGAAGCAAAGAGGTCTTGATCATTGAAACAACCCATTAGCGGCTGCCAAGCCATGGGACAGTGGCACGGCTGCCAAGGAAATTGTTTGCACCATTGGCCAGAAGCCTTAGACTGCTGCTAAGAAAGAAAAAAGCAAAAGCAAATGTCATCCAACATCGTTAGCTGTGCGATATTTACTGCCCTTAGAGAATTAAAATGATAAACGGTGTAGCAGGGAACTTTCCTGGGACTGGATTGCTAACAAATGTATTAGATAGGTTTAGCAAGGACTGTTTCTCTGCCGTTCCAATTGGACTCCTGCACAAAACCCAGCGCCTTTCTTAGGGAACCCATTGAAAGAATCCCTTCTAAGTTTCTAATAGCAGGCACTGTTTCTAGTATTCATCGATCAGTAGGAAGCAAGTAGAGTGCTTTACTTTTTACTCTAAACATCTGTTAGAAAAGCTGTTGGAGGGACCATGCAAAGATTATATACTGCTTCTTAAACTTTGCACTAGGATAGCAGATTTAGCAATGCCCACCGATCACTGTCTTCCATGATGCAATGAGATATTGCATACTTCAAATTTTAACATTTAACATTTTATTCAAAGTTACAATAGACTCTGAAAAGGGACATGATCTGGATTTGAAATTCCACTATACACCCACTCCCCAAGCTCTGGTGACTACATTTTGGAAGCTCAGCAATATTTATATCCGTGTGCAGTGCCCCATGGTCGTGTGACTGTGACTTACAATATTTTTGGTGGCAACTGCCTTTATATCCAGTTTCCAGAAAAAACTGCCCCACATTAAGCACTGGCTGTGCTTAATGACTGTGACATTCACTTAACAACCATAGTGTTTATTTTACCACTGTTACATTCACTTAACAACTACTGCAGAAAAAGTCACAACATGGAGAGGTCAGATGATGTGGTAGAAGTCCTGCTTTATAACTATCATAACTTAGGACCAAAACTGGGAGCTAAGTTATTGGTTGTAAGTCAAGGAATATCCATACATTTTCTATGTACATTTTTTCAGCATAAAGGTCAAGTGACATAAACATATTCATGCAATTTTCTTGACAATAAAAAAGTAATCACAATTACCGCCTTCTGGATTATTGTTTCAATTGCAGCTTCTAACATATTCTCCTGGTATTCCTTGATAGTTTCCCATCCAAAGATTTCCCTTTCTCAACCCAGCTTAGCTTCCAAGCCCAGACAAGATTTGCTTTTTTCAGTGTGCAAGGTACATCATAAGTCATCTGTGACCTGTTTTCTCCCATATCATGGGTAATGGACCACTCTGAGGGGGGCTAGATTGCTGCCAAGCCTTATCTGTGTTTATTACTGCCTGAGTTTGTCTGAGTTGCTGTCCAGGTCCTTATCTGTTTGTTTTGCTTGGCTTTCAGCCACCAAGGTTTTGGTTTCTTGTTATTAAAGGGCATTCCATATAAACTTGTCTCAGCATTCGTTATTGGACGAAGGAGGGGTTCAGAACAGACATGTATGTACTGTAAATCTATATACAGTATTAAATTTAAGTAAATTGCTGACATAAATTTAAGTAAGTAAATTTAAGTAAGTAAATTCAAGTAAATTTCTGGCATAAAAGAACATATTTTCTACTGTAATATTCTGAAAATGGAACCCCTTCTTCCATTTGATGGTGATTCTAGTAACACTTAATAATCTAGCAAAGATTTGCTTCTTTTACTGGCCACATCTGAATGGCTAACAACCTTAATAATTAATTGAGGGAAAGGGCAGATAGTTTAAAAAAATCAAGATGCATGCAATCATGTGATTGAAGCACATTAAAAAAAATGGGCAACTCTTTATTTTGTAGTAATGTCTGCCATATTGATTTTTTTCCCCATACATGTCTTTTCCCACAGAGACCCTTTTTCTCTCTCTGCTCTTGGCATTCCTGTTGGCTGCTTTATGTTATTGTAGACTGTTTTAATAACGTTGTTGGCTGCTCTGAAATGGATTTATGAAGGCAGGAAACTAATAGAAATAAAAGACAGTTATTTTCAACAAAATAAAAGAGGAAAGCTTGTTCTCTTTTATTAGGTTTGTTCTTCAGAGTTGGAACTGTGGAAAAGCTGTGGAGACGTAATGAGCTTTACAAGCTGGCCTAGTCTTCTGGCTTCTGGTTTTTACTCAAAAGATGATCCTGTGAATTTGAGCTGCACTAATGACACATTTCCATAAACACATACAGAGATTCATGAAGAAAGACTGTAATTATGATAATATGGCATAGATATTTTTTCTCTCTCTGCCATTTCTGCATTGCATTTTATATGCTGTTGCTTGGTTTGAGTTTTAAAGGTTACTACATGATGAAACCTGACAGAGTAGCCATATTTCATTTCACACACTGCTCTCCGTTTCCCCTCAGATGGGCTTGTAAGTCTTTTTCAGTAGACAATCTTGGGACTGTTAAAAGAACCTTGTTATCCCCATTTTAAAAGGCATTGATGAATTGGTTGGCTAGAAGTCAAGAAGAGGCAAAGTTAGCATTCCACTATCATAAGGTAGAATTATGTCTTCAGATGCCTAGAAATCTAGTACCATGGATCTAAAGAATTTGTCAAAAGAAATAGAATTGGACAGTTGCAAGCTTCATTACTCCTATATAAACCAGATGTTCAGATAGCTCTCTCTTTTGTAATCCCATACTTGTGAAACATTTACGGACATCATTTAGCTGGTTACATTATTTTTCAAATGTTCATTAATAACATACATATCGCAATTTAGTAGATGGGATATACAAATAAATTCTGAAATACATTCCTGACTTAGCAATATGTCAAGCAAAAAAACAGCAATTTTTGAATAAAATATTGGCTGTGATCCCCATGCATACTGTTGTACTGTGATTTGTGCCTCACAATATGACACTCATATCCCAGAAAATCCAGCATAGCCTGGCCATAAATCAAGGCCATAAGTGCAAGGGATAAGAACATTTCAACAGTCCGGCTCAAATCTTGCAGGGTACAATTGTAAGACTAGGTGGAAGGTTATTGTAGTTCATAGTTGCAGTATTTTAATAAAAGAAATTAGCAATCTAATTTCTAAAAAAATCCATTGTTTGGGACAGTTAAATTTTTCCCTATGTTTTCCTCATAGAAATATGGAGACTTTGAAGATTTGAAGTGGATGCATACCAAGAGAAATACCTGTTCTGTTTATATGTATAAGCACAGGTAGTTCTTAACTTACTATTTCAATTGATATCAGCATTTCCATTTCTAAGCAAAGTGATTCTTAAGTGAGTCGTGCCAAATTTTATCACCTTTTTTTGCTGTGGTTGTTAAGCAAAGTACTGCAGTTGTTAAGTGATTCTTGAGGTTGTTAAAAAAGGTCACAAAGGGAAGTCACATGACCCAGGGATGTTGCAACTGCCATAAATACATGCTGGTTGCAGGGTACCCACATTTTTATCACATGGACATATTGTGAGGAACCACAGTATATGTCACCATCAGCTTCCATGCTTATAATGTCTATTTTAGGTAAACAAGACTTCCACACAGACAGCTCTGCATTTCTAAGAATATTTTATCTATGTTTGACATTTGAATGACTATCACAGAAATACAGTACTTAGATATTTGGAAGCAGAACATCAGAAATTTGGAAGATGTGTTCTATTTTTACTTCTACCATATTTTTCGGAGTATAACACACATCTTTTCCCTCAAAAAAAGAGGTTGAAAATCTGAGTGTGTCTTATACAATGAATACAGCATTTTTTGCCTCCCCAAACCCCACCCTTTCACCAAAATGACTGTGCATAGCCTTTAGGAGGCTTCCAGAGAGCTCCTGGGGGCTGGGGAGGGAAGAATGCTCAATTTTACCTCCCCAGCCCCCAGGAACTCTATAAGTCTCCTAAAAGCTATGCATGCCCCTTTTTTTTGACAAAAAACATCCGTTTTTGCAAAAAAGGGGGCAATTTTGGGGAGATCTGCAGAGTGCAAAAACTTTTTTAAAAAATTTGCCTCTTTAAAATCCTGGTGCATCTTATACTCCAGTGCATCTCATAATCTGAAAAATATGGTATATACCACCTGGGATCTTTAAGAACTGAATAGCCTTTGTATCATCCCATACATACACAAAATTAGCAGGAACTGAAGATCCTGCTTAATTTTTTTTAATCTAAACTACCTTGTTGTGTACAGATGGGTAGCCCTGATATGTCAAATTCCCTGATAAGATTGATAGTACAAATGATAATCCTCGAAGTGTAGATGAAAGATCAGGTCTAGAGAAAACTTTAGAAAACACACAAAAAAAATGAAAGAACAGCCAGGAAAATTGATTCTCAATTATATTAGGCTCCACAGAATTATATGTGCTTCTGTTTGAGGAAGATTCAAGTCATAGAATAACAGTTCTATTCAAAATTAAGGTCAGAACAGTCCAAGATTATGTACATCAATTCCACTTAATTAGCTTCTTATGTGTTTCACATTTCCAATACATTAGCTAATTAACAGCTCTTCCAAACCATTATTTCTATATTCTCTGGAGTGAGCAGACTAGCTTGTAGTCCCTAGCATTCCCTGTCTTGTTTTATGTAGTATTTAGCTTTCAAGACCCAATTCCCTCTAGGCATGCTATAGCTCTCCATTTAACAGTCTTCAATAATATTTTTCCCAGGGAGACAATTAAATATGTGCAATTAATTGGAGTTTATATAGTCCTCTGTCACAATGACTGCTTGCACAATATTTGAACGCTTCAATTGAAATGTATACATTTTGTTTTCAATATTTATAACATTCATGAATCATGATTTTTAAATTAAAAATAGTGGTGTTTTTGTTGATCAGCCCATTGATAGGGGTTAACAATGACAATGTATCACTCCTAAGCAAATTTATTGGATTGGGTTGAGTTACATTAAATAAGAAGCTTAGTAGATATAATGAAAAGAATGGGCATTAAACTAAACTAATCTGGAGAGTTTGCAGCTACTTAGGATATAAATAAAAAGTAAGTAACATCATTTCTTAATTGCTTAAACATCATATTTTGCTATTTCACCCTTCTAGAATTTGAAGTTAAAACAAAACTTTTAAAAGCATATAGTATTCATTAAGAAATTTTTTTAATATATGTATATGTGTGTATTTAATGCATGTCCAGATATGTCAATATTGTTATTAATAGTTACAGATGAACGACAGTTCATTTTTCTACTACAGTGTCACAAGAATATACCGAGGCTAGCATATAGTTAAGAAACACAAAATGGTTGACAAGTGGCCAAACTGGAAAGTGTTGTTATTGCTGCCATTTTGCCTTTAGCCAAGAATAGGAGTCAGCAATTGTTTAGAAAATAAGTCTTGGAATTGCTGAGAGGGAGGCTCAAACAAGAAATCATACCAGTGTGTTCACAGGAAAAATGTCAATAAAGGTTATCTTATCTTAGATGTCTTGAAAGACTTCTGGCGACATTTTAACATTTATGCTTTTCTCCCATTCTCTTCAACTTTTGACAGTTTTATTCAACAATAATAGAATATATTCAATTGAGCCAATGAGGACTGTACCAATGGACACAAATCAAGGACCCTGATTTGAACTCCAAACACAGTGCCACATATATTCTTTAAACAAATTAGCAACAATAGCAGGATTTCTTTTTATGTAAATATCTTCTTGAGAAACAAACATGCTAAAAAGAATTATAGTTCTACTTTACAGCAGATCCAAGCTTTTTTTTTTAAAAAAAAAGCAAAACAAATGATATTAAAAATTTGGGAAGCAGAACAGAGGGAGAAAACACTCAGACACTAGAAAGAAATTAAGAGTGAAAGGAGCAGGAGGGTGGGTGGAATCCCCAGCTGAATGCATAGGTAATCTTGAAAGAAACTAAGAAATGCATAAAATAAAAATAAATAAGGTGTAGGCACATATGTTAGGACTGATGTTAAGATGGTAAGAGGCACATTATATGTTAAGACTGGTGGTACGATGGTAAGATACACATTTCTCCTGCAAATATTTTCATTTCTATTTAAGCAAATTAAAGTAATCATTAAGAAAATTGTATTTACACCTGGATAAATTAAATGTCAGTGCAATCCTATTCCTAAGAATATTAGAGTCAATGTCTTCTCTAAAACTGTGAGCATGCAGCTAATTTACTGACTAAAGCTAAGATTAATCCGTAGAGGCATATAAATATTTTCTATAGGAAGACATCTGTGAAAATTCATTTTGGTAAATGTCAGAAATGTGTTAAATGTTGACATTTGTTATAAAGATTTGTATAGGCATAGTGGGAAATGTCAGGAGATTCTGGCATTTGCCAATAAATGTTATTTACAAACAACTGAGTATCTTCAGTAAATATTCCAAATTTCAGATACATTTCTATTGTTTATTAGAGGATATTTTCAGTGTTAGGGCCAAACATATGAAAAATAATGCAAAAAAAAAATCCATGAGACCTTATGTACATTAAATGTCTATATTTTCACCGATTAGAAACATACAGCAGGAATGTTAAGAAATTTTTCTACTTTACATTATTTTCAAATAATCCCAACTTTGGTTTTTCATTCAATCTTCAGTATCCGACATTGTACCTTCTTTTTCTCTTCAATGAAATTTATAGAATAGAATAGAATAGAATACTTTATTTAGTCAAGTGTGTTTATATGCACAAGAAATTTGTCTCTGGCGCATAAACTGTCAGTGTACATGCAAAACAGCAGAGTAATCATCATCATCATCATAATGACACCAATTAGGAGAAAAGATGATGATGATAATACAGCCACACTGCATGGGTAAATATACTTAGACCTAAGACAATACTGTGTAATTAGGTGTTTAGCTGAGAGATGATACAACGGAAAAAAAACCTGTCTCTGTGTCTAGTTGTTTTGGTGTGCAGTGCTCTGAAGCGGCATCCTGAAGGGAAGAATTGAAACAGTTTATGTCCGGGATGTAAAGGAATCTGAAGATACTTTCTCAGCCCTCCTGTGCAATATACATGTCCTCAATAGAAGGTAAGTTGGTTGCAATTGTTTTTTCTATAATCCTAACTATCTGTTGAAATCTGTAGCTGTACTGTTTGGTTGTTGTACCAAACCAGACAGTTATAGACGTACCAATGACAGACTCAATTGTTGGTCTCTAGAACTGTATTGACAGCTCCTCGGTCAGTCTGTCTGAAGAAATCTGTAATAATTGTGAAATAAAGGGAAAATTATTTCATACAAGTTACCCTGTATCAAATTCTGTTGGCATTCTCTAGCCTGCCAACATTTCTCTGTGTTTCCCTTTCATTATCCACTTTTACTTTCTCATTTTGCTTTTACATAACCCCAAGGGACTACATTTTTGGCACACATTTGAAGGTCAACCTAGAGTACACAATATAGTTGCCCTATTATACTTCTGCTTGTGCAGATATTTTCAATTTTATCTCTTACAGGAAAAGCTTTGGCCTAACAGAAATTATTATCAGTAAAATATTTATGCAGCACTACAACCCATGACCCATTGGGTCATCATTTCAGACATATTTTGTTATCCAAAAAGATGACCAGTACGAGCAAAAAAAAATCAGTATGAGAAGGAGCAACTTCTGACTTCTGGCTTTCCCATTGTATTTACTTGTGGGAAGGTGGCAGTGAAGATCAAAATGTTTCCTTCCCTTCCCTCCTCCTTCTTCTTTCTCCTTCCTTTCTGGCAAATAATTTGCTGCTATTGGGTAGGGAATTGAGCTAGGGATTGTTATTGAGTCAGGGATTGAACAAATAGCCAAGACGCTACCAGAGAAGTTTGGAAAGGAGGTGTCATATGATTGCAGCAGTGTGACAGTGATACTGAAGCAATGGCAGCCCAGCAACATGGCAGAAGTCAGAACTTCCCCAAATTTCATTTCTGTGGGAGTAAGGGGTCATCCCATTCTTTACATTATCCCATTTGATGTAGCTTGATTGAAAAAGCTTTGCCCTGTGATGCACCATTTCACTCAGTTAAAGGTTACAGAGTAAATTGTACTTTGTTCAATAAATACTATATCTCTCTCATTGTATTTCTGCCTCTTTCTTTTTCCTATCTCAAGCCCCAATTTATTTATTTATTTCTATTTTATTTGCTTCCTCATGCCAGCACAGCAGTCCATATAATCAGGATGTCATTGCCACATGGAAATTATTTCTTTACAGAATAACTATCAGAGATCCCAGAGATCAATAAAGCACAAAAATGGGAGCAACCCAGAATTGTTTGAAAGATGGATGAGTAAATAAATAAATTGGTGGGCAATATCCACAGGTGTTTCATTTGAATGAATAAAACTGAATGATTTAATAAAACCAAAGAATTTAAAAAGAAAACCAACATAGGCTGTGTTGCAGTTCTACTATATACCAATAAAGATGTAAGTAAATAAATCTTGCAGCACATAAGATATAGTAATTATTTTACAACATTGCAAATATATAAAGAGAGACAGAAACAGTGGTACTGTGCATGGTAAGCAACAAGTCAAATTAATTGAGAAAAATGATCACAGAGTCTCACTATTCCTGTGTTCCCACAGTCAGTTCTTTCATGCCACCCAATTATGCCAAACATAACATAAAGATTATTTGGGAATTAGTTGGAACTAATTAGCCATTCCAGATAAAGTATCCAAAACATAAACCTGTCTGATCTTGGCCTATAATATGAATATTTGCATGGTTCATTTTCCAAATCCTATATCATCAGAAAATAAAGTAAAGTGACAACAGAATAAACAGAGTTGGAAGGTTTAGAGGTCTTCTAGTCCAATCCTCTGATCAAGCAGGAAACTCTATAACATTTCAGACAAATGGCTGTCCAATCTCTTCTTTAAAATCTCCAGTGCTGGAGCACCCACACCTTCTGGAAGCAACTCAGTCTATTGGTTAATTATTCTCACTGTCAGGAAATTTCTCCTTAGTTCTAGGTTGTTTCTCACCTTGATTACTTTCCATCCATTGCTTCTTATCCTGCTTTCAGGTGCCTTAGAGCAGTGGTCTCCAACCTTGGCAACTTTAAGACTTGTGGACTTCAACTCCCAGAGTTCCTCAGCCAGCAAAGCTGCCTTAGAGAATAGGTTGACACCCTCTCCCTCCCCCCCCCACTCTTCTTTGTAGCAGCCCTTCAAATATTGGAGCACTGTTATCATGTCACGCTAGTCCTTCTTTTAATTAAACTAGACAGAGCCAATTTCTGCAACTGTTCTTCATATATTTTAGCTTCCAGCCCTCTAATCCTCTTCGTTGCTCTTCTCTGCACTCTTTCCAGAGTATTTACATCTTTCTATATTGTGGCAACCAAAACTGAATGTAATATTTTAAGTGTGGCCTTACCACAGCAATATAAAGTAGTACTAACAGTTCACATAATATAACACTGCGGTGGAAAGAAAGACCTGGAAGGTGCATTTCAATGTTGTCTGGAATGCTGTGTTCTAGGTCAATGTTCCAAACAGCCCATCTGTCAGCGTTCCAAGTATCATGTAGAATTAAATCAGAGTCCAAGGCAAAACGATCCTTTTGGTTCCAATTTAATAAAGCAGACATCTTAGGCACATCTGTGTTAATCCCAATACTGGAAATGACATCAGAATTCCAGTTCTGTTAAAAGTTCATGATTTTGTCCCCACACCCACAATCCATCACATGGTCCAATCTTCTTCTTCCACACTGGCATCTACGCCCAGCTGCTTCCGGTCAGGTGTACTGGTATGGAGACAAAGGATGACCTTGGCTTCTAGTAAAAAATGAAAACAATACATTCCACATTCTCACTCCTGTCTATTTCTCCATCCAATCAACTATACTAAAAAAACAGCATAATGAAATAAGAGAAAGTGTGGCAGGCCAAAATTCTAAAAGGAATATAAATGCAGGCCTGACACCATTTAGCTTTCATTCAGATTACCCCATTCTGTTCCCCACCTCTGTGGTTTTGCTAGTGTTACTACTCTACAGATTGTCAGAATTTTGTCTCCCACTTTCCTTCCTTTAAGATATCTAGATTTTCTCCTAGAATGACATTTATCAGTTTGTTTATTTATTTATATAGTGCCTTTATAATTTTTTTTTACAAATAACTCAAGATGGTGAACACATCCAATGCACCTTCCTCCTCCTATTTTCCCACAAGAACAAGCCTGTGAGGTAGGTTGGAATGATAGAAAATAAATGCTCCAAAGTTACTCACTTGGTTTTCATTACTAAAGCGAGATTTTCCCTCACTCCCACTCCCACTCCCTTTTTGTAGCTAGTGGTGGGATTCAATTTTTTTTTACTACCACTTCAGTTCAGTTCAGTTTATTAAACTTGTATGCCGCCCTATTCCCAGAAGGGACTCAGGGCGACTAACAAACCAATAGGCAATGGGGACAATACAAAGAAAACAAGCAAGGCAAAAAAAAATACAGAAAACAGATTAAAAAACTCCTCAACAGCCATACAATTTCGAGTGGGGCTGGGAACTCATCAGCCCCAGGCCTGCCAGAACAGCCAGGTCTTGACGGCTTTGCGGAAAGCCTGAAGGGTGGTGAGGGTCCGAATCTCCACGGGGAGATCGTTCCAGAGAGCCGGAGCAGCCACAGAGAAGGCCCTCCACCGGGTGGTCGACAGTCGACATTGGCTAGCTGATGGAATCCGGAGGAGGCCTAATCTGTGGGATCTAATTGGTCGTAGGGAGGCTTGAGAGACCGCAGGAGGCGGTCTCTCAAGTACCCAGGTCTGATACCATGTAGGGCTTTAAAAGTAATGACTAGCACCTTGAAGCGCATCCGGAATCCAATAGGCAGCCAGTGCAGCTCATGGAGGATAGGTGTAATGTGGGTGTATTGGGGTGCACCCACAATCGCTTGTGCGGCTGTATTCTGGACAAGCTGAAGTCTCCAAATGCTCTTCAAGGGCTGCCACATGTAGAGCGCATTACAGTGCCCTCTTCTGTGGGCATGATCTGGTGGGCGTGGCAGGAGAAGGATACTGTAAAATCTCCATTCCCTCCCCACTCCAGGGGAAGGTTACTGCATTCCCTCCAGATCAGCTGGGACTCGGGAGGCAGAGAATAGATGGGGGCAGGGGCAGTCAGAGGTGGTATTTACCTGTTCTTCAAACTACTCAAAATTTCCACTACCTGTTCTCCAGAACTGATCAGAACCTGCTGAATACCCCCACTATTTCTAGCCCAGTGTATTAACCACTAGATTAAGGTGACCAGATGTCCCGCTTTTCTATAATTTGTCCCGCGTCCCACGCAGTTTTCAAAAAGTCCCGCTTTTATAGCTCCCTCGCTCTCCCGCCCATCTGCTGTCCCTCGCTCCCCCGCCCATCCACACTAAGTCTAAGGCAGAGCTTTCAGTGGGGTGTGTGCTGGGAGGAATCTCTCCTGTCCTCCCAGCATGCACTCCACTGATTAAACTACTTTCTTTTGCCCACAGCAGAAATCGGGCGGACAAAAGGAAGCGCTTTAGGCAGTGGGGTGCATGCCAGGAGGAGAGGAGAGATTCTTCCCAGCACACACCCCACTGATTAAAGTGCAAAATCCAAGTTGAGGGAATGGCGAGCGGTGGCTGCAACCCCAGACCTCAGCTAGGCGAGAGCTTTAAGGCAAGCGGCGGTACGGACCCTTGCTGTCAATCCACCCCCTCCTTGCACCTTTTCGCAGCCGTCCCATCGTTCTCCCACCAGTGGGGCTGCTCCCGTGATGGGGTGCCCCTCCCATGACTGCGAAGGAGTTTCCCGAGAGTTTTAGAGGGTCAGGAGTATGACCCTCATTGCAACATTGCCCTTTGTAAGCTCCAGCTGCTTGGGAGGGTGGTTATTTATTTATTTTTTTCTTCCCACTTCCTGTTTCTCACCGGCATGCAAGGATTGCAGTGGCGGCTCGGATGGAAATAGTTACATTTGTGGCATCGCGCTTGGGGTTAAAAGCTGCTTTTCGTTCGCAGCAGCAACTGTTCTTTGAGAATTCTTGCTTGAAAGAACAGGACTCCCTCGCGCGGTCCTGAATTGAGATCCATCTCCGTCCACCCCTAATTAAAAAGCCCCTGGTAAATTCTTGCCTGTCCTGTGCCACTTGGCATGCCTGCCTGTTTAGTTACACACACACACACATATTTTCATTCATAGGCATATTGTTTTCCAAAGGTGGAGCTTGTTTTCTTTTACTATTAATAGTAGTAATAGTACTAATAGCAGTTTAAGGAAGCAAACCTTAATAAAGGCAATTGACAAGGGAATAAAGATCTTGCATACCTATCGTGCAATATCTAACAGCATACTTTTGTGCCTGCAACAATTAGCTGAGTTAATTAAGGCAGAAGGATCTTTTCTGACCACTTACTGGTTAAGCTTGGAAAAGCACTTTTTGTTAAATTATCAGGCTCCTGAAAAAAAATACTGGGGAGCAGATGCAAAGAAATAGTGAGATATGGATTAGCGGCTGATATTATGTATATATTCTGCAGTGATGTATGACATTCCTGTTTTCTTTAGCCTCTGGTCATCCCGGAAATGCATAGCAGAAGTGCCTGTGGAAGCAAACAGGGGAGAAAGTGTCCACAGTATGCTAGCCTTGTAACATTCACATGGCTGACAGGAATAGCTCTGTATGCCACAATAGAATATGAATTCTGTATTCTGTATTCCAAATTCATGAGTTTTGTTAGTAGGACTAATCTTCTGCTCACTTAGTTAAAACAATTCCCATTGCGTCCATTGAGGTTTATTTTTCTTTATTAGAATATCATACATTTCTGCCTTGCTTGATTAGTTGGGGATCATTTCAATTTCAAAAAATATGAAATAAAGTTTTCAACAAGCTTGCTATGAAACTACAGCTAGGGTATCTTAGTGTTGATAAACAGTTTATAAAGAGATTTTCAGGAGCAATATATTTTTCTATCTTTAGAACAGTACCTAAAATCCTATTTCTGTTCATTATATTTAATTACATGTTTTGAAGACTATTTCCCATCAGGATAGCATAATTCAAAACAAAAGGGAACTGGCAGAACATTCAAACCTTTTGCGACTAATCCCAAGAGGTTATCTTTTAGACTCAAAGTACTTTTCTCCTCTTGAAAATGCTTGTTTAATTGCTTTTTGCGCTTATCTATAGATAGGTATGATAGGTTAATGAGTATTATTTATTTATTAAATTTATATGCCATTCATCTTACTATCCAAAGTGATACTGAGAAGCTTACAATACAATAAAACAGCAATATAAAACCATTAAAATTAACAGGAACTTAGATAAAATTAGGAACCCAGTATATGAGTGACAATAGGTGGAAATTTCACCTTTACAATGCTATATGTATAAGATATACTGTGTACACACACACACACACACACACACACACGATTGTAAGTCAATTTGAATTCAATATGTAATTGTGTCCACCTAATTTCTTTATATTAACATGAAGTAGGGTTGTGGGGAGTCAGAATAGTCAAGATGCTGGTTCCAGCCTATAATTGAAAACTATCTTTTTTGATCTCCTATTGCAGATGTCCCCATCTTGAAGGCTGTGATATATGTTACAAGGGCTGATCAGACTAATGGTTATGGGGATATATGGTTACAGGTTTTTTGTTTAGAATAGTACAGGTAGTCCTTGACTTACAACAGTTCATTTAATGACTAATCAATTTACAATAGCACTAAAAAAGTGTCTTAGGACCAGTGGTGAATCCTACAGGTTCACAAATGTGAGCATGCACACGTGAACAATTTGCCCCATGTCCCGCGGGGTTTTAAAAAAGTCCTGATTTTTAAAAAATGTTTAATCAAGAACGCCCCTCCCCCTCCTGTCAATGGTGTCCCTCTTTACCAATGTTAAAATCTGGTCACCTTACACTAGATTAGACCAAACACTCAACTTTCCATTCTTAAGGATCTATCCTGGAACCAACCCTAGATGCTTCAAGTTCCATGAACCAATCCTGTGCATAATTCTAACCAGATAGATTGGGTCCGAGGGAGGGTCTAAATGCTAATCATTAAAAAGGCCAACACAGTTTTGCTGCGTGTTTAACTTGCCAATTTCATTTTGTCCCTGAGACCTGAAGTAGATCATTTCACTTGGCTATTTTACAGTACTAATCCTGACACTGCAAATAGCAGCTATGGTGTAGGCCTACCAGCTGTTAACCACAGATGCCTCTCAGTAAAAATAGTGTCTGTCTCAGAGGTTCACTCCAGTTTTATCTTTCAGAAATGTGTGTTAATAAAGTAGGTCAGGCAAATGTGTTAAACATGTTCACCAATACAGCCTCAAGTGACAGGCAGCTAAATCTATATAGCAAACTGGTTTGCACATGCAAATGAGACAAGTTTCTGAACTAGGCATTGCCAGAATTGAAATAAAACTACCAGAATGAATCTTGTACAGATAAATGTATACCAAAATGCTTGTAATGTAATGTAATTTTATGGGATATCTTTCTGTTATCACTCCAGTCAGGAAAAAAGTAGGAATATTTGTAACCTACACTGAATGGGGAGGGGGTAGGCAGAGGTAAAGAAACTTTAATCTTTCTCAGAAACATTTCACCCCATCTATAGACTCTTCCCTGAGTCAGCATTTACATGTATTGCTCCAGTTCTTCAGCACAATGTGTGCTGTATCAATGATTTAGTGATATCTGCCTAAGTGGCAAGGCTGGTGACTTAAGGGCCAATATTGGCAGATGTCCCTGGAGGCACTTCTCTTTCTAGCCATAATGACCTGCTGCAGATGAAACATCACCAGCCAACTGCTTAAAATGTGGTGAAGCAACTGGGTAACTTTGAGTGGTGCTGAAATGGAATCTTTGACCATCATTTAAGTTGTTCAAGAAGTAAGTAGCTAACATACAATTTCTCTGTCCTGTAAAAGAGAAATAGGCCCATTTCCAAAAAATACACTTAATGCATGCATGTTGTATACATGCTATAGAGCAGTGATGGCTAACCTTTTTGTCTTCGTGTGCTGAAATTGCACACATGCCCACACCCATAATGCAATATGCCCCTCTGCACATTCATGCATGACCCTCCTGTGCTCCCCTGCCCACCACTCATGCACATGATCCCCCATGCTCCCCTGCACTTGCATGTATCCCTCTTGTGCCCCATTTTTGGCCTAGCAGGCCTCACTGCAGCCTCCTGGAACTAAAAATGGGCCTTGCAGGGGCACACACCTCCGCAGCCTACTTTGGGCCTAGCAGGCTTCCCTGAAGCCTCCTGAAAGAAAAAACAAGGCCGGGGGGGGGAGGGCGGGTTGTGCACTCCCAGGCAATCCCTCCACCCCCTGCATTCACACAAATCTCCTGCATGTGCGGCAGAGACCTGAAAATCTGCTGGCTAGCAGGAGCCATGTGCGCATGTGCAGTGAGCTGGTTGTCAGCTTGCCTGCCCACAGAGAGGGCTTCGTGTGCCATAGGTTCACCATGACAGTTATAGAGGCATGGACTGAGGAGCAAACATGTTATCCTGGAAATGCTCCCACTTTATCTTGGCTCTTTCTGTTGTGTGTGCAATTTGTCAGTTGTTGGAGAGTTTGAAGTAGGAGAGAGTGAATAATGATGGCCACAGGAGCATGTGAGTTGCAAGTGAAGTGCTATAGCCAGTAGCACCCAGTTCAACCCATGCCTTTCAACTGCATTATGACTTGTCACTCAAACTGAAGATGAACAGGGAAGAAAGCTTAGCATTTTCTATCCGGGAACCATGGATCTCAAATAGGTAAGTGTTTCACAGGAATGTTAGTGCTGACAGTGACAACGTACAGGCAGCAGCATCCAAAAGAAGCCTATAGAATATGCAAAATGGCAAGTTGTTGTGGTTAATTGCGAAATCATGTCAAACCCATCACGACCCCATGGACAACGTTCCTCCAGGCCTTTTTGGCTTTTGGTACTGTCCATGGTGTTTTCATGGCAAAGATATTGGAGTGGGTTGCCATTTCTTTCTCCAGTGGATTACATTTTGTGATAGCTCTCTGCTATGACCTGTCCATCTTGGGTGACCCTGCATGACATAGCTCATAGCTTCATTAAGCTAAGCAAGCCCCTTTGCCACGAAAAGGCAGTAATCCAAGTAAAATGAATCCCACCCACCAAACTAATACAATTGATTGAAAATACTCTCATATAAAACCTTTTGTTGGCAGAAGTGACAAGAAATCTTAAATGTATTCTTTGGGGACAGAACCAAGTATAGTATAACACCAACTTTAGGGATAACACCAAGTATAGGAACCAAGTATTTGGCCCCTGCAACAGCTGAAGTAAAATTAGACATAGAGGACAGTGCCCAGAGACTAAAGGGAAGGGTGGGGTGTAGAATTTGCCTGCAGTCATCTCAAGTGGTGAATAGATTCTGGACTGTTTTAAGAGTGTCATCATTATAATCATCATCATCATCATCATCATCATCATCATCATCATCATCGAAACATTGCACATTATTCACATGACAAAATATGTCAGAAGATGGAAAATTCTACTTTAAAACTTGAACAACTAAAATGCAATTTCATCTTGTCTCCAGACTCCAGAATAGGCTGAGGATTTATTTGAAGTGTATGGTGACTATTAATGAAGACAGGAAACCTCCATCTGTGCATTTCCCAGTCTTATAATTAAATAAAGAGATCCCAGTATCTTAAAAATAAAATTTTTAATCTTGGGTGGGCAGCTGGAAGAAAAATCTTTCAGCCCAATAGAAAACACATTAGTCATAATTTGGGGCAGAGATTGTAAAACGAGCCATTGTTTTTTTTTTTCTTTTTATGTTTTGAGCTCAATCTACAAAAGACAGAACTTTTCAGTCTTGGCATCTATCCAGACCTGTACCTTTTCAGCATCAAACATTTCCCTCAGGCAAGTACTAATTTTTAGGTAAGATTTCACTTAAACGGGAGAGGGAATTATTAGAAGGGAATGGCATCTTTTAATCTCAATACATTTTTTCTGCCCCATCTAGTGATTCAGCAATCCTGTTCGTTGTCTTCGTTGTTTTTCTTTACTTGCTTGACATAAAAAAAATAGTTGGAGGGAAAGAATCTTGGGAAGAAATAATTATGAATAGGAAGGGAAGAAAAAAAACAATGGGAAAAGAGTGGGGACAAAAAAGATAGTCAAAGTATCTTAAGGACACAGATCTTCCTTTGCAGAATTCCATTTTTATTAGAAATTCTAGCCAACATGAAGAGAGATATGCTAAATAAAGGAAATATGAAATGTTAGAGTGATACAGTGTATATGAAATTTTCGTGAAAATTTTCTCACCCATTTAATGTAAAAATATGTTCCTCAGAAGATCAGCAAAATAATATCAAGAAACAACAACATAAGAGCTACAAACATAGTAAATAATACATTTGACTTAGTTATTTTTTTAAAAAAATGTAATTATATTCCTGGGCTCAAGATCATTTTCTTTTGAACCAAACATCTGTTTAAAACCTTTATTTCTTAACTATTAAAAATTAAAAGATATGGTTGTTAACTACATCAAAATCTGGGTAATTCTGAGGAAAAGGTTGCCAGTACCTTATATTTGTGTATTTGCAGGAAAAATGAGCATTTCAAGTCATGATTAAATAACATTATAGAGCGATATAAATGGTGCTATTAAAAGATAATTTAGATTACTTCAGTTGAGTATTTCACTGAATTGGAGTATTATAACTCACAACATAAATGTGATAATCATACCAAAAAACATAGCTGAGGCTATTTACAAAACTAACACGGTTTAAGTGATTCTTTCTGCTAAGCCCTACAGTGATAGGTTAATAGCTTGATGGTGAAGAAGATGTTCGTGGGAAGCAGGAATTTGAATTTAAGTTCATTAGATCCAAGTTCACGTTTTAATATCTATACTTCAATGCAATCAATTCATCCCAATTATAACTACAGACTACTCAATGCTTTGCACTAAGTATCATTGTGAGAACCAGGGGTGGGCTTCAAAATTTTTAGCAAGGGGTTCTCTGCCTGGTTGCTGGGTGGGCGTGGCCTAGTTGGCCTCCTGCACCATGGCAGGGGGAGTTTTTGCCTTCCCAGGGCTCCAGAGGTTTTTCTTGAGCCTCTGAGAGGGCAAAAACAGTCTCCCCAGGCTCCGGTGGCCCTCTGGAGGCTGCAAACAGGTCCATTTATGGCCTTACCAAACTTCTGGTAGGTCCATTTTTCCCCCTCCCTGAGCCTCTGCACATGCCCTGCACTTACCTGTATCCAAAACAGGCCACATGGGGACACCTTTGAAGGGAGGGGTGGGCGGAGCCAACCAGGAGTGGGATTTCTCTGAACTGCATAGAATCTTAGCTAGAGGTTCTCCCAAACCCCTGCAAACCCCCGGCAACCTGCCCCTGGTGAGGACTAACGAGTTCTATTTGGGAGTACTTCCAAAATTACTTCATTTCCAATGCATCCAAATGATAGATGCAGTTTCAGGAATGATGTGTTCTGTTGGCTGATTTCAATATCTGAATGGGAGACTACCAGGCAATTCCAAGTTTGAAAAACATCCCTACAGAAGGTGGTGGCAAACCATTTCCAAATTGTTGCTAAGGAAACAACAGTGTCATATCTTGTCTAAAATGTATTGGCTAATCTGAAAATATTAAGCAATATTACACCTATTTAAATAACTGAATTGGAGACTTATATAGTCTCCCTATGGAAAGACCCAAAACTAACCTCTTTTAAATGGAAGAGAGCAGTGACAAACTACTTTTTATGTGGTTGGCAAGAAAAATACATGGAGCATTACTGCCAGTTTGGTGCCCAAAACATTTTGTCTTCCAAGCGTGTGCACATTTGCACCTAAAAAGGTCTGTGCATGTGCACATCATTAGAAAAGGGGGGGAAAGTACATTTCTACAATGAAGATTGTTCTGCGCATGCGCAGAAATGAAAATCAAGATGGCACTGCTGCCAATAGAACCGGTTCAGGGGCGTGGCAGACCGAGTTACTACCTACTCAGCTGAACCGGTCCGAACTGGTTGGAATCCATCTCTGGGGTCCATGCAATCAAAACATTTGAACTAAAGGGAATTTAGTTAAATGGAGTGGCATGTTGAACTTTAAATGCTGAGCTGGTTTGTAATAAAGTACAGCAGGGGAAAAAATTAATTTCAGCATTCTGTCCCAACTGATTATTTTTCTTTTTTTATGAGCTTTTAAGGCTCTTAGCTAAACAGCAGTTGGTTAAAATATTAATACTGCATTAAGCCAGGTGTTTTGGGTAAGTGAAGAGAAGGGAAGTCATAACAGGATCCTATAATAAATGCTACATTGTTTCCAAGAGCAATAAACTGGTCATCATTGGTTTAAAAAATAGGTTGGTTTCAAGGAAGCCACTGAGCAACTCTATTTTTTAATTTTATGTTTCCAAAATCAGTTTTTAAAGGTGGATGTATATGCTCGCTTTGATAAAATGCTAAAATGTCCAGATAAAGATATGCGTCTCTTCGTCTAAGTTCTGAGTTCCACATTGAATTGGTTAGGATTTATTTCTTGGTAAAAAGGCATAAGACTGCATTTTAGCCCCATGATTTATAAACATGACAAATCGAGAGACAATGAAATAGAGAAACCCATATGTCCCACAAAGAGAGAAATAGAGAAAAGTTCTCTATTAGTATCTCTGAAACTTCAATTTCAGGGCTAAACTTTGTTATCAAAATGAATATCTTACAGCCCGAATTTGTAGATGTAAACCCTAAAATCAGAGCATATGAAGAAAAAAATATAGGGAGCCTTTTCAGGGTGGAATGACACAAAGTATTCCAGGTATTAGGCTGAATAACAAAGGAAGAAGAATTGGAAAAATACATTGTGGTTGTCCTTCAGGGAAGAACAATGTAAGCTGTTGATCAAGATTGCTTTGACATAATTCCTCCCCTTAGAGATACAAATTAAGACAACATTACTGAATGATGAGGCAAAGGGAGGAATAATATGTATTTTTAAATTTTAAAAATGCCCAAATGGACACCATCAGAGAAGAAGGTCACTTTTAAGTTCAAAGGGTATTGGCACAATCAAAAATCAGAAGGTTCTGGGCAAATTAGATGATCCCCGGCAACTCTTCTCAATCAAATTCACATTATGAAAGAATGCTGCAGCAATGATAATCATGGTTAATCATTTTGTAGCACTTGTAGCATGTAAATTGCTTTACAATGCTGCTCATTCATCTTCAGGCAGCAAAGTGGGTCATTAATTCTCCTGATGTTACAGATACAGAGCAGAGAGTGAGATTTGTCAGAGAGGCAAGGTAGCAAAATAACAAATATAATTAACCTTACCCAATCTGAAGAAGCAATACTTAGGCCAGAACAAAACAAAATCAAAAAGGGGGGGAAGGATCAAATCAAGTAAATTGTCTTTAACTGGGATTAAATTCCTATTGCCAAGGGAAAATACATAGAAATGGTTGCGACTTGAATGATGTTTTGCCCAGTGGCCAGCTGGTAGACAATGTGTTCTTAGGATTCAAAGATAATAAATAGAAATAAACCAAGGTGTGAATACCAAAAAGGAATTTATTGAATAAATATTACAGAAAGGAGAAAAAAAGAATATCCTCAAATAGTAGCAAATGAACTGGAGTTGACAATTAAATAGCATTTTTTTGCAGGTTTATGGGATGATTCAGAGTTGCGGGGGGGGGCGGGCAGTTGAATACTTTTCTTAAGGGACAGAGAGTATAAAGAATAATACCTGGGGATGATGTGGTCACACAACTTATCGGTGATTTGGTCACAAATGTCAACAGCTGCTTTTCTGCCAAAGCTATTTTAAAAAGGCATTTTCCCTAACTGGTAGTACCTGGGAATGGGCTGATCATATGTCTTGTCAATATCTTGGGAATCCTTTGCTAATGATCCAGCAAGCAGCCTCTTAGCCTCTCTTTTTGCTGGTGTCCCACCACATCATGGGCAGTGGTGGGATTCATTTTTTTTTTACTACCGGTTCGGTGGCCATGGCTTGGTGGGCGTGGCAGGGAAAGGAAACTGTAAAATCTCCATTCCCACCCACTCCAGGGGAAGGTTACTGCAAAATCCCCATTTCCTCCTGACCAGCTGGGACTCAGGAGGCAGAGAATAGTTGGGGTGGGGGCAATCAGAGGTGGTATTTACTGATTCTCCGAACTATTCAAAATTTCCACTACCAGTTCTCCAGAACTGGTCAGAACCTGCTGAATACCATCTCTGATCATGGGGTCCTTTTAGCTTAATTGTTATACAATTTAACTTACCAAAAAGCTAATTCTTTTTAAACCGTGTGTGTGTGTGTGTGTGTGTGTGTGTGTGTGTGTGAATTAACAATACAAAGCTTGCTGGGTCACTGCATTTCAACAATTTGTTAGAGTGCCCCTTTCTACACATAGGTATAGATTTCCAATTTTGTACATGCTCAACAAAAAAGTGAACAATAGTTCCAATTCCATGTTTCTCAACCTTGTCTACTGGAAGATTGGTGGAGTTCAACTTGGCCAGAGAGAGGACAGTGACATTACCAGACAACCAGATGGCACTTTAATTGGACCTTGTGACTGGAAAGGGAAAAAAACCTTTTAATTTTAATTAGGTGAAATCTGATGGAACCTTCCGAGTTTTCACCAGAACTCTACCAATATGATGTATCCAATAAAACTATTCTTCAGAGTTTTATTTGCTATGGGTGTATTACTTGGAACTCTAACAGAAACATTGTTCTAACTCATCACCAATCTTCAGCAGTGTCACTACAAATGGCAAAGCTTTTAGGTTTATTTGGGATCTGCAAATAATTTTGGGGGGTGGGAAACACTGGAGAGCCACTGCCAACCAGCATTGGCAGTGGATAATTACTTCCTGTTTTCATGAAACACTGAGAATTATATATATCCTACATATATATGCAGGTCTTGGCGTATTCGGGTTTTTTCCCATGTAAAATTGAGAGTATCATGGCGACGTTTCGATGAGGTCCCACTCGCCATCTTCAGGCTGGTGCCTTCAGCTTCGTGCTTGTGTGAGCAAAGCGTGATCTGAGCTGCCATCTTTCTATAAATATTGGTGGAGGTTTGTGTGGAGTGCTGGCTTTGTTGCTGTAAGTGGATTGGTTGGCTGTGTTGTAACATCTTGATTAGTTGATGGAGTTGATGTTTGTAGATTAGTCAGCTGTTTCGTAACATCCTGTGTGGCTGAGGTACTGGCTGTGTGCCTATTGTTCTTTTGTGTTGTAATGACCTGGGTAAAGGGCTGTGTGATTGCATCCTGAGCTCTATTGTAGTGATATCCTGAGTCCTGTGCTGCAAACTCTTGTGGGGGGTTGGCTGCATTGTAACATCCTGAGCCTTTGTGTTGTAACCTCCTGTGTTCTGTGATGTAATGTCCTGAGCAGATGGCTGTGGTATAACATCCCAGGCTTTGGTTTGGCTCTGAGTTTGGAGTCTAGCCATGTGTTCATGGCGTGTGTTTGCTTTGTGTGTGTGGTCGGAGGGGGGTGCAGCAGTTGGTGATGCCACCATGGTTTGGCTTCTGGATGGTGGTTGCATTTGGTCTATGGGATGGGTTTGGGTTTGAGTCTGGTGATGGTGATTGGTGGTTGTGTCCTGTGTTGTTCTGGGTCCGGTGTCGGGTTTTGTGGCTGGGACTCATTTGTTGACTAGGGTTAGTTTCCAGATGTCTGGTAGGTGGGAGGTATCATCACATTTATTCATGTTGTGGGAGGGTTTCTCTATTCGATGGCTTCAACAATTATTATAATTATTCTCTTGTTGAAGTGTTTATTATTCTCTTGTTGAAGTGTTCAAATTTGGAGATTAATTTGGTTTTTTCAAAATTAATTTCATATCCTGTTGCTTTAAGGTGCTGGAAGAGGGAGGAAGTTTTTTCTTCTTTTCTGACTGTGTTCTTGTGTTCTGTGATGCATGTATTTATTCTCCTATTAGTTTGTCCAATGTATGTGGCTGGGAAGATTTTGCATGGTATTTCATAGACTCCTTGGTTTTCTAGTTGGATCTTGTCTTTGGGATTTCTTAAGATGTTGGCTATTTTTTGGTCAGTGCCGAAAGCTGTCTTGATGTGTTTGTGGAGAATTTTGCTGATTTTATCTGTGGTGCCTTTGATATAAGGGAGGAGGGCGATGCTGTTGTCCTGTTCTGTGTCTCGGTTCTTGGGGGGGTGTCTCCTTTTGGATTAGGTTGGTAATTGTGTTTCTTTGGAATCTGTTGGAAATTAATACGTTTGTGAGAGTGTGTAATTCGGTTTTCAGATGGTCTTTGTCAGCTAGGTGTTTGGTTCTGGAGATGAGAGTCTTGGCTACAGAGTTGATCTGTGCAGGGTAGTGATGGAATTGTGAATTTAAGTAGCGTGAATTGTATTTTGGGGTGTAGGCTGTTGAGATGTGTGAGGAAGTTGTCCAGTTTTTCCTTCCTGTGTGGCCAAATTACAAAAGTGTCATCTACATATCTAAGCCAGAGTTTGTGTTTGTGTTCATATTTAACTAAGGCGTTAGTTTCAAAATGTTCCATATATAGGTTTGCGATGACTGGTGAGAGGGGTGACTTGCCATTAAAATATATTTTCAAGATTAAATGATTCTGCTGCGCACAAGGCTGTTTTCATATAAAGACACTGCAGGCGTACCCACTAACTTATAGAAGGTTATTAGAACATATCTTTTAATTAACTATAAATTAAAAATATAAAATACACAACCATAATGTTATGTACATAATTATAGTTATGTTTATAGATTATGAATAATTTATAATTATACTGCAAAATATAAAATAATAAAATATAACTATAATTCTGGAATTTGTGTGCTTGAGTGAATCTGTTATATCATATTCTGTTGTGATAATTATATGAATCCCGAAGGGAATCTGCCGAAATACTGTTAAATTGCTTGGTTAATTCTAATAACTTAAGTTAAAGGATTTTAGCTATCAGTGAACCGAGAACAATATATTTCATTCAGAGATACAACATTTCTTTCAGCTGAGGATGATATTTATTGCAACAAATTTGGCAACAGTCAAAATGTAAACTGTGTTAACATGTTCTTGTAAATATTGTTGAGAGTGAACCTTGACAAAGTTGCCAGTTTTCTCTTAATTAGTGAGATACAAAAAAGAAACATATACAGCAACACCATAAATCAATATTCCTTCTTTCTTCATTAATGTTTCCATAAATAAGGTTCATTTAGGTGTCTTAGAATCATATAACTGAAATACAATAAGAATGGGAGGTCATTAAAAAGCAGACTAAAGCAAATATAATAGCAGTAAAGCTTATATTAAGTAAAGCTTATAGCAAGCTGGAAAAACAAAATTTAATTGTCTACATAAAGGACAGATGCTGTCTAGCCTCTGTATTCTTCTACATTTCATCCACCATATTTTAATTCATTTAAAAAAATGATTTTAAACAATTTGTCCAAGAATAACATTTTGAAGACTGAGAGTTTTGCTCTTTAATTAAGACCTGATGCATTCATATGTGCAGTATTGGTAGCCTTTCTGCCTTCATATTCAGCTAAATTCCAAGTAGCACCATGGACTCCCCACCACCCCCAGTTAACCAGGAGAAACCAGACAACCTACAGAATACTCAGAAGTTTCCAGTATGAAAAACTCACCACTGCATTAAAATAATTACTGCTTTAAAAATGCACCATCACTCCCCCCCCCAGATGAAATTTTTAAAAAGAGGTTTTAAAGCCATGTGTGAAAGAAATACAGACTTCTGTTTCTCATGGAAAGCAGTTTAGAAAATTAAAAAGCCAATACCATTCACAGTGCATTGATTTGTACAGAGTATTTTATATCTGCTGTAAGTTTCTAAATATTTCTTCAAGGGCAATTGCAAATAGTATGTTGCAGTAATAAAATATGCATGTCAGTGAGGCATGTGTAACTCTCCCTTTCTTTTTACAATAAGGATTGCAGAAGGTTGCAGAGAGAAAGCTGCAAGCTTTACCTATGAGCTGTAATTGTTCAGGTGAACATCTTCATTTTTATCTGGTCTCTCAGAAAAGTACAACCTCATCCAGAACAGTTTGGATCTCTATTACATATTTGCCCTGATGTCATAAGGTAAAGGTAGTTTACCTTTACCAAATGTGCTAGTTGTTCCTGACTCTAGGGGGTGGTGTACATCTCTGTTTCAAAGCCAAAGAGCCAGCGCTGTCCGAAGACATCTCTGTGGTCATGTGGCCGGGATGACTAAATGCCGATGGCACACAGAACGCTGTTGCCTTCCTACCAAAGGTGTTTCCTATTTTTTCTACTTGCATTTTTACGTGTTTTCAAACTGCTAGGTTAGCAGAAGCTGGGACAAGTAACAGGTGCTTACTCTGTTACGTGGCGCTAGGGTTTCGAACCGCTGAATTGCTGACCTCTCTGATCGGCAAGCTCAGAGTCTTAGCCTCTGAGCCACCAAATCTCTTGTCCTGAGGACATAACCAACACACAAATGCACCACAATATCTGTATTTTGAAACCAGGTGTTATTTTACATCTACACAGCCTCTTTAGCATTAGATCAAAAGAACAAGTTGTCAGCAAAATTTTAGAGTTTGATGTGATCTTCTTCAGATATTTCATGTAGATTTATTTTTGACTAATAGACAGAGATGTGCCCTTGAAGAATGGCAGTCTCTCCTCCCTTAGTTATTTTCCTATTCAGGGAAAAAACAGGAGATGAAAATGGATTATATACTGTAGCTTGTCTGCAAATAGCCATTGATGTTCATTATTTTGAAGAAAAGTACTGAGATAAGAAAGCTGACAGCAAAATACTATTCCCTATTAATAGCGGGACTAGATGAATCAAAAGTTGGAATTAAGATTGCCGGGAGAAATATTAACAACCTCATATATGCAGATAATACTACTCTAATGGCAGAAAGTGAAGAGGAACTAAAGAGCCTCTTGATGCAGGTGAAGAAGAGAGAGTGCAAAAGTTGGCTTGAAACTCAACATTAAGAAAACTAAGATCATGGCATCTGGCCCTCTCAATTCCTGGCAAATAGAGGGCGAAGAAATTGAGGTAGTGACAGATTTTATTTTCCTGGGCTCCAAGATCACCGCAGATGGGGACTGCAGCCAAGAAATTCAAAGATGACTGTTCCTGGGGAGGAAAGCTATGACAAATATAGACAGTATACTGAAAAGCAAAGGCATCACCCTACAAACAAAAGTGCATATTGTCAGGGCTATGGTTTTCCCAGTTGCAATTTATGGCTATGAAAGTTGGACCATAAGAAAGGCTGAGCACCAAAGAATAGAGAACTTTGAACTATGGTACTGCAGAAGACTCCTGCAAGTCCCTTGGATCAAACCGGTCAGTCCTAGAGAAGATCAACCCTGGCTGTTCTTTGGAAGGCCATATCCTGAAGATGAAACTCAAGTACTTTGGCTACGTAATGAGAAGGAAGGACTCACTGGAGAAGAGCCTAATGCTGGAAAAGACTGAGAGCAAAAGAAGGGGATGACTGATAATGAGGTGGCTGGATGGAGTCACTGAAGAAGTAGGCATGAGTTTAAATGGACTCCTGAGGTTGGTAGAAGACACAAAGGCTTGAAGGAAAATTGTCTGTAGGGTCGGACATGACTTTGGAACTAAAAACAACAACTAATAGCCTATTTAGTATTCATTTGCCATTAATATTTCTTTTCTTTATAGTTTCTCAAAATACTTAACTGTCTAGCTGGTCATTGATAGCCTGATAGCCCCATGCAACTTATCAAAGATATAAGCTTGAACAAGATTTATAATTATACAAAGACAGTATGGCATAGTTTATTTCTAGATGTTTGTGGTGGAGTTCTTGTGCTCTGGTTTGTTTTTGATGGGTGAAATCTCTCAAAATTAGAGGAGTTGGCGGTTCCACCACAAAAGCGCGTAGGACAAAATCGCGCTCGACAAAAGCGCGCTGTGACGTCATCACAGCGCGACGAAAAAGATCGAAAAAATGTAAAAATAAAGCTAAAACCTTCCCCTAACCCCCCCAAACCTAACCCTAAACCTAACCCTAACCCTAACTCTTAACCTAACCCTAACCCTAACCCTAAACCTAACCGTTAAAGTAACGAAAAACGTAACGCTAACCCTTATCCTAACCCTAACGCTAACGCTAACGCTCTAAAGCTAACCCTAACCCTTACCCTTACCCTAACCCTAACCCTAACCCTAACCCTTACCTTTATGTGAATCGGCTTGCTTTAATTTAATTTTTATTAATTTTTATTTGAATTTTTCGATCTTTTTCGTCGCGCTGTGATGACGTCAAAGGCGCGATTTTGTCGATCGCGCTTTTGGCGTCCGCGCTTTTGACGGGTCACGGAGTTGGCATCCTGTTCACAGCCTGGGCTTTGGGGAATGAGGTTTGCATCATATAGGTCATTCTCTGGAGCCAAGCATCCAGCTCATTCATATTGATTTTTATTGTGTTTTAGTAAGCAGAACAGGGAAAGGAATGTTATGTTTACCTTTAGGAATTGAGCTTTTGTTAGATGGGAAAAAAGCCACAATCCATTATGCATAAGTTCCTACAGTAAACTTCCAAGTTGTTTTGCTATGTGTACTTTTGGGAACATTCCGTTAAACAAAGCAACCTTTTTAATGTTCCACAGGCACACAGATCCTGATAATATTTCAAATCTAAAGGGGAAACAAGCAGAGTGTTTAATAAAAGAGAGGGAAAGGGAGGGAAAACATGTTAACAATTTTGTATTCCTTTGTACACCAATGTTGTCTGGAGTTGCATCAAAGGAAATAGTATGTCTATCCTTCAATTCTATAAAACCAAAAAGGAAAAAAAATGACAGACTGAAACCCATTTGCCTCTTTGCTGTGGCCAGAAGTCAAACATTTTTATTAAAGATGTTTGGTTTTGCTTCCTCAGTATATGAGTAGAGAGATTTTTAAAAAAAATCTTAAATCTTCTTATAGTTTTCATGGTGGAATTCTTCGGCAAAATTCTTACGGATAAGTCCATTACAGACAATATTTTTTCAAGGTTGATGTGAAATTGCTTGCAAATTAATAATAGGGAATGAAGTTGTTTGTTACTCAAGGAATATTTGAATTTATTCTACTACAATGTTTGCTAGGATTAGAGATTTTTTTTTGGAACCATGATTCATCTTTGAACTTGGAGTGACAAACCTGGAATTGTACTCCCTAGAGTACGAAGTGGAGAGGGTCAGAATTAATTGGCTTGGTTTAGATGAAAAAAATCAAACAATTAACATTAGGTTGATGTAAAACAATCAATACGTTCTTCCTGAAACATTTATTTGATTTATTTTTCGTATCTTACTAAAAATAACAATTTACCGGTAATTTTGGAAGGGCCACAGGGAACTACACTCAAAGGTCCAAAGCAGGGCCACTTGAGAGGGAGTCAACAAATCAAGAAAGCAACCATAACTCCGTGATTGAAATTCTATCCCTTTAACACTGCCCCTTTAATTCTGCCCCTTTAATCACGCAGTCACAGTAGTCCACTTTTCTTACTTTTATGACTACAGTCCCAGCATATGTCCTACATGCATTCCTAGGGCCACAAATGGGATAACACTGATATAAGTGATTCCTTTTTCCTTTACAAACCTCAAAGCATCATTTCTGAGCTTCAGATATACAATGATGTGTGCATTCAACCACATTTTTATTTAATTGAATTTCAATTTTGTTGCTTTTTAGCACTTGGTTGGCATATCTCCAAAAGTTAAAGAAGACTTTTATAGCCTAATATCATCTGCCATGGATATTCAAAAATGCTTGGGGAAATGGTGTACTCTTCAGGATAGCACAATTTAATTTGAATAACCAGTGTCTATCCATATTTATATGTGGGATTTTGGATGAAGCAAGCAGATTAATAGATAATAAAGACCTGACAATCAAGCAAGCAAATGGGAAAAAAGCGTGATATGTCCTAAAAAAAGAGTTTGCAAATACTGAGAGAATTATGAACATGTTCGCCAAATATTGCAAATTTTTATTGCACAGAAGACTGTGAAGCCATTCTCCAATTCTTCTTTCCTATAGTAAATTAATATTAGACTATTCTTTTAAATAAATTAACCTCAGCAGAGCCAGATGGTGTAGTGCAGGGGTGTCAAACTTGCGATGACATGTCATCACATGATGTATCACAACTATTTTCCCCTTCGCTAAACCAGGGGTGGGCGTGGCCAGCATGTGATGCATCTAGCCATGGAGCATGAGTTTGACACCCTAATGTAGTGCTTAAAGCATTGGACTAGAACAGATGAGGGTCAAGGATGAAAAAAACAGTGGAAAAGTTGGCCCTGGCCCTCCCTCTCAGCCCATTATCTCAGGAAATAAATCCGGCAAATAAAACAATTATGATTGAAATAAAAATAACACGAAGATGTCTTTATTGCCTTCAAATTCTTCTGAAGAGCAGAATAGCCCCTACTCCACTGATATTTATGGGACCTGTGAAAATCTGGCTATTTATCCAGGCCTTCAAAAATGGAGAGTGAGCTGTTCGCTTCATTGTGGTTGCCATTTTTATCTTTGATTTCTGTATGTTTTATTGTTTTTATAGGAATTTCTTTGATTATTGTCAGATGCCCAGAATCATTGAGAGTCAAGTTGAATACAACTTTAATAAACTATAATTATATACTCAACAATTTGAAATCATAGCTGCCAGTTCGTTGGGGGTGGTGGTGGTGGTGGCCTTCCTATGCATCAGGTCTTCTCATGAACCTAGCATGTCTTAATCTATTGGTGTAATATGTCTCCAAATCCAAGCAGTGTTTCCTTTTGCAAATATCTGATGGAAATTTTGTCAATATGCAGATTTTCTAAGTGCCATCCAAGATTGTTTGGTATGGTACTCAATATGCTATAACCACTGGAAATCACCACGGCCAGCTTATATCACAATCTTTCAGTTTCAGTTTTCAGATCTTCATACTTTGTGATCTTTCCCCATTTTCATGTAGCACACTCCAGGTTCTCTGTGAAACAATATAATATATCAGGATTACTTTTTCTCAGCCCAATTCACCTCACGGGGCTGTTGTTTTCCAACACATCAGGTACACATTTAAAAACTAAAATGCACTTGAGTTCAAAATTATGATTTACATGGGTTTTCTGTGATGTCTAAATTATGCTATTAGTAACTGTCTCTTGACCCCCCCCCCCCACATCAGGTACACATTTAGAAACTAACATGTTTAAAATTATGATGTACATGGATTGTCTGTGATTTCTAAATTATGCTATCTCTTCCCTTCCCCCGACACGTAAGACGGTTAATATCTGATTCTGACAAAAAGATGAGTTTATATCTGAGTACCCATTGAAAAATTTCTCATTTAATCCTAATCAGTAGTCAGAAGTGATTTATGTACTTGAAATTTTAGAATTATCTGAGAGAGGTAATAGTACTTCAGGTGTTTAGAAGAGGATATCCAAATATTTAAACAACTTTGATGTGAACAGGTGTTGCTTTGGTGAATGGATGCTGTCCACAAACAAATATTTACATTTGTCTAATTTGAGCATTTGAAGTATGCTTCTATTCTGGAATGGGACATCCTGCATCTGAATTCCAAAGCAAACACGGTTTCTTTACATATTTTATTTTATTTTTTGTTTAAGCAACTCCCAAACAGGAGACAAAATACCAAATGTCCAAGTTTCAGTTGCACAATTTATCCTTTTTAAGCAGCAATAGTGACAAGATGTACAGTATGTTCAGTATTTCTGTGGTAGAAAGAATGAAAAAAGAAATTTAATAATTCCAGAACCTGAAATACAGTATATCATCAATGATTAGAAAGAGGTGATTAGCTATTTTTTCTGACTCTTTGTCCTCCATCAAATTATTATTAACTGATTCCTTCCACCATTCTTTGGAAAAGTTGTAACCATAACTGAACGTAATCAGCAAAAGACAGAATTTATATATTCATTTCTAGATTAGAAAAGGTTATATTAGGTTAGATGGACATAATGAGTTGCCAGTATTCATTTTTATGAATTTCACATTACGACAGAGCTATGCAGTCTTTTTAAACCAAGGGCCACTTTGAAGCCAGATGCCCAAAGCATAGAAATAACAAAGCCGGAACAAAAACTTTAATTTAATTTATTACATTAAAATTGAAGATGGTGAGATAACTGTGACTGAAAACTTCCATACAGTATTTAACAGAGCAAATATCTATGAACAGAACCAAATTCATTAAGATTATCTAAAAACCATTGTTTAAGAACCACTGAGTATAAATAAGATTTATTGAGAAAATTACATGATATGATAGAAACCTTAATGATGGTAAAAAGAAGAAGAAGAAAGAGGAGAAGAAGAAGGAAAAATAACAATAAAATTACTATTTCCATAGAAGATAGTGTGAAGAGGATGGCATAAGAGACTTTAAATCTACAGAAACTTAAGCAAATCAGAGCATTTTCTTGCTTATTATAAACAAGTTTTTTTATAAGCAATGGATTTTTTAAGACAATACACTGACAATTTATAATCACCTTTTCATCAACAATGAATCCTTTAACACTCCCCCGACCTTTTCTGCTATTGAATACTAAACTGATATTCTCAAAGTATAACTTGTTCTTATGAAATTTGAAACCTAAGACTTACCCTTATTAAATTCCAACTCATTCATTTTGTCCTATTATCCCAAATTATTGAACTAATTTCAAACTGCAGTCTTGTCATCCAGAGTGATTGCAATCCCTTTCGGTTTCATAGTACCAAATTTAGAAGTGTGCTTTCTATTCCATTCTCCACATAATGAGTGAATACATTAAGCTGCACTGAACCTATTCTGAAGGCTTAATGTACTGTAGTCCACCTGTTATATCACCCTGGACAGATAATACATGATGGGTTCATATGTGATTCTTCAGCCAGTGATAAATTGATTGATCTACATATAGATGAACAATCAAACTTTAAAGAACTGTAAGTATAGCGGGGGAAAAAAGAATTAACAGACCTACATTTAAGGGGAAGTTAAATGAAACGTGCCATTTGCATCCCTCCCGCTGAATTGACAAGCTTGTTGCATCTTGTTGCAGATGATACAACAGAGATTGGTCTCATTCTAGACAATGATTAATCTGCATACAGACAGAAGGTTGAACAACTAGCCTTGTGGTAGCTAAATACACTCAAAACTGTAGAAATGGTGAAGATTTTAGTAGAAACCCTCTTAGACTGCCACCTCTTACAATACTAGACAACACAGTATCAACAGTAGATAACTTCATGTTTCTAGGTTCTATCATATCTGAATACTTAAAATGGACACATAACATAAAAAACTTCATCAAAAAAAACACAACAAAGAATGTTCTTTCTGCGCCAACTGAGAAAGCTCAAAAATGCCCAAAGAGGTGCTGATTCAGTTCTACAGGGGAATTATTGAGTCTGTCATCCACATCTCTATAACTGTCTGGTTTGGCTCTACAACCCAACAAGACAGACACAGACTTCAACGGATAATTAGAACTGCAGAAAAAACAAGTTACTACCAACCTGTCTTCCATTGAGGACCTGTATACTGCACAAGTCAAAAAGAGAGCTGTGAAAATATCTACAGACCCCTCACATCCTGGAAATATATTGTTTCAACTTCAACCCTTAAAACAATGCTATAGGGCACTACACATCAGAACAACTAGACACAAGAACAGTTTTTTCCCTAAATGCCATCACTCTGCTAAACAACTAATTCCCACAACATGGTCAAATTATTTACTAAGACTGTATTACTATTCTTCTTCTTATCCTTCCTAGTACCTATCTCTTCCCACTTAAGGCTATAAACATGCTGCTTGTATCTTTACAATTTATATTGTTTTATTTGTTTTCTAGTATGATTTGATTGCTTATTAGTAACTTATGACTATCACTAAGAGTTGAATCTTATGATTCTTGATGAATGTATTCTATTTTATTTTACTTTATGTACTCTGTGAGCATATGCACAAAAGACAAATTCCTCTTGTGTCCAATCATACATGGCCAATAAAGTGTTCTGTTCTGTTCTATTCTATTCTATTCTTATTCTTATTCTTATTCTATTCTAGTCAATGTAGTACAGAGAAAGCTGATAAATTTACTTCAGTATTACCTCACTTTTTAAAACATCTATGGTGACTTATGATATTTATGTACTGAAATCATTATGTAATGTAATGATGTCATTAAGCAAATTATGTAATTGCTGCAATGATTACCTTGAACATTATGGTTCATGAGAGCAAGCATCATTGCATATCTGTTTAAACCGAGTGCCTTTTTCCGTTATGCCATTGTTATGAGAGCTGAAAGTTGGCACTTTTTCCAATACTACAACAAAATTATGTCACCAGGTCCTGGGATCCTAAGGAACTGGAGACATTCTTGGATGGCTCAATTTGGGTTATATATTCTCTCTGTCCTTGCCTTGTGGTTTATATATTTTTAAATAATATTTTAATTTTGAAAAATGATTTTTAAAATATTTTATAATGATTGTTTTTATACATGTTGTTTGATTGTTATACAGTGCCCAGAGTCTCTTTTTGGGAAATAGGTGGCCATGTTGATTAATAAATAATAAGAATTTAATAATTTATGTTTTTAAAATAAATGTATGACCATAAACACCAGAAACATGAATACAAAATCAAAGCAACATCATAGTAGAAAGAAATTGCAATCTGTGCTTAAAAATGGTTCTCATTACTTTTCAATTCTATAGAAATGGTAGTACAATACCTCTTCTACCACAGCAGTTCTCATGGCACAATAAGCAAGAACTTAGACTGATCTTATTTAACTTGATTAATAGCTGTTGCTGTGCCCAAACAGTGGAAATAACATATGGAAGTAAAAATTGGAACTTCATCATCTGTGCTCCGTCACACCATGTGTTTACTTCTTTTCTTTTCTTTCTATTAAGGTTGCTATGAGATTAGAAAGGCTTTTTGCTTGGAGACTAGACAGAGAAAGTGGGGGAGGAAAGAAAGGAGGGTGGAAGAGAAAACAGATAAGATTTAAACAATGTATCAGACAGGTTGTTGTGAGTCCTGGAAAGGTAGAATTAAAATGAATGAATCATGAAGTCATCCAACAAATGGGAAACATATAAAAATGAAAAGGGAACAGTAAATGTTCCGCTTTCCACACCTGAATGTGTTGCTTTAAAATGTTACTATTTTATTTTGTTAGACATTGCTCTCTCTTTCTGTCATCTACCTATTCATTTATCTATCTGCCTATTTGTCGCATGAAACCTAGACACTGTTAGCCAGTCTAAGCAAACAGAATAACACAATGAATGTGAAACATAAACTGGAAGGGTAAGACAATGAGGAAAATTCAAAATAATGAGTTGCACCTACACCAACATTGGTTGTGAAAATGTTTCTATTGCAATATGTAATGTAAGCATAAGCAACTTGGCATCAGTTATATTGATGTGGGTTTTTTTTCCTCCTAGAGCTTGGCACCAATGATTTATGCCTGAATTGACCTACCATCTGTATTCCAGTCATCTGCCCTTCTACTCCATCTCTGCCAGAACTGCTATCGAGTCCACCAAGGACACTTGTGCTGTTAAGAATTAGGATGTTGGTAATGAGAATCCTGATGATAGCCATCCAAGGTCAAACTGCAATTCCACACTTTGACAAGTCTACTGACAGAGCAGCTGTCAATATCAGTGGATTTATCCACTGAGAACTACTAACTGGTGGATTGTTTTTTGGGATAGTATAGACTAGGACCTATACATTAAACTTATAGGACATTAGAGCAGTAATCACACTTCACCTAGAGTAACATTCTAAGGGATGCTGAAGTTGGTTTGCTGCTTAGGCAAAGCATTAAATTCTGAAGAATGGGGAAAAATATGATTATTTTTTCATGCAGGGTCAAAACCATAAATGTTTTTTTTCTTATATCAGTTTAAGTACAATAATTCTTGTTTGAAAAATTAATTTCTATTTAGGTAGCTTTGAATGATCTTGGCCTTTGTTGATCTTGAGAGAAGCTAGCTGGTTAGACACAGTTAACATTTTAATGGAAAATCACCTAGGAAATCCAGTTAGGAACTCCAAAAAAATGATAGTGCCAAATCAATAAAATAAATTATAAAGTTATATGGATGAGTCCCTAGAATTTCTATGTATTGAACTTGATTTGAATGAATCATTTACTCTTCTTTCCTTCATATAGAACCAAAAATTTCCTAAGGAATAGAGCTAATGATAAAACCTCTTTGAGTATATTTGCAAATTCCTTAAAAGCAGAAAAGATTGCTTCTCTTCAATAAAAACTATGTCTGTCTATCTATCTATTGCACTTAGAAAAAGCACTTAAACTTATATACTGCTTCACAGTGCTTTTACAGCCCTCTCTAAGCGGTTTACTGAGTCAGCCCCCAACAATCTGAGTCCTCATTTTACCAACCTCAGATAGATGGAAGGCTGAGTCAACCCTGAACCAGTGGGACTTGAAGTGCCAAACTGTTGGCAATCAGCAGTCAGCAGAAGTAGCCTGCAGTACTGCACTCTAACTACTGTGCCACCACGGCTATCATCTATCTATCTATCTATCTATCTATCTATCTATCTATCTATCTATCTATCTATCTATCTATCTATCTATCTATCTATCTTCTTCTGCCCAAAGTCATCTGATAATGAGATGAGGTAGGATTCGTGCTTCTATAAGCAGCACTCAACATTGATATATCCAGTTTGTTCTAGTGGCTGAACCACCTGGCTAGAAACCAGGAGATTGTGTTTTCCAGGCCTCCCTTAGGCATGAAAAAACATCTGGAAAACCATTCTCTTTCAGCCCAAATTCACCTCACAGAGGTGTTGTTGTAGGGAAAATATGAGGAAGAAGGAGCGTTAAGCATGTTTGCTTCCTTGAGTTATTTATAAAAAATAAATTTCATGCCACTTTGAGGCATGAAAGATTTAAAAATATCAATGAATAAAAACAAACAAATCTCCTAAATTTGAAAGAAAGCAATCTTTATGAGGAAAAAGCATATCTTAGGACTGATCTCAAAGTTAGCTTCAAGTTTACTAATATCAATAAATATATTTCCCACATCAGTGTTTTCTCTAATGTAGAAGATAGCAATAGCAATAGCAGTTAGACTTATATACCGCTTCATAGGGCTTTCAGCCCTCTCTAAGCGGTTTACAGAGTCAGCATATTGCCCCCAACAACAATCCGGGTCCTCATTTTACCACCTCGGAAGGATGGAAGGCTGAGTCAACCCTGAGCCAGTAAGATTTGAACAGCCGAACTGCAGAACTGCAGTCAGCTGAAGAAGCCTGCAGTGCTGCATTTAACCACTGTGTCACTTCGGCTCTGAAGAGATGGATGAAAGCCTCAAAGTGCCCCTGGCCCTAAATCAGATTTATTGTTTGTTAACTACTTTATCACAACTTTTTTCAATTCTTCAGTTTTTGATGTCAATCTCATTCAATGATCTTTATAATTACAATTTTCATTATAAACTCCATTAATGATATTGATGTGGTTCATGATACGGATAAACCATTGCATTTCAATTATACATGTTGGACTAAAATCTGCCAAATTTCCAGCTTGACAGTGAATATTCTATGAATTATGGAAGTCAGTCTTCCACACTTCTACTTTCTATTCTACTTTCTATTTGGCTGAATGTACTTTGATGTAATAATTTCAGTTGTCAAGTTTCATTCATTCATTCAGTTCAGTTCATTTATGATACTCAATTTTCATTGTGCACCGTGATTGTAATAATAAAAAAAGAAATCACAGTTGAACAGTTGCATCTCAATTACACATGTTTATTGAGCACCCTGGGAATCATAACTCGCCACTTTCTCTGTAGTCAGATCAGTTATTAATGAAAAGTACTGCAAGAGGAATTGTATCTGCATGTTGAGCAAGAGATCTCCCTCTCCCCCAAAAAATAAAACTCCAGAAGTTCATAAGTCCTATCCCCATTTTGGTGATTTCATCTAGCAAATGTAGTTAAGTCATAAATAAAAATATTTTTTCTTTCAGTAAGGCAGTTACTTATTCCTCCTTTTTTCATAGCTGATAATAAGCCAAAGAAAAAAGAATTAACATTTTGGCAGGCAATTTCTTTTGGCTGAAAGAGATACAGTGGCAGTTCTGTAGCTATTTTCCCCTCTGTTTTAATGACAACTGTGCATAACAAAACTTTGCCTCCATGTGTATTTTGCATAGAGAACAAGCATGAGTAGCGTTTGGTAGATGTTGATTAAAATTTGTTTAAGAGGATCTGAAAGAACAAAGGGAATAATTGATTTCTTAACTACAACTGAAGTTCTTCAAATATGAACTCATACTCTGGAATTAGATGTTTGTTTGGAACTTTCTAAGCTTATAGAAATGTTTGGCAGGAATCCCAAATATCCTCTATATGTACCAAAGAGCTAGATGTGGGTCCTGCTGAGCCCCTCAGTTTCTAAATCTGACATGGAATGAGAAAAAAACAGAATCATTTGCAGCCAGGTAAGATGTATATGTGTGCAAATTCATAATTAACCGCTTATGGAAGTATGGGCACAGATTGGTAACCAGTTTCATCTACATGAAACCGCTGGGTGAGATCATTCGACGGCACGGGATAAAATACCACCAGTATGCGGACGATACGCAGCTGTATCTGTCCGCCCCGTGCCAACTCAATGAAGCGGTTGACGTGATGTGCCAGGGCCTCGAGGCTGTTAGGGACTGGATGGGGGTTAACAAGCTTGTACTCAATCCAGATAAGACCGAGTGGCTGGTGTGCTTCCCTCCTACTAATTGGCCAAGTGTTCCATCCCTCAGGCTGGGGGGGGTGTCAAACAGTACGCCCCTCAGACACGGTCCGCAATTTGGGAGTCCTCCTGGACCCATGGCTGACTTTTGAACACCACTTGTCAGCTGTGACCAGGGGGGCATTTGCCCAGGTTCGCCTGGTACCTGAACCGGGAGGCTCTCACAACAGTCACTCGCGCCCTTGTGACCTCTAGACTGGACTACTGCAACATGCTCTACATGGGGCAGCCCTTGAAGAGTATTCGGCGACTTCAGCTTGTCCAGAATGCAGCCGCGCGAGCGATCGTGGGTGCACCTCGGTTCACCCACGTAACACCTATCCTCCGTGAGCTGCACTGGCTGCCTATTGGTTTCCGGATACGCTTCAAGGCGCTAGTCGTCACTTATAAAGCCCTTCATGGTATTGGACCTGGGTACTTGAGAGACCGCCTGCTGCCAATTACCTCCACCAGACCGATTAGATCCCACAGATTAGGCCTACTCCGAATTCCATCCGCCGGCCAGTGTCGACTGGCGACTACCCGGAGGAGAGCCTTCTCTGTGGCTGCTCCGACCCTCTGGAACGAACTCCCCGTGGAGATTCGCACCCTCACCACCCTCCAGGCCTTCCGCATAGCCCTTAAAACCTGGCTGTTCCGACAGGCCTGGGGCTAAAGAATCGTTGCCCCTATCTTGAATGGTATGATTGTTGCGCTTTTAAATTATGTATTGTTTTGTGTTGTTGTCAAATTGTCTGTATCCCCCTTCCCTTGTTTGAGTTGTGAGCCGCCCTGAGTCCCCTTTGGAGAAAAGGGCAGCATACAAATGAAATGAAATAAACAAACAGTTCTTTTTCATCATGGTCTCTGTGATTCACATGGATGATTAGCACTCTATTTACCTAAAGTAAACCTGAGTGTGATAAGATAACCTAGAAGAGGACAGTCCTTCTAAGATTGCTTCCTGTGGAAATGAACGTCTAAAGGTAGAAGACTGAACCCATGCAGCTTTCTCTACTGTAGTTGTTTAAATAAAAAGTAGTAAGGTGTCGACGCTTTTCTTGCATTTGTGAGAAGACCATAAATTGAAAAGGAAATGACTGTTTAGACAGTTTCTAACATAGCTTGATTGGTCATAGTATGACCACAAACTTTAGATGGATCTTGAAAATCCAAGAATAAGCACTGATCTTGGTGGAAAGGACCCAAATAGTCCAGGAAGGAGGCAAGAATATGATGGTCATTTAAACATGGGATATATATTCTGATTCAAGTGAATATCATGAACAGAGTTTGGATGAAGGACTATTTGATTTCTGTGAAAAAAGGGAGGGACAGTGTCTTTATAGATGAGCACAGAGTTCAGAAATGTCCTTGAAGAAAGAATTCAAAGACTTATGTAAGCATTAGCTTATTCTGCATAGACAGGAGGAGGTGAACAAAAATTCTCTTTAATTCTGAAATGATTCTTTTGATACAATATGGCAAGAGAATATCTCTGTCAAACTTCTACAAAATTATGTTATTAAACTCTAACATAATAGCATAGATGTATTGCCTGTGGTACTGAAGAACTAGGTTGAGGAGATATCTTCCTGAAGAAATATATGTGATTGCTAAGAGTTGACATCATCTTATAAGCACATAGGTCTTGTGGTATCTGTTTCAAGGCACATACTGTACTTCTTTGATTGAGGGAACATCATGGCTACATAACTGAATTAGGAAAGTACACAAGCTAAACCAACTCTCAGAGAATAAGGCATCAGCTTGAATTTCTGGAAGTGAAGAAGAAGCTGTAACATAGAGATGTTACATTTTTATAAAATGCTTGGTTAATGGGATGGAGAAAGGAAAAGTTTCCCAAAAATGAAAGAAGATTCCAGGAAGATATACTTTTAGTGAAAAAAAAGAGAAAAGAACTGAGTAACACTGAGTAACACTGAGTAACTGAGTACTACTCTTCTACATAAAGGCAAAAGACCAAAATGGGTGGAAACAGTATAAAATTATGAAATCATGATTGTTGAGACCAATATATTATGACAAAAGCAGGGGTGAAATGCTACTGGTTCGGACTGGTTCACCCAAACTGGTAGTAAAAAAAAGAAAACCTTTCCAGATGAAGCGGTTTTTCTGTCTATCAGCTGTGATATGCAATTTATGTTAGCTAGAAAGCAGGATTTCCTACCGTATTTTTCAGAGTGTAAGAAGCACTGGAGTATAAGACACTGCAAGATTTTGAAGAGGAAAATTAAGACAAAAGTTTTTGCACTCTGCAAACCTCCCCAAAATGGCACATTTTTTGTGAAAACGAGCCTTTAGGGAGCTTGCAGTGTCCTCCGGGGGAGGGCAAAAATGAGAAAAAAAGCCAATTTTTCATGAAAACTGGCCCATTTTTCATTTAAAAAAGGGCATGGGTAGCATTTAGGAAACTTACAGAGTGCTCCTGGGGGATGGGGGGGAGATGTATGCCCTCCTGAGCCCCTAGGAGCACTCTCAAAGACTCCATAAGGCTATGCATGGCCATTTTGGTGAAGCGGGTAGGGTTTCGGGAGGCAAAAAATGCTGCATTCAATGTATAAGACACACCCAGATTTTCAGCCTCTTTTTGGAGGGAAAAAGATGCATTTTATACTCTGAAAAATACGGTAATATAAATCACATGGCGCAGCGCCCCCTCTCTGTTCTCTTACTTTTACAGGCATCCATTTTGACATTCTGTGCAAGGTGCAGAGGTGGCATGCATGGACACTCACATTGCTACCGAACCAGTAGCAAAGGTAAGTGGATTTCACCCCTAATCTATAGATCAGGATGTGAAAGAACAGGCTGAAGCTGAACACAAGCAAGATGGAGTTGCTGTTTGTTCATTAGTCTTCTCTTTTGACCTCATTGTTACCTTTACATGGGCAAATGCTACCAGTGAAGAAGTAGGGAGTTCTTCATGACTCCTGCATAAACAGCTGATGGAAGCTGTGGCTAGAGACACCTCTGCCCAGTTTTAACTGGGCACTAATTATGTCCTTATATTTTCATGATAACTATCTGGAATCTATCATGCCCACATTGTCACTCATTTAATGATTGCAATATCCATTCTTTTAAAGCCCACTAAAAAATTGGACTAGTGGTTCAAAGTGTAAACTGGCAGCCATGCTTAGAAGCATTTAATACCAATGCTGCCAGTCCAGAACTGGTTACTGATTAGTTTCTCATTCAATTTAAAGTGTTGAGTTTAGCTATAAAATCCTTTTTGGATTACAACCTGGGTATTTTAAGAACCACTTACTTCAAACTGAATTGGTCTAACCTATGAGATCACTCAGGGAGAAACTCCTCATAACCTTATACTTCTGGGAGGTGAGATGAATTGAAGCCAGGAGACACTGCTTCAATGGCAGAATCAGTCCTTTGAGTAACCTCCCAGAAAGCTTTCAGAAGGATGTTAAAAACTGATTTATTATAGCACTGATGTGTGATATCTATCTATCTACATATTTATCATTGTTATTTATACTTTATATTTTAATTAATAGACATATAGTCGTAGATATAAATGTCCAAGCTAGTGTTGACTTCTGGAATGTTCTAGACTGGTTTTCTTGGCAAGATTTTCAGAAGTGACTTGCCCTTTCTTGTTATGGCAGAGAGAGGGGGGGGAGGGAGGGGTGGAGGAAGACTAACCAAAGATCACCCAGATGGTTTCATGCCTAGGGCAGAACCTGTACTCATAGTCTCTCGGTTTCAAGCTGGTGTCTTAACCACTGCATCAAACTGGATCTTATATAGTGTATGTTTTTTTCCTGATTTATCTATTCAAATTGTAATTGTAGATTGTGCACATTTTATCATTTCTCTTGTGTGAGGGCTGCCAGACCATGCCAGAATATCAATGTATCTATCATCCAGCCATCCATCCAGCCATTCATCTTAAATTGTTCAATTAGTTTAAGTTGAAGTTTCTGAACTTTGGGCATCTGCAGTTACAAAATCTAATTTGGCATTTTTAATAATTTAGCAACTTTCTACAAGAGGATAGTGTTAGTACATTTGCTCACTCTACAACATTGTGGCTGCCTAGAGGAGATTATCCTTTGGGTTTAACAGGCTTTTGAGGCCTGTTTATTGTTTTAGTTGGAGAGAATTCTTTTGAGCCACAAAATTATGTAGTGCTATCCATGGTCCTGATTTCAGCTGCTCTTCACATAAGATAGCTTTTATTTTAACTTTGTTTATTTTACTTTCTGAACTGGATTCTATTTGGACAAACTCACCTGCATATTTTACCTGGACTGGATATTCATTAAAAGTGGTTTTGTAATGTGTCATTCATTTTTCTTATGAACCTTGAGTAACTTTAGAATATAATATACATTGGGCAAATGGTTATTTCCCCATTAATTACTGGGATAGTGCCAATGGAAGAGAATATATGTAGCTCAGGTTTGAACTATGGAGTCCTTAGTGCTTTCCGAGCTTGGCTCTTTTCATGCAGATGTTTCACTACCCAGCTAGGTACCATCTTCCCAAATGAGTGGGGTTTGCTCTTTGTTTATATACAATAGCTTGCCTTGTCACTGTTTGGTGGCGGTGTTGTTTTCTGCTTCCTAGTTCCTTAATTAGGTTGTTGTTCACTGTTTGATTGTTATCTGCTGTTGCTCCTGCTTATCTGGGTATTGATTGTTTTCAAGGAGGTGATCTGATCTTTTTGTTTCTTTTTCAGCTTTTATTGTTTCTTTTGTAAATGTGGTTTTTCTCTATGTGTCTCTATTTTTTTGAGACTAGGCTTCTGGAGAATCTATATTGAATAGGTTACATACTGTCATAACTGAAATAATAAATTTTAAAAATCAATTATAAAATTTCAAAGACTTTATGAAAGAGAAGTACAAACTTTAGATAGGTCTGCATACAGAATTATATTACATAAATAATTCCCAAATAAGATACTATCTTTCTCTTATAGTTATGAATTCTCTTATAGTTCTTTCTTCATCTCATTTTAATTCCTTAATATTTTTGAACAACATGGAAGGAATTTAAGAACATTTTCTCTATACATATAAAGACACGTGGTCCATATTAGTTAAACCCAAGCAAAAATTATGTGTGATCATATAGTAAAGGCTGTAGTACAAACTTTATTTACTTTTCTTTTACTCAAATTTTCCAAATAGATAATAAGCTGAAATCTGCACTTTCCAAAATATTGCAATGTAGCTGGCCGTTAATTTTTTTTTATTTTGCAGGGTAGGGTGGCATCTGCTCAAAAGGAATTTATCAGGGAAACTGCACATAGAGCTGCATAGATTAAGGGAAAGTGCTAGGAAAAACTCATTATATGCAGAAAAATATCATTTGCAAAATGCATATATTAGGGAACAAAACACATATCAGAAAAAAGCATACTAAAATGTTTATATTACAAAAACTGCATAAAATGCATATACATTTTTGGACTAATAATGGTAAAAATTGCAAACCGATTACAAAATGAGTCAGAATGAATTTAATCTTGTAAAAATAAGAACTCTGCTACACTGAAATTGGATACAGTCATTCTTTTGTTTAGCATTAGTAGAAATCTGGGATTTTGTTCTTTCTATTAACTTTAGTTGGTAAGTAAGCACAGATCTTCATTCAACAACTGCTATTATTAACATTAGAAAACCTAAGAAAACCAATTTCACACATTTGGCTTGCACAATGGCCTAAGGGGAAAAAAAACAAATATGAAAAGGAGGTAATTGATTGCAATTTTGCCTGATCAGAAGTTCAGTTTACATGAACAGGAATGTTTTAAAGGACCCCACAACACATTCACATACAAAGATCACAGCAGAACACTTGATGATATTTGCTCGCATTTTCCACTTGTAAAAGTAGGCTTTATTAAACAGCTTTATACTGTTTAAGGAAAAAATAATTTTCCTTATTTCAGTTAAAAGCTTTTATCTCACCTTAACATTTCTAGATGTATTTTAAGCAATTTGTTATCTTCAAAGTAAATGCAATCGAGTCTCCCTTCAGTGGAACTTGATTCATAGTGATTTCGTAGTGCATCCATTCTGTTTCCTCGATAACAGTGTGGATGTGTTGGGTTTTCTGGATGTTGTTTCAATTTCCCATAGCTTTGAAGTTCCTAGCTATTTCCATTTCACTACTATGAAGGGAAGCACTATTAAACTTCTAATCCCAGAAAAAAGTCAGCCAGGTGCTGATATCTTTTTCCTCCTCTACTTCAGAAGCCTTGTGCGGACATTTTCCTCCATCTTCCCTCAACACATTCTTATTCAGCTTGATGGAAATGAAACCATTTTTTTTTCAAAGGGACTACATTTAGTGAATTTCTTATGGGCAGGATATACCGTAGGATTTATATTCTTCTCTTCATCACAAGGTAGCTAAGAGTGCTGGGGAGTGTTGTGCCTACTGTTGGAAAAACCATGTTTTCAGCAGTCAGCAACCTCTTTGCCATCTCAAAATCAAATTAACCCTTCCTACCCTCAAAAAAATGTTATCATAAGGGAGTTGTTTTTATGAGGTTTTACCATATCAGGAAATAGAAACAGAGATGGCTAGAAAAAGAAAAACAAGAGCAGCTGTCCCATCATATGATAATGCAGTACAAAGGCACACCTAAAATAAATTCTAATGCAACTTTAAAACACTTTGAGAATGATAAAAATGATAAAATTATTTCAGAAGAAATGTTTTTTGAAACTAGAAAACAGTTTAGAGCATCATATTGACATCAAGCTCCTTCCAGGGAATAATCTGACCCCCCCCTTTTTTTTCTTTATTCCTTTCTATATGGAATTTGAGGGATGTGATGGCTCAGTGGCTAAGATACTGAGCTTGTCGAATAGAAAGGTCGGCAGTTCTGCAGTTCGAATCCCTAGTGCCATGTAACTTGTCCCATTGAGCTCCTGTTACTTGTTTCAGCTTCTGCCAACCTAGCAGTTCGAAAGCATGTAAAAATGCAAGTAGAAAAATAGGAACCACCTTTGGTGGGAAGATAACAGCGTTCTTTGCGCCTTCGGTATTTAGTCATGCCGATCACATGACCACAGAGACATCTTGGGACAGCACTGGCTCTTTGGCTTTGAAATGGAGATGAGCACTGCCCTTAGAGTCAGGAACAACTAGTACATTTGTGCGAGGGGAACCTTTTCTTTTATATGGAACTTTGGCATTATGGAAAACTTGTATTAAATTCATACCTCCATTCCTCACCCCACCTGCCAATATCTGGATTATTTTTACATTGGTACCTTTTCACTACATTGTTCACTTTTATGTTATCATTTCTCCTTATGATTAAATTCATTAATATATTGAGGATGTCAATCTCCTGAGAATTCTGGCAAGTTAAAAAGAAATCCTGTTGCTTCTAGAAGTATGAGATCACATATGATTGTACACTTTGCCATGTTTAATGTACTAAAACTCTGTCTTTGGAAGGAGACGTCTTCATTTCTTCAAAAGATAACTCACACAATGAGATTGATTTGGTATGAAATTAAAGTCTCATACTCTGCCACTATTTCAGAGATCAAGGCTCAATAAAAATGAGAATCAACTTCAGTTGTTTCCAGATGTAATTATTCATTTTAAAGCACCATTGCAGAAGTGTGCAATTAAGAAAATGGTCTGAGCTTTCATATGTATTTTAATTTGTTGGCAAAAGACTTGATCACAGCTGCATATTGGTGATTATGCTTTCTACTCTTGCACAGTTTCATAAATGTGAATCCAATGTTACATCTGTCTCTGCAGTGTCTTAATCTGAACTTCTGCTAATTGTAAGAGGATATACAAAGAAAAATATGTAAAAAAATAATAATAGGAGAACCACCAGGAATTATACATTACTTTTCTTTTAAAATTAGCTTATTTTACCGTGCTAAGTAGTTCCTCATCTACCTCTCTACTCTACAGCTTCAAAAAAAAATCTTTGTTAAACTTTATTTGCAGCCCAGCTGCATTTTTCCATTGTTCAGCTGCTTCCCCTGAAAAAGAGCATGAGTGTGGGAAGCATTGAGATCAGATAGTAGGGTATGAATTGTCAAAGCTTTGTTTTCTTTGCTCTGAGAAGAGGAGACTTTCATTAAACTTGCCAGAAGTACAGTAATGTCATTGTAGCTTCTGCAATGTTCATTTATTGTATGTGCAAACACAATTGTGTGCATTTTTTTCCATACCAGTGGCCTTTGTTATGTGTTATTTTTGCTGCACTATAGTAATCCTTAATAAATCAAAGCAAATCCTCATAGCACTGGCCACAACCAACATACAGATGGGCTGTATTTGCTTGAATTGCTATAATTTAAGGTGACATAATAAAAAGTCTAAGAAACATTTCAGTTCAAAATGCATTTGAGTGGAATCAAGTTCCCTTTAAAGCAATAGCCTGTCTCTTCCCCACTCCCCATATACACACTTCAAGTTTATTGTGTTTGGGATCAAGTTATAAGCAGAACTATTTTTCAAGCTTTTCTGTCAGCACAAGGCAATGCACATTTTATATTTCTTCGGGAAAATCATTTGGGTCTCACACTAATACAAATAGCTCCCTGGTATTTGTCAAACCAGTCCCTCTTTTTCTGGCTTCAGCATGAGCTAAAGTAAATGATGGCACTACTTTCAGAGCCACATTAATTTTCCAGAATCAATTCCTTAAAACAGGCATATCTTTTTTCAAGCTCACTTAGAATTCTGAAAAAAGAGGAAAAACTTCAAGGAGTGACTTGTTGAGTACTGAATACTTCTGGATCATTCCGGAAGAGTGTGCCCACATAATGTATTGGCTTACTGTGCTTCTAAAAGTAATAAAATATGTGAATTAGGATTTCTTCAGCCAGTCAAAACAGGTATTGGAATTCCTGGACATCTGGTGATAAATGACCTAGGCTGTCTACACTGCTGGAAGAAAAGGTATTTACCCATTGTAAATATACAAAGATTGGAAACAAAAAAAATGATGATCTGTTATTACAGATCATGTTGAACAAGAAGATAAAAGCTGAAAGAATCTTTGAAAGAACCAGTTATGGAAAGAACAACATCCAGAATCAGAAACAACAGAAGAGAGACCAACATCAATTTATATTATGAAATAAGGTATCACAGACACAGAATTGGAAGAATTGCAAAGGTCTACCCGGGCAAGGAAATCAAAGTTTTGCCAGAAGTAACTCAAAGTGTAAAGGCAAACCAGGCAGAGTCAGCAGAAGGAAATCTTACAGGCTAAGCATCTGGCTGATTGTGCAACTAACCATAGGAAAGATACAATGATATGAAGAAAGGTAGACTTCAGTAATTGTGTCAATCAGATTCGGCTGTTTTTATTTAAGATATGGATTACCAAACTGAGGCTCAGATTTTCCTTTTCATGGCTGCTCTTTTGGAGGCTTCACACACACACACACACACACACACACACACACACACAATTCTGTGTGTGTGTGCGCGCGCGCACGTGTGCATGTGTGCACGCAGAACCTATGAGTGTGCTTCCATTTCTATGTCTTTGCTGGATAGATAGCAATATTCCACTGTTAAGAGCTAGATCAGAATGATTGCTTCTTGAGGAGCAGATCCAAAGGCACTTTGCAAATGGATAAAGCACTTCACTGAATGATTTGTGCAGTCTTTGTCTGAAAACAGCATTATTTTCTGTGAAAGGGAGCTTCTCATTTAATGTACATTGAGGGCAGCATAAACTGCACACTAATGGGGAAGATAGACTACCAGGATAGGGGTATCAAAGAGGAAATCATTAGCAACTAGTGCATAGCTCTTAATTACTGAAATCAGAAAATATAATCTATACTTTAGGTGCCTAAGGCATAAGACATCTGGAGGACAAGTCTATCTTTATACATTATCTTCTTTGCTAATTAAGTTCCCTATCCCTTTATTATATCAGGTTTTCATTTCGATGCACATCTAGGAGACCAAATTTAGCTTCTTTATTCAAACTTATTATCTTTGGGCCACTTACTATTTCTCATTTTACACAGGTAGTTATGAAGATAAAATGTAGGTAGGGGATTGTATTCATCCACTTAAATTTCTTAAAAGAAAGCCAGAGATAAATATAATTTGTTCTCAAGTGAACTAGTTGCCCATTTATCTTACAATATTTGATTATTCTTGTTATCCCAGCAATACAATTTGAATTTCTTTCTATTTTATATTATCTTACACTATAAACTATATTTTTGTTAAGATCAGGTACACAGTTTGTCCTTACTAGAAGCTTCCTATATTTAGAGTTAAGTTCTGGTCATTCGGCTATTGAAATCAGTAATCATCTCAGTACACTTTGAAGTAAAGTGCTCCATTGAAAATCCATTGATGTTATGATTCCATAACCTAAGATACTGTTTGGTTTAGTGTTGAAGATGCTGGCTTAGAAAGTATGAGACTCTGAATTCTGGGCCTCCCTTAGAAATAATGGCTGATTAGACGACCTCTCTCTCAGCCCAACTCAGCTCCTAAGTTGTTGCTGTGATGAAAATTGGAAGCAGGAGAATTAGATGTTTGCCACCTTAAATTGTATGTATAAAAAAGGTAGGCTAACAACAACACCTAGAGCTGGATGAGATTCAAGAAGGAATAGTGTCTAGCAGCTATGTCCGCTGACAGGTTATGAACCTAAAAACTTGAGTAGAATATTCTGAAACTGACAATTGTTTAATTTGTGATAAACTGTTCATGGAGATTATATACACCTATGTGTTTATCCTATATTAGAAATGTAAGAGAGAACATTAAAAGTATGTTACTGAAAAGAAAAGAAAGACCAGGCAGGCCAGTTTCCTAGCATGTCAATTTATCATTGGAAAAGACAATTTATTCTTTGGAATAAATAAAGACATATAGCAGAGATGTCCTTTTTTCCTTAGAAAAGTCACTGTGACAATTCTTGGAGAAGCTGGCTTGACAATTGCATAGTGATGGTTGGTATTTTGATATTTTTTTTAAATCACTCCCTCTGGATACACTCCCTCTGGATACACTTCAGACTAGGGTTCTGTGTAGATAATTGTTTGAAAGGGTTAAGTCCTGGGCCAGAGATCAAAGACAAAGAGCCTGTCTAATTCTATTTATATTCCTTTCAATTAGAATATCTATACATCCTCAAGGCAAATGGCTATACTTTTATGTTCAAGGAAGACTAGATCTAAAGCTACCAGAGTTGAGCTGCAAAAACCTGGATAACCTCTAGATTTTATTTTATATTTTATTTATTTTATTTGTGTGCCACCTGACTCTTAAGTACTAGGTGACAGTAAAGAGTTAGTTTTCTAAATTTGATGGTAGTGGCCATCCAGATCTTTGCAACCCAAGATGCTTGTTTGGAATCACAGTTTCCCATAGTAAACATGCCCAATACTGTTTCATTTCCATAAGATTATACTAAACCACGGTCAGTCCAAATAGTTCACAAAACTTCTGCAATGAAATGTTTTGTGACAAGTCTAAAACAACATGCATTTCCATTTCATGCACATTCAGAATAAATAATATAAAAGAAGGTTCAAAACAATTTATACACAAAGAGTTTAGAATGAAACTGTGCATCTTCTTATGACTATGCATTGGCCTTCCTACTTCACAAAATCTACTTCTTTGTAAAATAAAACAATATGGGATAGACATACCAACACTAGATGGATTTGCAATTGGTTGACCAATCACACTCAGAGGGTAATCCTTACTGGAACTACATCTACATGGACGGAAGCATGCAGTGGGGTACCACAAGGTTCGGAATTGGGCCCAGTATTCTTCCACTTCTGCATACATAATCTACTGTAGGCAAGGGGATAGAAGGGGACCTCATCAAATTTCCAAGCTGGTGTCAAGCTTCCAAATAATATGTCTCCATAAAGAATAGTACAAGGCATCCATATTCCAATAGTCTTTTTATTAAGAAGATATCAAATTGGCAATGTCTCAGTGTAATTCCGGCTCTAGCCAAAGCCCAGAATTACACCCAGTAGAAAGCAAAAGTTTGAAACTCCCCCCCCCCCGTGTCACATTCTCCAATCAGCTCACGGTCCATCTGTCTAGTGACTCCAAACTCCATCTTCAACCATCTGCAGGCACATCCTCTGTTCCCCTGGGAAAGAATGTCACCTAGTAATAACAAACCCCCTTATCTCTATTACCCTTCTTCCTGCTACCAGAATGTGGCGAGCCTGAAACACCTTTAATCCCCTTACAGAATATTGAAGAAAGTTTATGAAAGAGTAAGAATTGACTACAGTAACACATGGTTACACACATGACAGCTTCAGGGTCGACAGCTGGTGGGAATAGCTAATACTTTAAAACATAAGATGTTCCAAAGATGTTTTTTAGAAAGATAACAGCTGCCATCAGCCTCAAGGACTGAAGAATAGATTCTACAGGCTGTGTAAGTACAGGATGATTTGCCTTAGAGGCTGCAAGCTACAGGCAGTTGTGATGAGGGACAGGATATTGACAAGGACCAAAACAGCAATCTGTGGACATGATAGTCTGGTTAAGAGAAATATGCTACCTTCCAAGGATTCACATTTATGTGACAGAAAAGCCCCTAAGACCTTTTAAGATCATTGACAAACATTCCTTTTTACAGATCCATGTGGACATGAATGACACAGACAGATATTGGGTTAAAAACATTACAAGTGACAATGAAGCATTGAGCAAAAGGGGGAAGGCTGGGAGTAGAAGTGGCATTTTCTTTACTCCCTGAGCTCATGAACTGAGATAAATACTGGAAGCAAACAAATGGATACACAGATGGTACCAATGGAAAGAATTTGGACTCTCTGTTTATGGGACATATTTGTGATAAGAAATTCCTGGAAAGAAATGGCCTGCATGAAGTGGGGATAGTATGTTTGGAAGACACCTTGCAAACCTAATGCAGAGGGCTTTAAACAGAGCCTTCAGAAAAGTCACTTACTTCCAGTACTACAAATATGACAGGAAATGACACAGAATATGGAGATGTCCAATAATGAACATATGAGTAACCAAAAGTAATATATCAAATTGTATGTTTTCATCACTTGTATAGACATGCATGGATGATGGGAAACAAATGGAAAGAACTAGATCTCTTATTATAGAAAGCTGGAAATGATTTAGTAGGCATTACAGAAATGCAGTGATAAAATTCTTAAATGGTTTACAAGAATCAAAAATTACAACTGAAAAAAAAATAGACCAGACAAAAAATGAATGGAGACTAAGGGAAGGAAAAGCATGAGGAATTTGAACACAAGGATCCAATTAAAAATATTTTAAAATATTTACAAAGGAAATAGACTGCCAAGACAGGCAGAACTGAATAATACCTTACTGGTCAAGATTCCAGAATCTTTTGGAATGACCAGTATGGTAATGTAAGACTATCAAGGTAAGTTATTAGAATTTTGCAAGCCTGTCTCTTACCTTTCCTCTCTTTTATACTCCAGTGAATCAGGAAATAGACAGTCTGAATACTTACCTAATACTTTCCCTGTTTTTCTGCTTTAAATCATGTTTTTACACCTGTAGTTGTTAAGAGCTTCTGAAATTTCTCCAAGACTGCTTAATACTGAACATCAAAGGCCCTTATCGCAAACTTCAAGGTAGCAAAGATGATTGAGGCTGCATTCCCTTGACTTGTTGATATATGCCAACCAACAATTTTACTCCATGTGAAAAGAGATTAAAAGTTGGCTTTTATGGAATGTTTACTCAATTTAAGAGATCACCTAAACATTTCAAATGTAAGAAGTTTGCTTTGATATGAAATTCTTGTAAATAACTCATTTTACATCATTTGCATATTTGACACAAATATAATTTCTGTCATTTGTGTAATGATGTTACACTTGTGTAATGACATTGCTTAGATGTATTCTCTAATTTAACATAGTTAGGAATAACATTAATTTTTTATGTGAATTGAGATTTCACTTGCATTTATTTCTAAAGTACTACACACCTTTGTTGATATGTATTACTCATATACATAAATTTGTACATGTTTTGAATAAATTAAATTTTAACTTAGACTTTTGTATCTGGATCATTTTCTGAAATATAAATTATTCCAGGTTTCATCAATAATGTGATGAATTACAACCTAATACTATATTTAGTATTATGTATTATGAGTACTAAAGTTTGGAACTGTATTCTGCTGCAGTTGAAGAAAGCCAAAAACACTAATGAACGTATTTTTTTTTAAAAGTCTTGCAATCCATCAGATTTATATGAATTACTGCAGTCAAGAGTAACAATTTCACTGTAGGCAATTTTCATAATTTATTTGGATATCTAGCAAATGTGGATATTCCAATAAAGTTTCAACTTAAGAAATGTTTTAACATTACCGAACTGAAATGATTCATTATTTGGACAAATATTCTTCTAAATGACCACATTTAAAATATAGGAGTTTCAGTGGATTATGAATAATGGGCAAAATAAGTTGATATATATATGTTCATTCTAAATCAAAAGTAGCGTACAGTAATATTATTTTCCTAATTCTTCTAAGTACCAAGAAATCTACTGTTGAATTTTACTGTTAATAAAAATGGGAAACGAAGTATATGTTATTCCACACTTTTAAGAATTAAATAGTATGCATATTATATATACACTGTTAGTGGTAATCTGTTCCTTAGATCAGAAGCGAAATGATCACTAAGGGATCCATGTGACTGAGAAATGCGCGAAGTTCAAGGTTGCTGTTGTATCATTTGGATAAAATTTGCTTGGCAAAGCCAGTTTTATTGTCACTCTGGCGTGCACTATCACACACAGAAAATTGGTTAAAAATTGCACATTAGTTGAAAAATGATTTTCTTTTAAATTACCATTGCATTTGCATAGGGTCACTAAATGATGTAGCCCCTAAACAAGGAATAGCTGAATGTGTGTCTGTGTGTAAAAAAAAACCAAACAAACTTTGAATAGTCTGTTTCATTTTGAATAGATTCCCATACATTTTCATATAACAAGGTGAGCCATTAGTATACGAGAAATTCAGTTATATTGTATTGGTATATTATATAAAATTATTTGATGTATCTCCAGTTATTGTAATGGTGGAATTTCTTCAACAGCTTCCATGAAAACTTGCACATAGAAAGCCTTAGCAATTCTGCACATCTTACATTAAAAGAATATCAACGTCCTTTTACAACTACCTTATGGAATTTGAAATTAGACATACTGTAAACAAATGTTTATATTTGCTGAAAAAGTGGTTTCAAACAGCTAATAGAAGATCTGTTCGATTATTGCAACAATTTTTCTTCCATCCAAATCACAACATTTAGTACTAACAGATTCAAAGAACAAGGAATGACTGTTAGGAATACCATAAACATTTATTTACATCATTCACACAGAGCTTCAGTATACATCTAATTTACTAAGAACATACATCCCTCTGACACATGGTTAGATTTGGCTAGCTGCAAGGAATTCAAACAAATAAATTACACAATTTACATTAAAAAAAATTGGCCCACAAAAGAATTTCAAAAAATAATAATAATCACAAATTAATATAAGCAGAAAATACCCTGTTGAAAATAGATTAGAAATTTAGTGCGCTATTTCCATAGGCTTTGACCTTACAATTTTTCTGTATATACAAAAGGTACAGTAAAATGTTAGTATTTATTGCAACAAAGATGTCATAATACATTTCATATCCTCAACTTTGATATTGGCTTCATGTTCCTTCCAAACAGGCTTCTTTTGTTGCTCCACAATTGAAATATTTCTCCACAAGGCACATACTTATCTATAAAGAAAAAGAAAAAAAATAAGAAAAAACTGCTCATCCAAATTAAGTTACATCTTTTTAAATTCAATATTCACAAAAGCAGGATCTTATATTATCCAATGTGTTATACTAGCTCATAGTATATCGTAGCCAGAGATTCGTTTGAACCCAGTCCTACTTATTGTTTCATAAATCATGATTTGAACTCGTCCAAAGCAGATTGATGTTCTCTTACCAATTCCATGCCTAGTTTGATCTGTATTCCTATTCTGTTTTCCATAGTGATGATTTTGATAGGTTGAGCTACGTTTTCTTTTTATATAAAGACAGATGCAAAGAACAAAGAAGTGTTGCTTTCTTTCTGCTACTTATCACTTTCTTGCCATCATCTCCCATTAGTGGTCTGATCATTTCTTTGACTTTTTTGGTTCTTTACATATTGAAACATTTTGGAGAGGTATTTTTGGCATTTGTTGCATGCCTTAATTCATTTTATACTTTCCTTTCTAATCCTCAGTTTACTGGAAATCTCTGTGCAATCATGCTGGTTTGATCTGGAATCTTGTTTTTCTTTTTTGTGGTATTGTTTTTGTTTGAACCTTTATTATCTCGTTTTCAGAGTTTCCCAAGCATCCTGTTTTTTCCCCTAGGATTTCCATTAGGTTAGGTTAGGTTAGATTTATTAGATTTATATGCCGCCCTTCTCCCAAGGACTCAGGGCGGCATACAACATTAAAAGAAACACATAATACAAAAGTTAAAAAAAATTAAATAGAATATCCCAAACAAACCCAATAAGAATTGACAATAACATTTTTTAAAAAATCGAATTAAAATTAACAATGACTAATAATTTATTTTGTTTTGTTCAGGCCAGGCTGGTTTTCTGGAAAAGCCAACTTTTTATGGCTTGTCGGAAGGATCGGAGGTCGGGGATTATACGAAGCTCCAGGGGCAGCTCATTCCAGAGGGAAGGCGCTCCCACAGAGAAGGCTTTCCCCCTGGGGGTCACTAGCCGACAATGTCTGGCTGACGGCACCCTGAGGAGGCCAACTCTGTGGGATCGCACTGGACGATGGGAGGCTACTGGTGGCAGTAGGTGGTCTCGCAGGTACCCTGGGCCTAAGCCATGGAGCGCTTTAAAGGTCATAATTAGTACCTTGAATCGCACCCGGAAGACAACCGGTAACCAGTGCAGGCCGCCTAAAAGGGGTGTAACATGGGAGCACTAGGTGCCCCCATGATAACCCGTGCAGCCGCATTCTGGACCAGTTGAAGCCTCCGGGTGCTCTTCTAGGGCAGCCCCATGTAGAGAGCGTTACAGTAGTCCAGGCGAGAAAGGATGAGGGCATGAGTGACTGTTCACAGAGCATCCCGATCCAGGAAGGGGTGCAACTGACGTACCAGGCGAACCTGGTTATCATGTAACCTGGATTCATGGAATCCTCCCTAATTTTTCTCATTAAGTTTAAAATACTAGTCTGTTTGAGTAGCATCCATCGAATATCCCTTGCAACTCCTATTCTGCTTCAGATATTCCATGTCAGTTCAGACTAAAACCAGTATGCCTGCAAAGCACATATTGGTTTTTAAAGAATGCAGATTTTTGTTCTACTGAGAAAATGACTTGCCTTTTATAAAAAGCATTAATATTTAAGCTTATAGTATTGATTTTTATGTACAAGACGCAAGAAAGCTACTAAAACATGAATAAAAAAGGCAGAATACCATGGGAAACATTATCTATATTTCAAAACCAGATTGTTGCAAGTGAAAACCAAAGCTACAATAAACAGACAGCCTATTCTACCTCGGAGACCGCTGCTCTTAATATTTTCAAAATAGATTGCTACCAAGAATAGAACATAAGACAGAAGGCTTATTTAATTAAACATCATTATCATTTCTGGAACACAGCTTTAAGAAAACACCACGTCCATAATAGCCATCCTCCTCAGCAAATACAAACATTAAAAATAATCAAAGGCCTAAAATATTAACATGTATTACTAACTACAATGATAAGTTTGTAGGTTATTTTGTAAGAGTGAATATTGCTATCTAATTAAAAAGCTATGCATTTCTTATTCTCACTCATATGGTTACATATAATTGTTTGCTTCAGTTACAATGTACAGTTACAATTACAAAACTTTCAGAAACTGCACAACGCTGCTCCAATAACCATAATCTCTAATCAAAGAATTACTATTACATAGTAACATTCGCTTGTATAAAATATCTATAAACACATTCTGCTTGATTTTCAAATGTGTCTTTATAATACCTTCTGTCCTATTATTTTACTTCGTGAAATAAAGATACTAACCTTCGAGGATGATTGGCATCAAACAATGTGTTATCATCATCATCATCATCTTGCTCTAAAGGTGTCAGCTCTGTGTTTTCTATGTTTGTGTCCAGAACACCATATTTCCGTGTCTTCCTGTTTCTTCGTCTAAGTCTAATACAAAAGTTACAATGTGTAAATCAGGGTTGAGGAAGACTAATATGAGCAGAATTAGATTTGAATTTTCAGTGTACAAAATAAAAATGAAATATCTGAGTCAATATACAAGTTTGTATTCTAGGTTAATCAACAATGAAATAATTTCCACCCTTCCCGAATGTTAGTATTTGTCCCATGCAAATACAAAAATATTAAACTAATTAAACTTTAAATATATTCTACAATATAGAGCATAAAGAAATTGTAGAGAGATTAAAAATATACAGATAAGTTTGAGAAGTATCAAGCACCCTACACACTGAGTTTTAATGGTCCTCTCTTATCACCAGTTATATTCACTTAAAGTTTCATTTTTAACTACCTTTGCTTATTTTACATATTTATTTGGCCTATTTATATTAACTGCTCTCTATAGTTATCATAATGCCAAATTAAACAGTCATGCCATGAAGCTTAGGGATATATAAAAATAAGAAATAACTTTTGTGGAATACTGAATTCTGAACTTTATCTGTGTACTGATTTATTCACTGCACCTCTGAATTTTGTGTTGAAGAAATTAAACGAACAGTAGCAATAATCCTGTTTTCTAAAATACCAGTTCTTTATTTCTTATCAATGAAATATATAAAGATATACCGGTATTACTTAAGGTCTTCTTGGTTTCTTTCTCTCAGCGCTCTAAAAACCTTATTCTTTCCATCTACAAATTGTTTTTCTAGTCTAATTTAGTATTCTATAGAAACCAACAGTTCACATTTAGCTGTAACTGTATCTGTTATGTGGAGGCTATGCTATTACTTTATATCAATTACTTTAGTGATCATGATAACCAATGAGCTAATTCAAATTGTTTTCTCATTAAGAAGCCACTTGCTGCCATATCAAAATAATGCTTTTTAAAAACTCCCATTAGTAATAACAATATGTAAAATGGAAATTTTACATGGAACAAAGTCACCAGTTTTCACTATTTGTAAAATTTATTATCTGCCCATCTTACCACAGGGTGACTCTGGGCGGCTTACAATAATTATATATGTGATGATGATGTGTGTATATATTTATTGCCAACTTCTCTAACTTTAATGTCTTATTTAATCTCTTGTGTTTCTTGTATTATGACCATAGTAAATTTGTGATACGATTTTCAGAACTGGTAGGTGTCCCACTTCTTCATTCAAGTATTATAGTATTACTTGTGTCTCTTCTGTAAATCATATTATTCAGGAAAATAAGGTGTATTTGAATAAGTTATAAATATTGTAGAATAAAAAGAAATCACCTTCAGCAGGAAAGGTGACATTGCAAGATAAACAGTGAGTCAATTGCAGTTTTACAGCATGAATTTTGGGTTAAAGCAATAGTTGTACTCACTGAATGTTTCATTGCACTTTATTTGTCCAAAATCATTCTCAGAAGATGTTGTTTATAGTGGCTTGTTGGCCTTTAATTACAATGGTGTCAGTAAGTCTGAGAAAGGGTTGCAATTATGTTGAACAAGAAAATGAAATCCCATGCACAAACTTCTATTTGCTTGCATAATAATGGATTCAACTTTGACTGCTTTATAGTATACAGGGGACTGGGGAGTTCTTGCAATGGCTCTCTTACTGCAGCCAACATCACCCTCCCTACTTGCATTTTTAATAGTTTTTAGTGATGAAGTTTTTATATATTTATTGTATTTTTAATTATTGTGTACTGTCTAGAGTCACATTCTTACAAGATGGGTGGCGATATAAATATGATGTATGTATGTATGTATGTATGTATCTATGCATGTATTAAAAAGAACTTGGAATCACTCTGAATAGTGACATGGGTGGCATATAAATTTAATAAAAATATTTCTGATATTATTCAACACTTCAGAAAATAGTTATTCATATGTGGCTTTATAAATAAAACAAACTGTAGGAAAATAATCCCTGCAATTCATGTGCAATATTTAGACGTTTGAAAGAACCAAAACTAGGATAGCATCTTAAGCACTTATGAAACTTAAGAGTTGTATCTGATGAAGTGAACTGTAGCCTCTAAAAGCTTATACCTGGTCACAAAAGGTGCTATCATATTTCTGGTAAATCTATGCTTCATGTAGATAAATACTGAAGGAGCATATTTGCCACACTTACATGAAACATTTGAACTAAGGGTTTTTCCCTTGTACGGTACTACATAGCTCATTATACAGAAAATACTGAAATATAGCATACCAATTTAAAACAAATAGTCACAAATTTCCCCTAAAACACATCTGATAATTTTTCAAAAATTAGTTTAAACTGTATTTAGAATAGAGATCTTACCAAAATATATTCTGCTTATTTGGTGTACGATTCAATAAAGTATCTATGGTGTATGTATAGTGAAAGCTGACTTTCCCACCTAATATCTTGGACATACCATGAAAAAGCTACTTTGAAAGATCAAGAAATCCCAAAGTCTTCAAAATCTGAGTTAGCATCAACTCTTAACAGATCCCTTTAGAAGTCCACTCTGTATCTATGCAAAAGGAATAAGGAATCTTGCTCTAAAAGCGTTTTATTATGATCCTTCTTTCCATTTATCTATCTATACTTTTAGCTTCCAATGAATACCAAATGAAATTCACATGACTGTGAACACTCTTTTATCCTTTGGGGATTTTTAAGCTTTCAAAAGCCTTGTTTTTTGCAGCTGCTAAACACTTGAAGCTAGGCCTTTCAGTAGCTCACCAGACTTAAACCAATGTACAGCATTTTAAAATTCTTCCTTTAAATCTCTAAAAGCTATCTTTTATTGCTATACAGATAGTCCTCGAGTTACAACCATTCATATACTGATCATTTGAAGTTACAACAGCACTGGAAAAAATAAGTTATGCCTATTTTTCATTCACAACTGTTGCAGTATCCCCATGGTCACATAATCAAAATCTGGATGTTTGTCAACTGGTATGCATTTATGACGGTTGCAGTATCCTGGGGTCATGTGATCACCTTGTGACCTTTTAACAAGCAAAGTCAACATGTTAGTCAGATTCACTTAACCGTGTTAAAAACTTAACAACTCAGTGATTCATTTAACTATGGTAAGAAAGGTTGTAAAATGACCCAAAACTCATTTAACTGTCTTGTTTATGAATTGAAATTTGAGGCTCAATTGTGGTTATAAGTCAAGGACTACTGGTATTTTGCTATGATCCTAAAACTATTCAATTCAAACCCTCTTTCCAAAATTACATAAGCATTCCAGACTTCATCTGTCAGGATTCCACCACACCCTGAATTTCATCATTTTAACTACATCTCAGGTCTCAGGTGCTACCAGTGCTTTTGTAAGCATTGCAAAGGTGCTTACAAAAAGAGAGAGACAGGGAGAGAAACAAACCTAAAGGAGCAGACAAGATACAAAACCCTTTACATCCAAAAGTATATATTTGTATCACTATTTTTCTGTTTGCATTTATCACAATGCATGTCCATGTAACTCAGGAGGATTTGTACCACACAGTTATTTTATCACAAGACATATAAAGTATAAAAATCCTGTCTCTTTTATATATCAATAGGCATTCTAACTGTGACTTTGGTTACTCTGCACATTATCTATCAATTTGGGTGGCCTGTTCTGGGGTGGTGAAAGAATGTCAAACCCAAATTTATTCTTGATGAATGTATTTTATTCTCCTTTTGTACACTGAGAGCATACGCACCAAAGACAAATTCCTTGTGTGTCCAACCACACTTGACCAATAAAGAATTATATTCTATTCTAATTAGACCTTCAAATAAACGTTAAGTGAGCCACAAAATTAATCCTCCACACTCAGATACACTGGGGGGAAAAAATAGTCCACAGTAAGCCGACCCAGCAAAAACAGGATAGATTTAAAAAAAAAAAAGATTCTAAAATGATTTCTAAAGTTTACCGGACCCAAAGAAATGTACGTTAAGCCGTGGGGAGACTAACAAGGGAAGGAAGTGGAAGAAGGGACGACCCGAAGCAAACTACTCCGTTCTCCCTCTCGCCCCGAAAAACTCAGCCTTAGTTACGGTTCAGGTCCAGGCAGACGCCGCGGTCAGAGGGCTAAAGGCGGGGAAGAAAGCGGGGGCCGTCGAGCCCTTCCCGGGACCGAGCGAGAAGGAAAGGCTGAGGGGCCGCTCACCGAACGGTCCGGATGACGAAGTAAACGATGAGGGCAGCGCTGGCCAGAACCAGCACCGAGAGGGCGCGCTGGGTCATGGGCTGGTTGACCTCCGAGCGGGGGGGCGCGGCGGCCATGCTGCCGTTCACGCTCACGCCGCCGCCCCGCGGTCCTCCCTCGCCGGCAGAAGAGCCGCTGCCGCCCGGCGTCCCCGGTAAGGCGGAAGGGAGTTTCCCGGTGGGAGGCGCCGCTCCTCCATACAGCACGGCCGCCGAAAGCAGCACCAGCAAAAGCGACAGGGGCGGCGGCGGCCAGAGCCGCCGCATGGCACCCAATCTAAGCCTGGCTGGCGGTGCGCGGCCTAAGCCCCGCCGGTTCCTCGACGGAAGGAAGACTAGGAGGCGGAAGTGCTCATCTTTCCGGCGACTGAAACCGCTGCCATGGACGCCGAGCGACGCTAAGAAGCCTCAGCTCCGTCCCCTCCCGTTCCTGCCACGTGACCGAGGGACCTCTGGCGCCTGCGCAATAGTTGTTGCTGCGGCGGCTGCTTTGAGATTGGCTTTAGTGGGAGGGTGGAGAAAGAGCTGGTAGAAAGTGAGGCGCTTTGGAGTACCAGAAAGGGACCAGATTTGTATTTGGTGTCCTGGTAATAACTGTTGTCCCAACATTTCTATTCCTTCCTTCCTTTTTTCCTTCCTTCTATCCATCCATCCACATTTGGATGGTTTGCTTTGCGAACGTCTATGAAGATTCTCAGTCATCCACCTCATGGTTGTCCCAAAGGTGCTTTTTCAAGAGGCAAATGGACTTTCTGGTTGTTCTCTGAAGACATTTTACTTCTCATCCAAAAAGCTCCTTTTTCAAAGAAAAACCAGAAAGTTCAGTTGCCTCCTGAACAACCACCTTTGAGAGAACCATGACTTGGATGACTGAGAATCCCTATAGACATTTGGCGATGAACTTTGGGCTGAACACTCTTCAAATGTAGGAATATGAAAGGATTTCCAGAAAAAAATTGCAGACTACAGGAACTATATGCATTCAGAGTTTAAAGAAGCTTCTTGGATAAGAAGTGAAACATCTTCAAAGAAAAACCAAAAAGTCCAGTTACCTCTTGAAAAGGCACCTTTGGGATATTGTTGTAAAGACTCACTAATATAGACGCTTCTGTTTGTATTGGATAGAGCACCTCAACATTTCTTGTGCCTGCAAGAATAAAAGATAAACAATTGTAGTAGTTAGATAATAAACCACCCAAAACAAATTTAGCTATCAGCCATGCGATCTGTTCTACCTGTCGTTCAGTTGAAGAAGAGATTTTTAAAACAAGGAACATCAAAAGTTGCCTTAGGCCAGATAAGCGAAAACATGAAGCTGTACTGTAATGTAGATGTTGGCCTGGTTTGCCTTGATGTTTTCTCTGAATCCAAGAATTTATTTTGTAAATCAAGGTTAATGGTGTAGTTAGTGTCTGCTGTGTGAACTCACTGGATTAATCAATAAACCAGTTACTGTACTAATCTGTATGCCACCCAACTCAATGATTCTGTAATTTATAAGTATCAAACTCTCCTCACTCATAATCCTCAAGTGACATTGAAACAGACAAATGCCTTAAATCTGGCCACCCTCTTGCTTAATTAGGGGCATCATGGGTGAGTCAAATAGTGGGAGAATTAAACAAGCAAAAGAAATCCAATAATATTGTGTGTCCCTTAGCCCACCGTTTCTGAGCACCTCTAGTCATAATATTCAGGTGGGAGACAAGTATAGGTAAAACACTGGAAAGGAAAAGAACTTGAAACCCAAGTGGAAGGCCCTGTATACTGTGGTTAGGTGTTCTCCACTTGCAGTAAGAGTGTTGGAATCCAAGTTTTGGATACACTGGACTTGAGTTAATCCAGTTCCTGACAAGTCTTGTGAGGCAGACCAGGACAAAGCCTGTTCTTTAGTGGTACGTTTGAAGAAATGCCCCTTATAACTGTTCTACCGGCCATGGGCAAACTACTTACGGGGCAGAAGAGGCCTTACTGGCGTAACCCCTGGAAGCTGATGTCTTTACATACGGCCGAAGATTTGGAGGAGGAAGACAACATTCCATTTATTAAATATAAGATGTATTAGAAAGTCTAGGCACCTGTCAGGGGAAGGAAAGTCGAGCATACATAGCCATAACTGAATTATCTGTTACTTTAGTGACTGTGCTTGCCCTTATTGTGATTTTCTGTGTCGGATATTCATTCTACTGGAATCGCCCCCTCCCCAGAAAGGCAGGTGCTGAGTCAAAAATCATTGATTATGACAGAGAACAGTACGAAACCCCTGGAGATACTTATGTTTGAGAAAACCTGTGAGTGGGCTCTCTGTAGTGCTGTATTAATCCTAGGACTGTGGACATTGTATTTTACAAATAGGGGTTGGTTTTGTGGAACACATAAAACTGATATTGCCCCTCCTAAGTCACATATAACCCTAACCTTCTTCCTGACGTGATGATTTTGTAGATTAAGGGAATTGTGATTGGATAGATTCTGTGTAAAGAACAATTATGAGCTTCTTGTGGCTTAGGTTGTTATTGGCAAAGGGTCTGCTGAGTGATAACATCCTGAATAGAAGTTGCAAGTGTTGTGAGAAGGCCTGAGTGACCCCCCTTGCCCTTGAGGGAGGATCTGGGGATGTTGAGAACCCTGAGGAACAGGGCAGGATCAGGTCACAGGGTGTGGATGCTTTGGGACAGGTCCGCTCCCACCAAAGGTGCATTGTCTATGCATGGGGATGGAACCGTAGGCCAAGCCCAAGACCTAAGGACAAGCCTCTGACAATCCTAGTAAAAATTAGGATAGAACAAAGGGAGAATGGGCCCCTGCAACAATTGAGAAAAGGGAACTACATGTTAAAAATACTGGAATTGGGTCAAAACATAATTAATCAGACTGATTCTGACTAGGTCAAAAATGCTGGTTGTGCTTGTCTGCTGGCCCTTCATCCTACAATGCAGTTCCAGTTGAGCCAGATCTTTGAGAAAAGACCAGGGCCACAATAGTCCTTGAGAAGGGTGATATATGGAGAACCAAGACGGCAGGAGCTAAACTGCGAGGTGACTTTTATAATGCACTCAAAAGGCTGGGGATAAGCCGCCTCCCCATTGTTGACCCCATAGCCATGGGTGTGGAAATCATAGGGTCACCCTCTTTGTATGTCAAACGTTATCAGGAGCTTGGCATTCCTGTGGGGTCACTGTAAGAAGAACTATGTCCATCAGAAGTATACCTTGGCCCTAGAAAGACACTCATGGATGTAAAATTAACCTGCTGTATTTCTCCATCTGCCCACAACATCTTCCAACAGAAGATCACCACCTCGCTTCCACCTCCCCCCTCACTAGTAACCGTTGGGAGGGGAATTTGACTACTGAAAAATGCTCAAGGCCATTTCAGCCACCCCGATTCCCAATTTGGCTCTCAATTCAATCCACCACAGGATTATGTTTTCACTTTCCCTCTGGAAATACCAGTTCCCATTATCTGGTTGAAGGTCCAGTTCTCAGGGATTAACAAAAGGATCCTAAGCAAGAAGCACTTACTGGCATGTTCATGGCAGGGACCTTGCAGGCCTGGACTAATGAAAAGAACCTCCGAGCCCATGCCTTTTCCATGAACATAGGTGTGTGTGTAGGAGAAAATGGAGTTTTCTTCTTATGTGGGAAAAAATCATATTTATGCTTACCTAGCAATTGGACTGGAACATGCACCCTGGGGACTGGAGAAGGTGCTTTGAGAGAATGAGGTCTGAGAAACACCCTACATATGCATTACTTACTCTTTCTTCTCACTGCTATATATCATTATCCTGAAGTGATTATGTTATGCCAAATATTATATGTTGCATTGCTAATATGTACTGCTGAAATATTAATCTTGCCAGAGTTAAGCAAGGGTTAAAAGCTGAAAAATTTCTTATGTAGATGAGGTACTTGGTTCTCCTGCCTCCTCCTGTAGAGGGCGTTTATTTTAGAGGCTTTTTGAAACAGTTAAGCAGAGTCATCCATTGGGGACTCTGGCAGCAGCTAGCCCAGCTTGACCTCAGCAGCTCGACTTTTTTCTTTTACATTTTTACATTTTCATCATGGCAGACAAGAGCAGAGTTGAAATCCTCTGTGAAACAGCTGGAAAAGGTATGTGGGTCAGAGGGAGAGGGAGGAATTCAAAATTAATGTAATTTGTAAGTAATTGTATTATTGTAAGTAATTTTTGTTTGTTTGTTTGTGTGTGTGTGCTTTACCTGCCTCTGCTGGCATGTGGGCTGGCAGTTTTTTATGTCAGACATAGTGGCAGGCCTTTTGGACATAGCGGCAGGGCTTTTGGACATAGTGGGACGCCTCTATGTCAGACACAGCGGCAGGGCTTTCGGAAGCTCTGGCTCTGTGTCTGTCATAGAGGCGGGACGCCTTTATGTCGGACACAGCAGCAGGGCTTTCGGATATCCAAAAGCCGCCCCTGGCGCTAGAGGCAAAAGCCGCCCTGGCGCTATGTCTGACATAGAGGCATCCTGCCTCTATGGCAGACACAGCGCCGGGGCTTCCAAAAGCCCTGCCACTGTGTCCGAAATAGAGGCATCTTGCCTCTATGGCGGACACAGCGCCGGGGCATCCAAAAGCCCTGCCGCTTTGTCCGACATAGGGCGGCTTTTGCCTGCTTGCCTCATCAGCCATAAACCTCACCGCACGTCACTGATCGTTATATATATTGCAGTACAAATCTCATCACAAGTATAGTACAGAAAACACCTGGAGGACATTAAGATAGGCAAATTAATGTACTTTGCAAGATAGCAGAATAACAGAGTTGGAAGGAGCCTTGGGGGTCTTCCAGCCAAACCTGTTCAAATAGAAACCATTTACCATTACGGATAAGTGGCTGTCCACTCTTAAAAGTCTATTATGATGGAGTTCCCACAATATCTTCCACTTCCCGCAAGCTCTTCCACTGGTTAATTGTCATCACTGTTAAGAAGTTTCTTCTTAGTTGATTTTCTCCTTGATTAGTTTCCATCCAATCCTTCTTGTCTTGTCTTCTAGTGCTTTCGAAAATATGTTGACCCTCCTCTTCTTTGTGGTAGCTTCTCAAATATTGGAACACTGCTATCACCCCTAATCCTTTTCACTATACTAGCAATTCCTGCAAACATTCTTCATATATTTTAGCCTCCAGCCTCCTAATCATCTTTGTTGCTCTTTTCTGCACTCTTTCCAGAGTATCAACATCTGTTTTAAAATATGTTGAACAAAACTGGATGCGGTATTCTAAATGTGGTCTTACTAAGGCTTTATGATGTGGTAATAATTCTTCATATTCACCTGATCTTGATTCTATCCCTCTGTTAATGTAGCCTAGGATTGCTTTGGCATTTTTTTTGCTGCTGCTTCACAGTGGTGGCTCATATTGTTCACTAGAACTCTAATATCTCTCTCATATATACTGCTATCGAATCAGGTTTAAGCTAATCTGTACCTTTGCATTTGATTTTTTTTGCCTGTGTAAACCCTACTTTTCTCTATATTTAATTTTCTTTTGTTTGACAGGGCTCAATGTTCAAGTCAGATCCATCTGAATCTTAAGCCTATATTCTGGGGTTTTGGGTTTTCTTGCCAGTTTTGTGTCATCTGTAAATTTGAATAGTTCTCTTTCTATTCCCTCATCTAAATTGTTTATGAATATGTTGAAAAGTACTGGCCCTAAATGGACCATGTGGAACCTACTGCTTGCTTCCCTCCATGTAGATGTAGTACCATTAAGGATGACACATTGAATGCAATTTGTCAGCCAGTTATGAATCCACTGGTGGTGATGCTGTCTAGCCCACATTTTTCAAGCTTACCAAGAAGTAGGTTATGATCTACTTTATCAAATGCCTTACTGGAATCCAAATATACTATGTCCATAGCATTTCTCTGATCCACTAATTTAGTTACTTTTTCAAAGAATGAAATAATATTTGTTTGGCATGATCTGTTTTTTGATAAACCTGTTATAATTATAATAGTTATAATTTTGCTTGTTTCTAAGTGTTCACAGATTTGTTACTTAATTATCTTTGTCAGGATCTTCACAGATATTGATTGGTCTGTTGTTTCCTGATCTGATTTTTGACTCCCTTTTTTGAAGATGGGAACCACATCAGCTCTCTTCCAGTCCTCAGTGCTCTAGGATCTTTGACAGCTATGGTTCAGTGGTTCCGAGATCACATCTGTGGGACTTCATAATACTTTTTTCAGTATTTTGTTACAGCTACAAGGACTGAGTACAAACAAGCCTAAATATGTTTGATTTATAAGTCTTCAGTTTTGTTCATTTGTACTTCATAAAGCTGAAGCTGGAACATCAATGTAAAGTAGATATTCTACCAGCCAACAGTGTTGTATGCTGATGGAAGTATATTGGCTATAGCCACATTTTGCTACCAACCATCAGCCCTGTCAAAATATATTAAAGTTCTAATCTGTCATTTTGATTATTTTTGCTTGATAACTTATTTTTCAGTACATGTATTTCAAAGTGGGGCAAGCAGGATTCTGCAGTGTTTTTATTTTATTGGTTTAGTTTAAAGTTCTGACTAAGGTAGAACAGATCTGCATTATTCCTCTCACTGATAAGTCTTTTTTTACTGTAATATGCCAAAATATATAATATTTAGTGCTTTAAAGATATGCAGAATTGAATTATAAATAACTGACAATTCTTTCTTCCAATATTTGTATTACATCATCTGTCATCAATAATAATGTTTTATTTTTGGAGTCTAATGCACTATAAATTTGATCTTAAAAATAAGCTTTCTTCATTTTTTACATTACTGCTTGAAGTTAACTTTACAGAATGCCAACTTGGCAGATTTTAATTTTATTAGGAATAATTTAAAAAGTGTTTATGCAGCCTTTTACTAAGTCAACTACAAATTATTAATTAAATGGGTGTCAAAACTAATCTTAGATTCAGTTTATTAGATTTTTATCCTATCAGTGTCAGATGCTACTTTTTAAAGATAAATTAGAAATTATTAAGTTCCTATAATTTTGTCTATTAGTAGCATGTTTAAGGTGAATGTCCTTGAATTTTAAATCTAGAGATTGCTCCCTTTTGCCATTAGAAACTGATTTAAAATTAAAGTTTAAAATAAGCCAACTGAACATTTCAGCAATCACTTGAACTTACTATATGTTAAAGGATTGCTTTCTTATTAAACAATTACATATTTTACCAATTCTTCATTTAAAATATTTTACATGACATAATAGGAACAGATCTTGGGATTAAGTAAATGCTACTCAATTATGTTTTTAAATTAATCAAATCAGGTTGACTGATGTTAGGTAGAAAAAGAAAAATACGGTACATCTTCTTTTCTTCTCCCACAAATACAGTGGTTCTTGCAGATGAATGATGATGAATGATGAAAGTTCATACATTACGTCTCAGTTTACTGAATTTGCTCAGGCACAAGTTTCTTTTTAAATTGGTTAATCAAGCGACATCTTGGAGGAAGGCTCTTGGGAACTTTGAAAAGATATCAATTTTCTTTCTCCGAATTTAACGACAAATGCAGTTTTACTGTGCTTTCTTTTTTTATTGGACTTAGGCTTTAAATTTGTAGAATAAGCTTCTTTGCGAACCCAAAAAGTGGTTGGGAATTTCATAGAATTAAATGTTAATAATAATAATAGTAATAATAATAATAATAATAATAATAATAATAATAATAATAACAACAACAACTGAAAAGGCGATGAAACAATGGAGAACTGAGTTGGCAGTAGGGAATGAGATCTACGGAATGGTTAATATCAAGCGAGGAATTTTCCAGGGTGAGTCACTTTCACTTCTTCTCTTCATCATCGCAATGATCCCACTATCAGTAATCTTTAAAAAAATGAAATTAGGCTACCAAACAGCCAAAGAAGCTGAAAAATTTTGCATTTACTATATATGGATGATTTGAAACTCTATGGAAAGTCAGAAATAAAAATCCAATCATTGACAAACACAGTCCGAGTATTCAGCACCGATATTTCAATGCAGTTTGGCATGGAAAAATGCGCCACTCTATCCATAAAAAGGGGCAAAATCACGGCATGTGAGGGAATTGAAATGCCCAATGGCCAATTAATTAAATGCAAAGAAAATGAAGCCTACAAATACTTAGGCATTCTGCAGTTGGATAACATCAAGCATGGAGAAGTAAAAACTATTGTCAGGCAAGAGTACACCAACAGAGTTAGGAAAATTTTGAAATCTAAATTGAATGGTGGAAATACAATCAAGGCCATAAATACCTGGACAATACCAGTTATAAGATACACAGCTGGTATAGTTAACTGGACACAAGCTGATTTGGACCTTTTGGACCGAAAAACCAGGAAACTAATGACAATGCACTACAGTTTACATCCACATGGTGATACTGATAGACTGTATCTGCCCCGAAAATCAGGTGGCAGAGGATTATTAGAAGTGAAGCAAACAGTTGAAGAAGAAAAACATGCACTGGCTGATTATTTAAAAGAAAGTCAAGAACATCTATTAATCGAAGTAAAGAACAAAAATCTACTGAAGGCCCAACAGACGAAACAAGAATACAGAAAAGATGTGATAAAATCAAGAATGGAGAGTTGGCAGAACAAAGCACTGCATGGCCAATTTCTGGAAAAAAATAAAAGATAAAGTGGACAGTGAACAAACTTGGTTATGGTTAACAACAGGTACATTAAAGAAAGAAACAGAGTCACTAATCCTGGCTGCGCAAGAACAAGCTATCCGCACAAATGCCATTAAGGCCAAAATCGAAAAATCCTCTGATGATGCCAAATGCAGACTTTGCAAAGAAGCTGATGAAACTGTTGATCACATACTCAGCTGCTGTAAAAAAATCGCGCAGACTGATTATAAATTGCGGCACAATTCAGTAGCACAAATGATCCATTGGAATTTGTGCAAAAATTATGATATTAAAACAGCAACAAACTGGTGGAAACATCAGCCTGAAAAAGTCACCGAAAATCAGATGGTCAAGATCTTGTGGGATTTCCGTATACAAACCAACAAAATACTGGCGCATAATACACCAGACATCACACTGGTTGAGAAAAATAAGGTCACAATCATAGACATCGCAATACCAGGTGATAGCAGGGTCGCCGAGAAGGAACATGAAAAAATCGCAAGATACCAGGACTTAAAAATCGAAATTCAACGACTATGGCACAAACCAGCAGTGATAATTCCAGTGGTAATTGGCACACTGGGTGCTATTCCAAAAGCACTGGAATTACATTTAAAACAGTTAAAAATTGACAAAATCACCATTAGTCAAATGCAAAAAGCCGCACTGCTTGGATCTGCACGCATATTACGAAAATACGTCACAACGTCCTAGGCCCTTGGGTGGGGCCTGACTAGTAACCAATGCCAAATCCGGCGAAACAACTGGCCGCTGTGATACAATTGTATAATAATATGATTCTATTTCTGTCAGCATACTGTAGATATACACTTTACCAGGTTAAGTGGAGTTAACTCAGATAATGAATGTGATTTATCCCAACACTTTTTTAAAATTTAAAAAGCCAAGAGACAGCTTGAGACTTGGAAAAATATTCTTCCTTCTTGCTTCCTAAATGGATTTAAAGGTATTGCTAATTTTGAGCTGGCTAGAAGGAGGAATGAAATCTTAACCTGTTGGGATAAAAAAGCTCTGCAATAACTACTATTATGCATTCTGGCAATGAGAGCTTCTGCAAACCAGAATCATGTTAGTTGTTGTAAAGATTCAAAAGAAATCAATTCTGGATTTCTGTGAGAGTGGAAATGTAAAAAGTTCAGGAACTCATTCTGGATTGCAATTTGCAATGCTAAACAAAGTCTGCAAAAAAAAAATCAATTTTCCTCTATTCAAAAAACCACCTCCTTCCTGCAAATCTATCAAAATATTTCTGAAAAGTTTCATACAAAAGGAGTATGTCAGAGAGCCATAGAAATTGATGGATGCTCACTGTGACAAGTGAATAGGGTGATAATGAGGTTTTTGGATTTTACCATAGTTTCTGATTAATCAACAGAGAGGAAGTCAAAGAATAAAGAAAATGATCCAATGATGATTAATACCTCTTTTGTTTGACAGGTCTCTGGTGCAGCTTTTAGTAATTAAAATGATTTTGTCAGGGTTCTGACAAAAGTGCCTTTAAATATTGTGAACAAATCAAATTCTCAATACGGAACTTGTTAGAACAACTACTTTCTAGGTAATACCTACCTTTCATTGCATAAACATTTGATTATATGGAAAAATATTTGATTGATATTACATGCTTTTCCAGTTGACCAAAAACAACATCTTCTCACTTTAAATTCTTTTCCTAATACCGTATTCTTAGGTAAAGTTTTTCCTGTCAAGTTGTGTCTGACTCTAAGGGATGGATTCTCATCTCTGTTTCTCAGCTGAGGGATCCAGCATTGTCCAAAGATCTTTTCCATGGTCATGTGGCCAGCATGACTATACACCAAGGTGCATGAAATGCTGTTACCTTCCCACCTATTTATCTACTCGCATTTTCATGCTTTCAAACTGCTAGATGAGCAGGAGTTGGGACAAGGAAGGGAACTCACACTGACGTGCAGCACTTGGGTCTTGAAGTCAGCTTGGGTCTTGGGTCAGCTTTCCAGCCAACAAGTCCAGTATCTTAACCACTGATCCATCTTTAGTATACTTAAAGTCCCCAAAATCTAAAACAAGTCTCATTATCATTTCAGTAATTTCTGTGTGAATGCTAAAATGCTAAAAGTTGACACTGAATTGCTGACACAATCAATAAAGATATTGCTAGAAAATAAGACTTATTACTGTTCAAAGAATCTGATGCTATTATAAATATGGAAGCTTTTAAAGTTAATCTTGGTAATTTTGCAAGGTAAGTCAACCCTCCTCATATGCCTAGGCTCAACCCAACATATTTCAGATATGATTTTAATCTTTTGATTCTGTAATAACTCAGCCAGAAATTTGCCGAACTGGAAAACAGTCACTAAAAATACGGTATAAATAAAATAAAAATAGAGTAGACTTAATTCTGGTTGGCTATGAGCTTCACTGAGAACACTTATTTTCAAGATTGTTTGCATGTCTAATTACAAGTTAAAGGTTATGTTTCAGCTGGTAAAAGATCTATTAAAAGAGCTCAGTACATTTTAAATGCTGACTGTATGTAATAAGAAGTAAACATTACTAAGTTCAGTGGAGTTTACTCCTGGAGGATTAGAGTCATGCCCCATAAACTTAATTGCAGGATTTTATTAATGGTTGATTGCTTTGAATATCTGTGTTTTATGACAGGGTATTAAAATATACAGTCTTTCTCTCAATCTCTTCTCCTTTGGGATGTGGCTACTATCAAGTTAAGCTATGTAGAATTTAATACACAATTATTAAAATGAGGTAGAAAGAGAATAAGATAAAATCATATACTGAATTCAAGAATATTTCCTAGAGTTACTCTGTTTTTCTGGAGCAATGGTTTTCAATCTTGGTAACTTAAAGATGTGTGGAATTCAGCTCGCACATTTTCCACAGTTCATTCATCTTAAAAATTGTCAAGGTTGAGAAACACTGTCCTAGAAAATCAAGAGAGGAGGGTGAATCCTGCAAATTTTTCCTGTACATGTACTGTAGTCCTTGTTTTCAATTGCAAAGGACAATTGTGTGAATCTAAGAAATCTAAGAATCTAAGAAAATATTTAGTTTTAAGAAGTTGCCAACTGGTGTTATTGTATATGGGTATCCCTGATATCAAAGCGTTGCACTAGGAAGTGATGGATTAGGAGAATTAATATATCAAAGCTCAGCAAACATATATCACATACAAAAAAGTAACCATGGCCATAAATTACTTTTGGTTACAAACACTATTTTGAATCTGGAGTGCTTCAGATGGTAGCTATCTCATGACCTACATAAAATGAATCAAAGTATGTGCCTTAACATAGTATTGAGAAATTGCTTTCATTTTCCCAATAGTGTGACTAATTAAGTGCAAATCTGCTTGTAGGTTATGGAAGATCAGTGCTTGGATAAGAGACCATTCACTAGAAAGAAGCCCTGAAGTGAATCTTAACAACTTTATTTGCACTTCTGCATATTTCAGTATAATGTAACATTCCAGTTCTGAGTGTGAAAAGCCAGTGTTTCCTGGCCTTTCTTTGATCAAGAAATCCTTGGAGTGGCAGAGACAGAAGTGTCTCTGAATTAAATGTGACAAGTTACCTTTGAAGCAAATAGCTTTGGTTTAGGAAGATTTCAAATTTTGTTAAAAATGAAATTTAGAATTTGTAAGACTTGGGCTACAAACCTTACAACCCTTGATGCTAATTCACCTAATTCAATGAAACATGTTCCGAATTAGCATGTATGGTGTAAGATCACCCTTTATGTCAGATTACATCTTGCTTATCACTTTGAAAAAAAAGTATTAGCAAAATGATTCAAATGTGTTAAAATACATGAATAGATTAAAAAAACAAAACAGAAACCTTACCATTTAAAAACTAATAGAATATATATTTTCCCTAGCAGAAAAGAAGTGATTTCAGGTGGTCTGTGTATTCAGTCTGCTACTTAAGTGTTTTCACTTGATGAGTATCAATTGTTAGTGATATTCATCAACGTATCAACTTTTCAACAACAAATGATTTCTATTATGGGTCTCCTTTAACTGATTTTGTACTGAATAGTCTTCAACTAAAGAAGGATAAGGCATTTTTAATCTTCTCTGCAAGAAATCACTTTAAGCCTCTAGTAAGAATTATTTTTCTTGTCTTCCGCGCTTACTAATTAGAGGAGAGATGGAAGTCAAAACAGGAAGGATAAAAGGTGCTTTTCTTTCTTCTTGCTTCAAGTTCATTATGTAGCTTCAACAGATTACCCTTAAAGGAATGTGACACTTGACATAGATTTGTTCACTTTTTAAATGCTTTTTAGTCAATGTTGACTTCTGGAGACCGCCTGGACAAGTCATAGGATTTCAATTGTGCTGACAACCACACCGTAGCCTATAATGGACATAAGGCTTGCAAAAGTCCCACTTTGTTAATCATTATTGGATGTAATCAATTTAAATTAAAGGTAACTTTCAAATGTCAGGATAAGGGAAAAACTACTTGGTAAATCAACCATTTTTTTGGATCAAAGAAAGTGAGATAAATAATGTTTTAATGGATTTTAAATTACTAGCAAAAAAACCTTAAAAGATTTGATATTAGAAAATATAAATTGATAAAGAACAGTAATTTTGAAAGATTAATTTTTGGTGATGATGCTTTTGAAAATAATAGAATCAATTAGATAAATAAATATTGGAAATATTTGTTTAATATTAAATAATGCAAACAATTGGTAGATTTTATAAAATAAAAATAAAGGTAACATGAGACATGTTGTATGACTATAAATACAGAATGTTGGAGGAGACTAAAGTATTGTTTTTTTCCTGTGTAAATAAGACACTTTCAGTTTTTGATATTAGAATGGCAACCATCAGAAATGCATCAAAAGGAGGAGAAGGAATTGGTAAAGCAACCTAGGAGAGATTACACCAGAGACATTGCAGAAAGTGTTTGAAGGATGAGGCAAGAAGATATCTGAATCAATTAATGCTAATTGGCAGCTGTGCAGAGAAAATTAAAGAAAGAGGAAAGAGAAAATAAAGAATTGAGTCAAGATGTAAAATTAATAATAAATTTTGGAAAACAAGACAAAAAGACTTCGATAATTTGGCATTATTATGGTAGATATGAGAGAGAAAGATTTTTTTTTGAGATTTAGAGATTTTAGTGAAGATGTTAGAGAAAAGGTTTTAAGGCCTTTTGTGCATGTGTGGAATGGGATGAAAATGATACAGTGGCAGAAATTGATGAAGCTTGTGAGATAAATGAGATTTATGAAATTAAAATATATTCCAACATATATCCTTGTGTACTTTTTCAGGAAGAAGACTAGAGATGAAGTTCTGCAATAGCATTTTAATACTAGACTGAATGTCTGTGGAGATCCTCAATCATCCAGGTCATACTGGTCTCAAAGATAATTTCTCAAAATGCAAATGAACTGTTTTTTTCCTCTTCTTGTTTTTATCCAAGAGGCTGCATCAGTTCTGGCAGGATGGTTGGTGTGATGGAAGGATTAGTTCTGAAGGGATGGGGGGGGGGGGAGCTCTTGGAAGTTGGCATTCTCCCTGAAAGCTCTTAAGTCCACTAGGGGGTTTATCTGTGCCCTCTGGGTGACCTGTATCAAAGTGCAAATGGTGTGGAATCTTCTTGGGATTTAAAGGACTGCATTGTAGACAGGAGATTGGTGGTGTCCTATCCCTCTCTTTCTGTTGAGAAAGCACTGCCCATTTTTAACAAAAAATAGCTCCTTTAAAACCAATGGTCTTCTTTCAAACCAATAGTCTTCTCTATCCACAGTTCTGGATAGAAAAGATCATTGGGTAGGTCATCTTTCTATCCATATTCTGGATATAGAGGACCATTGGATACACCATATCTCTATTCATATTCTGGATGGAGAGGCCCATTAGATATGTTCTGTCCTCACTACACAGTACTCTGTGAGCAGCTTGACATGCATTTATCCTCCTATAAAACAGACCATGTACATAGATCTGAATGCTTTATTAAAGGAACAGGATGGTAAAACGGTGAAAAATAGAAATACATACAATAAGAACCCAAATACAAAATAAGCAGTGTTGAGTTGCTGGCGACTATAATAATTAACAAGTATAGATAAATCTGAATCTCGTCAGTGATCCTGTGTACATGGAATGTGTGTTTTTGTCTTCAGGTGAACATGTGCCATGGATTAGGCTGGATTCTTCCTGGTGCTTCTGTTTCCTTCCAAATGCTAAAGGAAAAGATATCTGGCTTCCTAGGATGCATTGGCTTTGGGAGTCAGGATTGATGGGTAAAGATGACTCTAAAGGGGTGGTTCAACTTCCAAATAATACAGATTGGTATTTGGCCTCTGGCACTAGATGAGACTAGAGAACAACAATATAAATACAAATTGTGTGCTGTGGCATGATAGGATAGACCATCCCTCTATCCATATTCTGGATAGAGAGAACTATCGGTTTGAAAAGGTTAGAGGTTATTTATGTTAACACTGAGCAGCCCTCTCTTAACAGAATGGGATGGTTAAGATACCACATATCTCATGTCTACAATGCAGTCCTTTCAGCAGTTCCAAGAAGATTTCACTTGCACTCTGATACAGGTGACCCTGACAGCACAGCTAAACCCCCAGGTGGCCTCAAGAGTTCTCAAGGACAGTGCTAACAATCAGATGACTGCAAAAAATATGATCATTGCAAGTCCACTCCCTCATCCTGTCAGAACTAATTCTTCCATCACCCCCACCATCTTGCCAGAACCAATGAAGCTTCTTGAAGCTACACTACCCATTTGATTTATACTACTTTGGATTCAGCCACTGTTCATACAATACAGATTACAAAATCACTTTTTTGTGTGATTTTGTTTAATTAAAAAAATTAACAATAGCTTGTTAGAGGGCAGAATATTGACATTTTTAACAGAAACTTGAATCTTAGTGTTCTTTTTCATAAAAGGACATGAAAAGGACACATGTGAAAGGTGTTACATTGAACAATTACAAGCAGATTAACACTTTTAAGTCTCGCACAACCTGAAATTAAAAAGTTGTGAAATGTTTGCAGCTTTACACGCAAGCCAGTAATGGTGTGAACTTTTCATGCTGTTTGAGCAGGTTCTCATTTCACAGGATAAGTGAGAAAGAAAAGAAAAGAAAAAGCTTGGAATTTTCACATTCCTAGCCCTCCTGTCCTTTAGTGCAGCAACCAATAACTTACTTTTGTTGAATAAGCAGAAGGAATACCCTTCATCAACTTTCCATCCTCGCCAAGAAGGTTGCAAAAATAAACTTTTTGTTCTTGAAGTTTTAGACAAAAGAAAAAAATTAGCTGAATTCCCTGCACTTTTTTCATTGTTCTAGCTTCATCCTTGTAAATGCTTGTATTACATTCTGTGAATGGGATGAAGTATCTGTGTCTCTTCAAATATTGCCAAATTTCCAGGAACCCTAGCCAATGTGTTTAATGGTGAACAATGCTGGGAATTGTAATTTGGCAATATTTGGAGGGACACAAGTTCTCCATCCCTGATTTTAAATACTAGTGTAATCATAAGTCTCTGGTAAGCATCATAACAGTTTATAAATCCATTAATGTGTATCATAGCTAACTTAATATCTGACAGTGATACTGTTACCCAGAGGGAGTTGGAAGGGGAAAATGTTTAAAATTAATTAGAGATGATTGTTTTCCTTCCTTGCATCATATATGCCATAACTGCATTTGAAAAATAGCAAGCACTTAAGCTTCTCTTTCCAGCAATAAATTCTTATTACCCATTGACGCATAAGCCTAGCTTCCATCAACCTTAACAGTAGGGCAGGGCATGCTAACTTCAGATCATTGAATCAAGAAATAAATAGATATCGCTAAATGGTTTCCAAGTTTTAATAGCAAAGCTTCCACTAAGCGCTTTCAGTTTTAGCATAGTATGGTGGAAAAAAAAAAAAAGCAGCAAATGTTCCACTTCAAAAAAGTAGGAGTTGGGTTTTGGTTTTATCAGTTTATCAGTACTAACTCAGTCTTGTTTCTAGGTGATAATAGTGGAAAAATAATTTGCGTTTTGAGACCTGGTGCAGGTAATCCTCAATTTATTATCACAAATGTACCTGGAATTTTGGTGGTAAGTCATTGAGGCTGTTAAGTGAGACTACCTTGCTCAACAATTTCAATTTGTTCAAATCCAAGCTGACCTGGTAAAAACGATTGTTTTCAGGATGCTTATAAATGGATACTTTATTATTTTATCTAATATCCTCCCAAGAATTAATGTCAGATTATATTTCACTAGATCTTCTTTTTTTATCTTTTGAAGTCTGTGATACATACTATACTTACTTTCCATTTAAGTTTCTGCAAAAATAAAATGTGTTAACATTAAATTATCACTTTTTCCAACTCTTCCAACTGCTTTCATTTCCTCAGCTAATCTTTACTGTTGGTTAATACCAAGCGAAGAAGAGCTAATTCTCTTATGTATTTTTATCCTTTCAAGAAAAATGTTATCAGTAGAAAATCAAGAATTTCCCAGATGGACCATATTCAGCAGTTTTCATCCCAAAAGATGCAAGAATAATTAAAGTTATGCATCATTATTGTTTCAGGTGTCTGTGAAAGAACAACTATTACCTTTTCTCCTTGAAATTGGGACATGATGGCTCAGTGGCTAAGATGCTGAGCTTGTCGATCGAAAGGTCAGCAGTTCAGTGGTTCGAATCCATAGTGCCCGCGTAACAGGGTGAGCTCCCATTACTTTTCCCAGCTTCTGCCAACCTAGCAGTTCGAAAGCATGTAAAAAATGCAAGTAGAAAAACCACTTTTGATGGGAAGGTAACAGCGTTCTGTGCGTCTTTGGCGTTTAGTCATGCTGGCCACATACCAGAGAGATGTGTTCGGACAGCACTTGCTCTTCGGCTTTGAAACAGAGATGAGCACCATCCTCTTGTGTTGGGAACAACTAACACATATGTGTGAGGGGAACCTGTACCTTTACTTTACCTTTTATCTCCTTGAGCAAATTACAGCAAACAGAAACAGTAACATTGTTTTTATTTATTTCTCTGTTTACTTTTACTAAGATGGTCTATACAGCATTTCCACCTTGAACCATTTGTGAACAGAAGTATCTAGTTTTACCATAGAATGAAATTTCTTCTCTCTTTCTTTTACTCCTGCTGTGTTTGAATAAATTGTGTTTTTCACAATGCTATATGTCAACCATGGGACCATTCCTATACATTTTCTATTATAGGATGGGTCTCATTCCATTCCATTTCCATTAAATCATACTTGCCTTTCAGTATTAATAGTCCAGGTTTATCTTGTTTATTTCCCAAACTCTGAGTATTAGCATATAGACAATGAAAGCCAGGAACGTTAGTGTTCTTTTTTTATTTAATACTTTATTGTCTCTATTACAACATCACTCCCTTTTGTTTGTACAGTGGAATGTCTTCAAAGATTTTACCTCCAATACCAACAGTATTCATCTAAGTGCCATCCTATTGTAATATGCCATGTTTTAAACAAAATTATTTTTGAGGTGCAACCTATTTCTTGCCAGGAGTCTCTTATCTAGATAATTCAGACCATGATTCCAGAAACAAATTCTCTGCCATCTGTGTAGGCAGTCATTCACAAATTTTATGAGAAACTCTAAAAGGCCAATTGACTTTGCCAAAAATTATTTCAGTTGGCTTAGGTTCTATTTCCAGTTTTACTGTGAAGCTGGATGCAATCCATTGATGGGATGCAATTCTTTCATGATTAACTAGAACCAGTTGCTGGAGAGAAAAACTGAAATTGTAGACCTGCTGAAAAACTCACACCATATGGTGACCAATTTATGGAATACTTAGCAGACAGATAACACAACAAGTTAGGTGACTGAAGCACAGTAAAAATTAAGGATGTGCACAAAACAGAAGGCTTATTTTGCTCCTAGCACTGCAGAAAATAGATAATCCAGCGTACCTTGTTGAAATGTTCTGAGCTGAATGCATTTCAATATATTCAATACTGTTCAACAAACACAAAGCGGCTCAAGAGGTGTGTGTGTTTTGGAGCAGAAGTGAAAATGCTTTGATTGCTCTGATCATGAAAAACAATGGCAAGTCAACAGGAGCCTTGTATTACTACATTTTACACTCAGGATTGGTGAAGTTAAACATGGGATAGTTTATGCCAGCTACCAATGGCTATTTGTAACAAGAGCACACGGGAGGCTAATGACAAGGTATTTGTGAAAAAACTCCACATACATGGTTGCTGGTTGCTATTTTGGCATTGTTACAGTGTGCTGTGGATATTGTTCTGAGTCCCACTGCCATTTAAATAACAAGGAAACTGGGTTAAACAAAAGAGAAACTTTAAAAGAGAAAAACTCCCACAAAAATTATGGAAGAGGCAATTAATTTCCTATGCATGTACCCGGGCCAGTGTTGCAGGAGATGCTAATATTAATCATTTCATTAAAGTCCAAGATCCAAACTCTATCCAAATATATTGAGCTTCTATTTTTATTTATTTATATTCATCTTTTCCTCCTCCATTTTAATATAAGTTGCATTGCAGACTCAGTCAGCAGGGACTGCCATATTATCTACTTAGCAGTTACCATGTTCAAGCAACAGATATAGTATGTTGTATGTCTGTTGCGGGGTTTTTGGAAGCCTGGAAAAGGCTGGTTGACTGCCAAAGAAAGGCAGTGTGCTCACATCTGTTGTTTAACTCCAACTGGAATAAGATTACGCACACACAAACATACAAAAACCACACAGACACAAACATTAGGCCCTGCCCTAGTCTGGCAGGACTTCACCAGTAAATATAAACCCAAGTCTTCACAACTTCCATTTCTCCTTAATTCCTCAGCACAGATGAAAAAGAGGAATTAGGATGACTTTTCGTCCAACAATAAAAAGAAAGAAAAGGGACTTCTAGTTCTTTTTTATACTAGAAGTGCCAAACAGAGGAAGTCTGTAGCATTGAACAAGCCAACCACTTCTTACAGCAATTTCATTCCCAAACATCGACAAGCATGCACAACCCAATTCCAAACCAAACAGCAAAAAGCTATTGCAGTTTTAAAACACTGAATGTCCATAACAAATATGAATCAAGAAAATATAGAGTACAGAAACTGTAGTATGTTTAGTCTTAAAAAAATAGTTGGATAGCTCTACATTCAGCCAGCAGACCAATCCAACATAGAGAACTTTTTGAGAAAACAACATATTTTTTGCCGTGTTCAGTTTAGATGTGTGCACTCTGTGTAGTTTCCTTTATCCTCTTGATTGCACAAGTTTCAAAGTGCCTTTGAAAATGAATATTTTACATTTTGAAAGCTGTCCTGTCCTCATTTTCAACATGTAATTATACTTTTCTTGCTGTAGTTATCTTCAAAATAGAAATCCTTTGAAGGCTGGAGATGAAATTGCTGGACTTATTACTAGTTTTAAAAAATTCCATATTTTGATCAACTTTGTCTTATGTTTGTTCAGATTTGTATCAACTTTTCTTCCTTCTAAACAAATAACCATGAAGTCTATTGGCTTGACCAGCTCTTTTTAATATTGATATTCTACTATTCTCTAATTTTATCCATTGTGTTATGAATAAAATTATGGTAAACAACATACATAGTAATATAATTTAAAATTTGGGAAACCAAGTCTACTTCTATCTTTTATAAGATTTTAAAATGTAGTCTGCTTTTTCCTGCTCTGTATATATCTATGGATAGTTATTTATTTATCTTCCAAAGTTTTATATGAGATTAAAATTGGTGGTGTGTGTGTGTATCAAAGGACCCAAAGGAGGAACTGGAGAAGATATGGAAAGTAAAGGCCAAAGTGGCCCCAGTAATGGTAGAAACACTGTGATTGTGGCTCCCAAGATGGAAAAGTGGTATGAGGACTCTCTGTTCAGAAGAGTTAAATCTAGTACTTGGAATACTTTCTTATGCTTCTTATAATAACTGCACTATTTTTTATTTTGTATTGGGAGCTGCCTAGAATTAATTATAAGAGGGACAGCTGTATGAATGCTTTAAACAAACAAACAGACAAACAAACAAATAATGATAATGGCTCTATATCAGGGGTGGGTTTCAACCGGTTCGCGGCGGTCCCTGCGATCCGGTTGGTCGCAGAACCCGGAAGTAAGTAACTTCCGGGAACGGCGAAGCCCCCCCTGCGCCCCCCGCGCCCCCGCGCCCCCCGCACCCGCTCCTTACCCGGTTTTGATGAATTCTGCGCTTCCACGCATGCGCAGGACGCATACAGCGCCTGCGCGATCCTCCAGGAGCAGCTGGAGCATCGCACAGATGCTAGTACACATGCGCGCGCTGCACGCGTGCGTGAGGACGCCGCACACGTGCGCGAGGACGCCACCGGCCTCGTTCCAACCGAACCGGTTGGAACGGGGCGAGAAACCCACCCCTGCTCTATATGCATTTTGCATACATATTATCACAGTTCCTTGTATATTTATTTATTTTTATTTATTAGAATTTGTCAAACAAAAACAAGAACAAGAATAATAGAATAAAAATTCAATGAGAGGGATGATAGGCATGTTAGTGATCTTATGCATGAGAGATCAAGGAAAAGAAAAATGCCAAAATGTTTTGTATTTTAGTAGTTATAGTCCTTAAAGACAAATCAGCAATCATATCCCATTGTTGAAATTAAACACACATAAAAATAAAAATGTTAATACATAACAAATTACCCACAGTATGTTTTATGGCATTTAAATGTATAGTACACAGAATCTAGGATACATTTCAGAATATCTATTACATAAATGTTTATTTTTTGTTTATTTTTTATTTTGTTTTCCTTTTATTTTGTTCACGTATTTATACTGTATTTTAATTTAATTTCAGTTCAATATTCAATTACATAGAAGATGCAATGTTCTTTTATTTGTATCATTAGCAGCTTTAAAACAGATCATGCCAGATCCTGTACATAGATTTAAAAAAATATTTGGTGGATGCTACTCTTAGAAATTATCTCTAAATCACAATTCTGGATGTTTGGTTAATGTATTGTAATTACATTTATATCATCCTTTCTTTTAGAAATCCAAAGAAAATCTCATTTTATTTTATCAAGATCAACTTTGTTAAGTAATCAAGTCAAGTGAAGACTTGAACCCCTGTCATTCCACTTCTATCCCTATCTTAGTCCTGGTACATGAGATTTTGTGGCTCTTTGCCTAGACGGATGTCTACTATTTTTGTATGACAGGAGCAACTGCTTCATTTTGGTGTAAAATTACTTCCATAGCTGAATCAGACAGAAGAGCATAACCCAGGCCAGGCAATGATATATGAACTTGAAAACTGCTTTCTGGTAAGACAATCCCCATGCAAATAATACAATTTTTTAAAAAACTATTTCTATATATATCCTATTATATAAGGAGATAACATGTTATGTTTATTTATTTGACTATCTGATTCCAATCAACTCAATTCAATTAACATCACATCATCTGCTGTGTTTAGAGACTCCTAGGTAAACTTTGCAGGATGCCTTAACTCTTCTATAAAGGTGTTCTGTTTGGTTTTATTTTAAAGATAATTGCAAATAGCATTCAGATTTGGAAGGCCAATGGCCTATTTAGCATTACTAGTCCTAACATTATAAATAGCAATTCTATTTGAAATTCCATTCATTTAATTAAACAACATAATCAATTAGTTCCAACAAGTGTCTGGGATTTGATTCAAGTAATTATAACAGTTATTTTTCCCATTCCCCCTTCTTTTGGTCTGGTATTTTATCTTTCAAGGTCTTTTATAAGCTTATCTTGTACAGTCAAATTTCCTTTGGTGGTGTATCTTGGATTCCAGTACCCTTTCTGATCTTGGCTAACTGATGATATACATTGTACTTTTGTAAAACAGAATAATAACTCTGTAATTGCTAAGGTTGTGCAAAACTTCAGTCTAAAAAGATTTGTTCTAGTCACTCCTTTAAAGCGAATCTCCAGATTGCCAAATTGAGGCAGTGCATTACAGGTAGGATAATTCAGCAACTGTTCAAAATTACAGCAGTGTTGAATGAAAGGAGTTACAACCCCTCCCTGAAATTATGGTCATTGCAGCATCCCCATAGTCATGTGATCAAAATTTGAGTGCTTAGCAATATTCTCATTCTTACAACTAAGGATTCTACAACTCCCCATGCTTGCCTTTCTTTCTCTTCATCTATGAACTTAAATGGTGGTGACCCTCTAAGAGTTTAGCACGAAGCAATGCAAAATATATAAGAGCTGAATGCCCAGGAAACTCTCCACATTTTCTTGTAGAAATCTGCCCAATAGTTTTAACCTATGGAAGTCAAAACAAAACTTTTCTTTAAAACCATCAAGTCAATTCCTGGAAGACAGTAAGGTAAGCTCTGCACTTACTTACTTACTTACTTACTTACTTACTTACTTACTTACTTACTTACTTACTTACTTACTTACTTACTTACTTACTTATTTGCTGAAAGCTAGTTCCAGAATTCCAGCACTGCCCAAGAACATAGGAAAAGTGGCATTTTAAAATGCTGCAGCTGAACAGCTTCCTCCTCCTCCTCCTCCTCCTCCTCCTCCTCCTCCTCCTCCTCCTCCATTGGCCAGGCTGGACATACCTAGTCAGCAGTGGGATGAAGAAAACAATGAAGGTCAGGTGTTATGCAATGAGCAAGATAGTGAGGAGAGCTGAGCTGGGACTTTCCAGGTATTTGGTGCTTCTTGTGGGAGGTGCTACAGTGTGACCTTGGATGCTCTGGAATCTACTTTGCACCCTACTATAGAGGCTTCCTGGGCTTTTGGCCTTTTGTAGAGTAATTGCTTTGTGCTCCATTTCTCAGGAAATTTTGCATTTCCCAGACATGGCACCTTTTTGTCACACTACCAGGCCAGGCTGCAGCAGTTACAGTCTTTTTCCTTAGTCTCTATCAGGGGTGGGCTTCAAAATTTTTAGCAAGGGGTTCTCTGCCGTGTTGCTGGCCATGGTGGGCATGGCCTAGTCAGCCTCCTGCACCACAGCAGGGGGGATTCCCAGGCTCCAGAGGCCCTCTGGAAGCCAGAAACAGGCCCATTTCTGGCCTTCCCGAACTTCCTGTAGTCTTGTTTTTCATCCTCCACAATCCTCCATGTATGCCCCGCATCCAAAACAAGCCACTTGGGGACTCCTGGGAGGGGAGCATGGGATGGGCAGGGCCAGTCAGGAGTAGGATTTGGGGGTTCTCCAAATTGCACAGAATCTTAGCTAGAGGTTCTCCTGAACCCCTGCAACCCCCCAGCAGCCCACCCCTGGTCTCCACGTACTAGTGCCACATTGCAGCCCCTCTGATAGGATGTGCATGGCCTGTATCTGGCCTCCCAGAATCTTCCCCTGAAGTCACTCCTGCATTTCTAACTAGGAATACCTTCTACTTAATGACCTACAAGATTGTTTAATGATTGCAAGGCAATTGCCAGAATTGCAGTCATTGACTGAAGCAGTCACATTGGGCACCACTTAATGATCATAAGGACTGATGACCAAAATTTCAGGCTCATTTTTGGTTGTGAGTCAAGGACACCTGTAAATTGATTCAAATACTTTCAAATTGACTTAAAACTACCAGACTTTTGCTGATGTGCATTTATAGGTTTATCAAATTGAACATTAAAATCAATTTTAATTGATTTGTCTCCTTGAATTAATTCCCAAATTTGAATTGGATTTTATCAGATTTGCATAGTCATGGTAATTACATTGATGGTAGTCAAAATCTGTATATTTGTGTATAATGAAAGCAAGCTCTTCTCTCTGTGTATGTATTTAATCTCAGTCTTTCGCTCATTCTCTTTACATTCGTTCACAATTAGAGGCATGAGTAATAAAACATCATCAACATAATTGTATGATTAGTTGTTTCCTTTTTGGCACAGATTTTCTACAGAAGGTGACCATAGCCCTCCTTTTAAGAGAATACAAAATATCACTCTCCCTCATCTCATTTCATTGGCATTTACAGATCATTATCCAATATTGTAACATAAATAAACAATATTAAAATCTTGATTACTTTTATTTGTATGCTGTAGAACACCTACACTTTATAAATGGCTGTCTAGGGAAACATGTTATTTTCCTAAATTCCAATTAGAAATCCACTGGAAGGACTATTATTCATGCTACAGCCACAGCCACAGGCACAGCCTAAGAAATTATGCCTGAAGAATCAGCTTTGTACTTTTTCTTAGAATGACAAGTATTCAGTAATTTGGAACTACAAAATATATTTTCTTGCCACCTCATGGACATCTACCAAATCTTGCAATATCAAAGCAGCTACCTAACTAAGGTAGAAGCCAAGCTGAAGAGAATTTTTTCAAGAAAAAAGCAGGCAATGTCACTCTTGGAATCTATTGAAGACTAGGTTGAACATTGGCCTCGGAGTCACTGAGGTACTTTAACAGGCTTTATTTAACAGAGAACACAAGCTCAGAACAAGAACAGCAACTTTAGCACCTTGCCCTACTTGACAGTTGTATTTATACAGAAGCTGTCAAGCAAGGCAGCCAATAGAGACCCTTTAAAATCCCGCTTTCAGCCTGGCGTGTCTAAACCAATAGGCATGAGCCTTTGATTGCTGGGCTGTTAGTCATAAGTTGAGGACTTGCTGCTGGCCATTAGTCAAGGACCTAGGACTGGTCGCAAGTCAAGAACTTCACAGAATCCCTTTCCTAATCTTTTTCAGAGTGCTACATTTGGAATTAGAAAAAGAAAAAAAATCATTATTCTCGTTACTCTATCACCATCAATGATGATGATGATGATGATGATGATGATGATGATGATGATAACAACAACAACAACAACTCTGCCATTGCCGGTCCCAAGCCCGGTGTCCCCTTCCATGCCATGTGGAAGAACCAGTTGAACTACTGACTGTGGAAGAGGGTCTTCTGAGAGAAGTAAGCTAGTTGCTTACTCCCTAGGAAATGTAGGGCTACAAAGCTCTGTTGATAATAGGAAAATGGCCTTGAAAAGAATTGCTGAGAAACTGTCCTTGCTGTATCTCAAAAGGCCACTTCAGTCACTTGCTTCTTTCTGCCAAATGACTGAAGTGGCTCTTTGCCTGATAATTGGATCAGGTAATTTTCAGAGGATTCTTTAAGTGGGAAATCAATACTCCCAAACTGCCAAACAAAATTTGGGAAATGGATCAGTTTAATGGAAAAAGAAATCTGCAGCTCTAGAATGTCACCCTGAATAGCCAAGGTTCCAAAAACTATAGATATGAATTGGAAGGAATTGTCTCTGCAATTCTAAAGTGTCTACCTGCTGAAAACATCACACTTAAGGCAGGTCTCTTCTGGTACCACTTCAGATTTCATCCCTATAAAACTGGCCCTATTATGTTACATGAATATTGCTGAAGCTAACTTTGTGGACAGGAGGCTTTCCTGATCCATCAATTCGCATTTTGGGTGAGGTATCCTTGAGATACAACTGAATGAATCATTACAAAATGGGAATGATAAGCAGATATTGCTTTATCATGTATTTTTCTTTAACTGGACACCATTATTATAACAGTTTTCATATTTCTATTACATTGTAAGCCACCTGGAGTCACTTTGGAGAGTGATACAAATTTAATAAATAATCATTATTCTTATTTCCCTATTATTTTATTCCTTTCCAGCGGGTGTAGATTATTCCCAAGAGTAAGAAATATTCCCTCTTCCTTCTTTGCTTGTTGAGTTTGAGAACAGTTAGCAGGAATATGTAGCTTAACGTAACTTGCTTATTAAGATGGTGATCATAGACTTCACAAAGAAAAAAAAAGGAATATGTACAAGAGGGGTCCTTTAATTTAGAAAACAAAGTATTTATTTTATTTTTTAAAACAGAAAATCCAATTGACCCCAAATAATGGTGATTTTTTAAAACATCAGCTTGTTAGCTTAGGGACAAGCATTATCATTTATTAAAGTACATGCTGAAAAATGGGTGAAACTGAATGCTGATAAAGAATGCTTGATTTATGTTCCATAAACTAACTATTGTTTTGCTATGTCTAAGCATAACCTAAAAGGCATGAACTCTTTAAAAAAAAAACTGTAATGAATGATAAAATGTTAGCAAACATGAATAAACTGTAACAGGAACTAACATATCCTTTTAACATCTGGAGGAAGCAATGGGTTCCATTGCTTCAGCTGGTGTAGAGTAATAGCAAAATGAAAATCATTGGGGGAAAACCAGACTCAAAATATTGGAAAAGTGCAATATTGTTAGCTACATCATCACCCTTTCACTGCATGAGTTGTGAAAGTAAAATTCCATCCAAATGATGAAAATGTATTTTCTAGTGTTTCTGATACAACATCCATGCTGAGGCTTTCTTCTATGTTCACCAGCCCATCTCCCTTTAGTTACATTTATTTGACACAAACCAGTCCAAAAGTACAAGTAAATTAGACTTTTATTTCATTTTCATCAGAGGTGAGTTGCTCCCGGTTGGGCCCGGATTGGGCAAACCGGTAGTGGCGGTGGTGGGACACTCCGCCCACCCACCCAGACACTTCTGCACATGCACAGAAGCAGCATTAGCACGCTTCTGTGAGCACAAGCGAATCGGTAGTGCTGGGATTTGCAACCAACCTCTGGTTTTCATCCTTTCTCATTTACATGTATTTAGAAGGAGAAAAGATGTAAGAGTTTTGTAATTTTTAAAATGAGGCTTTTGTAATTTTTCCAGTCTTCCTTTTTCCCCCTTCATTATTTTTACCATTATATTCACCAATAGTATCCATTAAAATATGAACCTTGCAGATTATTTTGCAATTTTTCTGAATTGTATTTTATTTAATATCTAATAAAGATGATTGATTCTAGCCATTCAACACTTTATAAATACACCAGTTTATTTTAATTTGTCTGGCCTTTTCATTATAAAACCATGAATGAGTTTCTTTGGAAAATTCACACTTCATAGACTTGATATTAAGGAAACTTTTCAGTTATGTAATAACACAAAAATTCAGCCAAATAGGCAAAGGTGAAGACTTCATGCCTTGGGTTGTTTTTGGAACATAAATGCAGTTTTCTTGGCAGCACAATGAAAGTGATTTGCTATTATTTTCTTCTGACATGCTTTTTCAATGATAACCCTGGGTTCTTTTGGCTCTCTTTCAATCATTAGTTACATGCAGCATCTTTTTAAAAAGAACCAGAACTTAAATGCTAAGTATCTCTTACCTAAGTGATTAGTTGCCCACCACAGCCAAGATATCAGAATAGAATCTGATAGGCTTTTAACCACAAATGTGGATAAGAGCTGTGATGGCGCAGTGGTTGGAATGCAGTACTGCAGGCTAACTCTGCCCACAGTCTGGAGTTTGATCCTGACTGTCTCAAGATTGACTCAGATTTCCATCCTTCTGAGGTTGATAAAATGATGACCCAGATTGTTGGGAGCAATATGCTGACAGTTAAAACTACAGAGAGTGCTATAAAATACTATTGAGTGGTATATACTGTAAGTCTAGATGCTATTGCTATTGATATAAATGGGGATATGTGAGAAGGATATAATATAAATAATCCTTTTATCTCATAATTCTGGACAACTATGACAAAGCCTAAATTGGTGTCCTTAAGCCATTGATGTTGAATTATCTTATTTCTCTCAGCTTAATTTGTATCTTGAGAGTCTGTAGCTATTACAGAGCATATAGGAATATTGGTGCATCTGTACACTCTCTTCCTTCTTACATTTCTGTTGGCATCCTATTATTGGCATTTTGAAGAAAAGTACTTTTCCTTCTCAAAGTAGAATAAAGCCAAAAGTAGCTGGGTACAAATGGCCTCAAAAGGTTGTATTATAATGTTCTCTTTCCAGTGATTATATTAAAGAGAGAGGCCTGCCAGCATGTGTCAACCTGAGTTCTATATCATTATCCAGCCAACTAACACTCAGCTCACATTGTCCAGGCTACCTATAAATTGGTCAATCCAGTACTTAAGCATGAAAAATTGAAATGTTCTAGTTTTCATGAAGAAATAACTGAGTAAATCACTAGTTATTTTAACAGATGATAGCATGCATTTTTAGGTAGTTAAATGGTTTTCTCCACCCCCACACTCCACTTGCAAGTGCTTACCATACTTTCTAAAAGTTAGAATCTTCTGTTTTTCTCTTATTGTAACTAGATGTGAAAAAAATCATGTTGACTTGTATTCTGAGAAAGAAAATGTTATCACTTAGCTAAATGATTGCTAAGACTAAAGCTTCAGTGAAACATTTCCTTTTGGTCCAGCAAATCTCATAGGATCTGGGAAATAGATAATGTTGAAGATAATGAAAATACATGTTCAGAAATTTTATAAAGCTTCAGTTATAATTTAACATCATTTTTTTAATGTTTGTCTTCATAGTAGTGATTTACATAGTAATGCGGGCTCACCCTTGGTCTTTGCATCTTCAAGTTTGTATGAAGTACCATCCTTTTGTCACCCACTACTTTTCAAATATTTGGATGCCCACCATGAATTGGATTATTATTACTATTATTACTATTTGATCTGAGAAGCAGAATGATATAACTTTGTGATCTGGGGTTCTTGATAATATTAGTAACAAGCAATTTAATTTTTATTCTTTGTCTCTAGCAAACACATTTGGTGTTTTTGTTTAATAAGTATCCTTTGATCTCCTTTTAGGACACCATCCTCTCTCAAAAACAATAAAGTATAGTGAATAAAGTATAAAATATATTAAAATCATTTAACAATTGTGAAACTATTACAAAATAACAAACTAAAGTCAGAAATCAGAAGTATTCATAGGGTCCAATGTTTTCATCAAAATGATCAAATGACCCTGTCCTTTTGTGCAGTCAATGGATACTTCTGCGATTCCAACATAAAACAGCTGTTTCAAATAAATTCATTGTCTGATTAATGGGCGTGCCCGTACCATGTACAAAACAAAACAAAACTTTTCAAGCAAAATTTCCCTACACACATTATTGCACTTGTCTGGCACCTGGTGTGGCACCCAGAGTCACTTGGTTTTGATATGGGAGAGTAAATTATATAAATAAAAATGAATGAATAAAATCTTATGGAAAGTGGAAAGATTTCTCAAAGCCAATAATTTCCAGCATTGTATCTATATAAAGCTTTTGCAGCAAAGAAAAAACCACAATAGGATTTTAGTTTGGTTTGATTCCAAAGCAAGTACTTCCAGTCTTTTTGTCTATGGAGATTCCCAGTCATCCAAGTCACAGTTGTCCCTAAGATGCTTTTTGAAAAGGAAACTGGACTTTCTCTCTTTTCTTTCAAGATATTTCGCTTCCCATGCGAGAAGTTTCCTCATTCTAACATAGAACTATTAGAAGTGTTCAGCTATTCTAAGTTATAAATTGAAGAAGGTTCTTGGATGAGAAGTGAAACATCCTGAAAGAAAAGAGTCCAGGCAATGTTGCCTTTTGAAAAAGTACTTTTGGGACACCCAGCCTTTCCAGGATCCATTTTATTTTCTTAAGAAAAATTTATAAAAATGATTATCCTTGGAGATGGGAGAGATTGGCAAGCAGTGGAAAATCAGATGTGTGAGCCAAACTGAGAAGTTTTCATATGACTGGCCTTGTTTTAGTTCTTTCTTTGAAAGCCAAGAATGATCAGGAGGGTGGTATTATTTACATTCTAAACTGTGCATTTGTTATGCTCATTAAAACAGTTTTTATCATTTTCTTCTAAATAATGCTTCATCATTTCAGGTCTATGATTAAACTTTCTGTTGCTTCTCCTCTGCTGTCATTCCAGTTAAGTGGTTAATCCAACACAGATAAATTAAGAGGTGAGAAAAGCAAACGGTACGTCACACTTCAGTGCATCTTTGTCTACTGATTATCTTCTGGTATTTTTCCTAGTATACCTGATGTGGATGACTGCAGTCTTAACCCTCATTAAAACTGCCAGAGCCTAGAAGGAACTGCGGAATAGTTGTGCTTGTATGTAAAGGTTCAGGATCATTTCTTCACTAACTATTTCAAGACAAGGAAGCAGGTGACAAAATAAACATCACCTCTGCAAACAGCACAAACAGAGAATCTAGTTCTTTAAATACAATTCCACTTAAGCAATATTAATGACTGAATTAAATGAAGATTTGGCTGAAACACAGTTTTATAGAATTCGGTGTCCTAGCTTAGTGGGTATGGCAGTTCAGGAATCACATTATTCAATATTTTTCCCATATAGATTCAGTCAGCTCCTGATTTGCTCATTCTTTAATGGCATATGAAGGAAGTTTGATTTTTCTGGTGCTTAGGAATGTTCAAGCTGTTGATTCATTTTAAATATGGGGCTGTTGATTTTGAAATTATTTTTGTTTGCTGCTGAGAGGCTCATGCTGCTTTTATATCTTATATATACAAAAAATCATGACAATTACTTGATCAGTTTAAATAGTCTTAAATGAGGGAGAGGGGTTCTAATCCGTTGCCCTTGTCCTTTCTTCCCTAGACTTATCTATTTGTTTCAGCAAAGCTATATAGAAAGTCCTTCCATGCACCCTCTTTTATGCTTTAAAACCATTTTTTTCTTTTTAAATAATAACTTTATTGAAGTTTAAAATACAAGGATAAAAAACTAATACAAATTAAGAAAATACAAAAGGAAAAAATAAAAAGTACAGAGAGAAAAAAATGGGAAGAAAAATATAAAGAAAAAAAGATGCATAAGGAAATTACTTCTTCCTTCATCATATCACGTACAAGCAATTTCAGTAGCTTATTTCCAGTGGTGGGATTCAAAATTTTTTCCTACTGGTTCTGTGGGTGTGGCGGTTGTGGCTTGATGGACGCAGCAGGAAAGGATACTGCAAAATTACCATTCCCTCCCCGTTCCTGGGGAAGGATACTGTAAAATCTCCATTTCCACCCCATTTCAGGGCAAGGATACTGTAAAATCTCCATTTCCACCCCACTCCAGGGTAAGAATACTGTAAAATCCTCCCTCCCTCCCACCCCACAAATCTGCTTTCCAGTTCCATTCTCCTATGCAGGGTAACAGAAGACCCGGCCGATCAGCTGGGACTCTGGAGGCAGCAAATAGATGGGGGCAGAGCCAGCCAGAGGTAGTATTTGCCAGTTCCCTGAACTACTCAAAATTTCTGCTACAGGTTCACCAGAACTGGTCAGAACTGGCTGAATATCACTGCTGATCTTATCTAATGTTTTAAGCAAATATCTTTTCATATTATATCTCATCTGGGATTTCAGACGGCGCTTGGAGAAATACTGACACCTCGTCCACAATCCGGTGGAGTCCTTAGTCGCTGCCTGGAATACAGCGGCGGCGGGGGCTCTAAACCGGATTGTGCCTTTGCGACCTCTCCGAGGCAGCGGATCCAGGAGGGGCCCTTGGTTCACCGAGGAACTCCGGGAGATGAAGCATCAAAAGAGATGCCTAGAGCGCTGCTGGAGGGCCAGTAAATCTGAGTCAGACCAAGCACTGATGAGAGCCTTTATCAAAGCCTATCTCGTGGCAACACAGGTGGCGAAATGTTCACATTTTGCCACCCTTATTGCATCCGCTGAATCGCGCCCAGCCACCTTGTTTAGAATAACCCACTCCCTCTTGAAAGGGAGGGATGCGGATGACCCTTTACAAGGTAGAGCTGAGGAATTTGTTCAGTATTTAATGGATAAAGTCGCTCGGATTCGGACAGAGCTGGACTCCAATTGCACGGTACCAGCTGAGGTACCAAGGGAAGGTCTTGAGCATACTTCATGGATTGAGTTTCAACTTGTCTCTCCTGAAGAAGTGGACAAGGCCATGGGAGCGGTGAGTGCCTCCACTTGTATACTGGACCCGTGCCCCTCCTGGCTGGTCTTGACCAGCAGGGAGGTGACACGCGGCTGCATCCGGATGATAGTTAACACCTCTCTCCGGGAGGGAATTTTCCTGCTCCTCCTAAAGGATGCGGTGGTGAGACCCCTCCTGAAGAAACCATCTCTAGACCCAGCCATTTTGAGCAACTATCATCCAGTCTCCAACCTGCCCTTTGTTGGGAAGGTTGTTGAGAAAGTGGTGGCCTCTCAACTCCGACGGTCCTTGGATGAAACCGATTATCTGGATCCCTTTCAGTTGGGTTTCAGGCCTGGTTACTGCACGGAAACTGCTTTGGTCGCACTGATCGATGATCTCTGGCGAGCCAAGGATAGGGGTCACCCCTCTATCCTTGTGCTCCTTGACCTCTCAGCGGCCTTCGATACCATTGACGATGGTAGCCTTCTGCGACGGTTACGAGAGGTGGGAGTGGGAGGCACCGTCCTTCGGTGGTTTTCCTCCTACCTCTCGGACAGGTCGCAGTCAGTGTTGGCCGGAGGGCAAAGGTCGACCCCAAGGCCCCTCAATTATGGGGTGCCACAGGGTTCGGTCCTGTCCCCCCTCCTATTTAACATCTACATAAAGCCGCTGGGTGAGATCATACGCCAGCACGGGATTAAGTACCACCAATATGTGGACGATACGCAGTTGTATCTGTCTGCCCCGTGCCAACTCAGCGAAGCAGTAGAAGTGATGTGCCAGTGCCTGGAGGCTGTTAGGGTCTGGATGGGAATAAACAAGTTGGCACTCAATCCAGACAAGACCAAGTGGCTACTGATGTTCCCTCCCAAATATTGGCCAAGTATTCCATCTCTCAGGCTGGGGGGTGAAATTATACGCCCCTCAGAGAGGGTTCGCAATTTGGGAGTCATCCTGGATCCCCAGCTGACTTTAGAACACCATTTGTCGGCTGTGACCAGGGGGGCATTTGCCCAGGTTCGCCTGGTGCACCAATTGCGACCCTACTTGGATCGGGAGGCCCTTCAGACAGTCACTCACGCCCTTGTGACCTCAAGACTGGATTACTGTAACGCACTCTACATGGGGCTGCCCTTGAAGAGTGTTCAAAGACTTTAGCTAGTCCAGAACGCAGCCGTCCGAGCGATCGTGGGTGCACCCAGGTACACCCACGTTACACCTATCCTCCGCGAGCTGCACTGGCTACCCATTAGTCTCCGGACTCGCTTCAAGGTGCTAGTCGTTACTTATAAAGCCCTACATGGCATCGGACCTGGGTACCTGAGAGACCGCCTCCTGCCAATTACCTCCCATAGACTGATCAGATCGCACAGACTAGGCCTCCTCTGGATTCCATCTGCCAGCCAATTTTGGCTGGTGACTCCCCGGGGGAGAGCCTTCTCTGTTGCAGCTCCAGCCCTCTGGAACAAGCTCCCCGTGGAGATCCAGACTCTTACTACTCTCCCGGCTTTCCACAAAGCCACCAAGATCTGGCTCCTCCGGCAGGCTGGGGGGCTGTTGAAATAGCCAGCCGCACGGGAACTATGAATGTTGTGTATTTTAAATTGTTGTTTGTCTATTTGTCTATTTATCCCCTTCCTTTGTTTATTGTAAGCCGCCCGGAGTCCTTCGGGAGTGGGCGGCATACAAGACCAATAAAATACAAAAATACAAATCATCTTTTATCTATTGGCAAATAATGAAGCCTCATCATTCAATCTTAATCACCCAAAGTCCATTATGAGTTACCATAAATAACTAGATATTTTAACCTTAAATGAGTAAATCAATTCATATTCCTTTTCTTTACACAGTAACTAAAAAGATACACCAAAAAACTCTTCTTATTTTATCTTATGCCTATAAACAATTTTAAAGCCCTATTATTCAAACTTTACATTAAGTGTCATTGGAAGCAACAACATGTTGTACATCTTGATATTTAATTATGATTTTGCTTTTGCTGGTGAAACAAATAGATGCCTTGCCTATGTTTATATGCAGATGCATTCAAATATTAATGAAGGTGACAGACAAAGAGAAAATGAGACTTCATAATTCAGAAGCTCACAAACTTCAACTATGCAAATTGACACTGTACTAAATCCTATTGGCTTCACTGGCTCTTTATTGCTGCCATGCTGGCTGAGGAATTCTGGGATTTAAAGTCCACAAGTCTTAAAGTGGCCAAGGTTTCTGCTTTAGATGAAGAAGTTTTAGGAAAACTATGACGTAAATTAGAAAAACAATTCTTTGGATATTTTTTTCTATTTGCAAAAAATAAAATAGGTTAGTAAAGACCTTTATGCATGGCTGCTAAGGAAGTATATGCTGTACTAAATCCCACTCAGTTCCATATCTCTTATTTGTAGTTAAGGTTACGAGGAGATTTTGTTCTGTTTTACTCAATGTACTAGCCCAGGCTCCTCTTGTTTACTTCCATTTGTATCTGCACCAAAAAGGCTCTACTTCTATGGAAACCAGAGGTGGGTTCCTACCAGTTCGCACCTATTCGGTAGAACCGGTTCGTCAAATCTACTGAACGGGTTAGAAGAGGTTCCACCAGTGGACCCGGAAAGCAGGCCACACCTACAGAAGAGGTTCCAATTTTATTTGAAACCCACCACTGGTCCTTGGATATGATTATTCTACACTATCATGCTCATATTTATAAAACTGAGTGCCTCTATGAAAGGTAAGGATGACTACTGTGTTTGTGGTGCAATCAGAAGATTGTGTGTGTTGAAGTTGTTTTAACGCAAACCAAAGATGCCTTTTAAAAAACAAGTTTACATCATATTCTTATGCATGCCAGTGCTGTGTGTGAGGTAATTTAAGGTGGTTCTGAGAAGTGTCGTCAGCATCTTCATATCCGGTCACATGGGCGGCAAGCCATTCCCATCCAGTCACATGGGTGGCACTCCCACAAAGGAGGCCACACCCACAGAGTAGGTTCGAACAATTTTTGAAACCCACCACTGATGGAAACACTGCCATTAGCAAATCCTTATCTTCTTTATTCCTCATCCATAAAGAAAAATCTACTTTCCCAAGAGACGGACAGGCTAGTATGCTTGACCGCATACCTCCTAAAGGAAGATCACTATTTCTTCTTTCCTGTCTCTGTTTCAACCACTGCTTGTACCTCTTACTTTGTACTCACTTGTACTCACTTGTAATTTTTCTATCACCATATTCTGAGAGAAACCTTCACTGTCAGGCCACACTAGCTTTAGCTTGGGGTTCTTTTACACATGTTTTGGGATGCACAATAAACCATCCAACAAACTGAGGCATGTGCAAGTATTTTAAATAAATGCACAAAATGTTTTATTTTCCAGTGCAAAGGAAGCATCGAAAGAGGCATGATTTATTGCCTAGAACGGCTGACTAAAATACCTAAGTTGATCTTGCAGAATGCAAATGCTCATATATTTGTATATGCAAACTCTGGGAAAATTAATACAGAAGTCTACGTAGGATAAATAATAAAGTTTATCTGGAATTATTTTTCTTTAGCAGAAGTGATAAATTTGGCTTGCTTTTCCTTTGGTAGATAAGAAATAGAGCATTTAGTTGCATGAAGCCATTTATCCTTGTAATCTTTTTTCATTAAATTGCAAATGTCTCTCTCTTTGCAATTGCTCTGTATATTTGATTTATTTGAAAAGATGTAATATAAACTTTTAAGATTAAATCTTCCATATGATTGCACTTTAAAACATCTTATTTTTCTCCTCCTCCTTTCTGCAAAATTAGGTTTCCTCAAAGATTTATTCAAATATTTTATGAGAATGGCTGTAATATGCCACACTTTATTATGGCTTGATCCAATACTTCAGTGGTTTCTGCTGAAGACATTTCTATCCTATTCCCAAAACTTCACACCCTACTGGGCACTCCAGCTAGGGTCACTGTGTTATGTTTGATACATCAAATTTGAGGAAGGATTTTGGGCTTGACTCTAATTATGAACAACTCACCAGAGAAGGAAATGCTGGGAAAGATTGAGGGTAAAGAAGAAGGGTACGAGAGGCAATGAGGTGGCTGGATGGAATAGCTGAAGCTGTAGGCATGAGCTTAAATGGACTCCAGAGGATAGTAGAGGACAGGAAGGCCTGGAGGAGCACTATCCATTGCAGGGACGTGCAGTCACTAGAGGCAGGGGAGGCGGGGCCTCACCAGTCTCCTGAGGGAAAGGAAGAATTTTAAATAATTTTTTTTAAATAATTAAAGCCAGGCTAGTTGCTACCAGATTCAAAGTCACAGTGGCTTGGTGTCTGCTCTCAGTGTTAACTATGGGAGGAGGCCAGAGAACTCGGGGCCTCTTTTGCCTAAGGAATTGTTCGCCTTTTAAAAGTTAAGGAGAGTTAAAAACTGAAAACTTTCATATGCAAAAGAGGCACTGATTCTCCCGCCTCCTGATCGGGGAGCAGCGAATCATGCCTTATGAGCACGCTTACGTTGAGCACGCTTACGTTGGGTGGACAAGAGGAGAGTTGAGAGAGTTTTCACAGCTGGAAAATGTGGATCGGACGGAGGGAGGGGGGGATTCAAATTTATTGTAATTTAATTTGTAATTTTTTTATTGTGAGGTTTGTGTGTGTGTTTTTTTTCTTTCTTCACAGCGGTGGGGTCAGAGGAGGCGGGGGGGTGAGGCGGCGGAGCACGGAAGCGGCAGGGACGTTCTTGCCGCTGTGTTTCAACAGGCCAGGAGTCTCGCATTTATGTCCGCCATAAACGCGAGACACCTGGCCTGTTGGACACAGTGGTGGTGGGGGGAGGAATTGGCTGGGTGGGCTGGCTGGCTGGGGAGGGGAGACCCCTTTAAAGCTCAGCACCGAGTGGGGAGGAGGAGGAGGAGGAGGAGGAGAGCGGTGAGTCCAGGCAGGGAGCAGGTCGGGCGGGGGTGGATGGGCTGGCTGTAGGCTGGGGCAGCAGGATTGTTCGTATGAGGAGGCGGGGGAGGGCAAGGCGGTGGAATGCGATGGCGGCGAGAAGCATCTCAGATGGAGCCAGGACACCCGGAAGGCAAGCCGGCACTTAAAGGCATGCCGAAGTGCCGGCTTGCCTTCCGGGTGTCCTGGCTCCATCTGAGATGCTTCTCGCCACCGTCACACTCCACCGCCTTGCCCCCCCACCTTCTCCGACAAACAATCCTGATGCTCCGGCCTGCAGCCAGCCCAGCACCGAGCAGGGACGAGGAGGAGGAGGAGGAGGAGGAGGAGGAGGAGGAGGAGGAGGAGGAGGAGGAGGAGGAGGAGAAGAGCGGTGAGTCCAGGCAGGGAGCAGGTCGGGAGAGGGGTGGGTGGGCTGGCTGCAGGCCGGGGCAGCAGGATTGTTCATCAGAGGAGGCGGGGGGTAAGGCGGTGGAGCGCGACAGCGGCGAGAAGCAACACCCCCGCCACTGTGTCCGACAGGCGTCTTGCGTTTATGTCCGCCATAAATGCGAGACGCCTGTCGGACACAGTGCCGGGGATGTTGCTTCTCGCTGCTGCTGCGGTCTTGCCTCACCAACGGTAACTGTCACCGCATGTCACTGATCCATTGGGTCACGATGGGTCAACAACTAACAACAACTAATTATGAAAAAAATATATGAAGTTTGAAGTTTATTGGTATTTGTATGCCGCCCATTCCCAGGGGACTCTGGGCGGCTACATACTTTATTGGCAGGAATACATGTTTCAGATTGTTTGAAAGAGTCAGAAATAAGTACAGAGATAACTTTTCTGGTAGAGTAAGCCTCTTATTTTTTAAACATTTTTTTTCAAAGAAAGTAGATATGATGTTTGGAAAAACTGTGTACAAAAGTAGTGCTACTCGTACCTATAGCAAATTATAATAGCAGGATTATACCAGTTTCAGCTTGTAAAGCAGTGAAGACAAAATGATTCGGGAAAAGGGGATTATAATGGCAGAAAATAGTGCTTATTGATATAGTGCAGCAAATTGTGCAAATTTCCAAGCTTGGAAAGATAGAAGGCTGAGTCAACCTTGAACTTATCAGGATCAAATTCCTGGCTGTGGGCAGAATTAGCCTGCAATACTACATTCTAACTTCTGCACCATCACAGCTCCTTAAATAGAGGAATAAAATAAAAATAAGAAGAAAGATACAATTTAAAAGGCCCATGGGAAAATATTCTTCATAGAATCATTTAATTTAAAGATTAGGAATTAAATCCAATCTATAGTAAATTCTCATAAATCACAATGAAATGGCAAACATTTTCTTTCTCCAATCCTATTGTCCTGATAGAATTTAAATTTGACCTTTGATTTATACTAATGGATAGCAATCCTTGCATTTGGTTTAGAACATTAAGTTCCATTGATGTAAATGGCAGGAACATTTGTATAATTATATATATAACACTGTGTAATGTAACTGTCTAAATATTATCTTGTTTTTGAGTAATGCAAAATATTCATCATGCTCATTGATCTCAACTATTTAAAAATGCTCCCAGGTAATTGCCTAGATCTATGAAGCCTGATTCCCAATGTAAGACGCTTATGTTATAAATTGAGACCTTTTTTGGTTCAAGCAGGCATATCTCTCTACACAACAGTCTGTATAAAAGTGTATGACAAACATTTTAAGTTATTCCATCCCAATAAATGCATGGGAAAGGGACTGGGAGACCACACTCTTATAAAGCCATCCATATGTTAGCTAACCCTGGAAAATATTTTTTGTTTTTCTTCCATTCAGTCATGCCCAATTTTCAGAAATAGCTTGGATGAATACCTGCACTTTTCTTGCCAGGGTTGTTTGGAAGTGGTTTGCCATTGTACTTTCCTAGGACTGAGAAAAAATGTCCTGATGGATCATCCAACTGGTTTTGTGTCCAAAGTGGGACTTGAATGCATGTTCTCCCAGTTTATAGCCTGATGGTTGAACCATTACACCAAACTGGCTTTCAGTATGTGAGACTCTATAAAAGGTTGCTTATCTCCATAAGGTCTCAGGAGGTAGAAGTCCTGAGTTGATGTTGTCTGAGTCAGAAGTTATACAAGGTTGGGTCAAGAAGCCTCTTGTTTGGGAGACTTTTATGAAATAATAGAGCACAATGTTATATTGGAAAGTCAAAACATGTCATAGAAGAAGGCAGTGTCAAAACACTTCCATTCTTCAGCCAAAAAAACTGTGTCTGTCCATGATGCCATCAGGAGCCAAGGTCAACTTGAAGGAGACTTCATCTTTATTTCCATACAGCCCAGGAGTCCGGACTATGCAAAAAGCCTGTGTATATTTAGCATAGTGTAGATATGCTGAATTTGCATTTGTTTAAAGAAAATAATCAATAGTGCATGATGAAAAAGGTTAATGGCACAGTCTACTACTCTCCAAGGTCTCAATACATATACATAGAGAAGATTCTAAGAGTGTTTAAGTGTACCTGAAATTGATTATCTGAATCCAACTGTGATGCATGTGCATTTTCTAAATAACTTTCTTCCTATGTTTCCTTTTATCTGATTGATATTCTAACAGAATGCACTAACCAACAAAATTAACCTTAAGCATAGTTTGTTCGAATATTCTTGTGGCAGAAAAATGAATCAGAACACTATCAGCAAGAAGCTAAAGGGGAAAAGCTTAAAGAGCACTAAATGAGATCTTCCTCAAGAAGAATCTTCTCAAGTTTTGGACCCAGGTAGAATGCACTTCAAGTGGCAACCAAGCTTGAATGAAAAGAGCAGAACTTCTTGATCCAAGGAAGGGTTCAGTTGGCACATGAGATTAATCTGTATAAAGGGTCTTCTAGACATGGTTGTCATTGTAGCTCAGAACAGAAACTGAGTCCAGGGGAAGCCCTAGATTCTGCCCCAGTGCTGATCCCATTGAGGTTGGAAAGTTTCCAGAGGCTTTAAAACTCGCAAACCTCTTTGATTTTGCTGGGTGGAATTGAAGCCAAGTCTTCCCCATCCAGAATGAATAATTTACTCCTGAATGCAGCTGCCCAGAGAATATTACATACTGCATCAGTTTTGGTCACCACATTAGAAAAAATATGTTGAGACTCCAGAAAGAGGTCAGAAAAGAGCATCAAAGAAGATTAGGGGACTGGGGGCCAAAAGCACTTGCAGGAATTGGGAATATCTAGCCTAGAGAAGGAGCACGGGAGGCATGATAGCAGTATTCCAGTATTTGAGGGGCTGCACAAAGAAGAGGAGGTCTACCTATTCTCCAAAGCATCTGCAAGACAAGAAGCAACAGATGGAAACTGATCAAAAGGCAACCTGGAACTAAGGAGAAATTTCCTGATAGTGAGGACAATTCACTAATAGAATGACTTGCCTCCAGAAGTTGTGGGAACTCCAACACTGGAAATTTTTAAGAAGACACTGGACAACCATTACTCTGCAATAATATAGAGTGTCCTGCTTGGTCAGAGGGCTGGACTAGAAATTCCAAAGTCCCTTCCAGCTTTTGTTATTCTATTAAGTTCTCTGGATATTTTCCCCAAAATAAGATTTGGACACCTGTCCTATTCAAAAATCTGAGCATACCACAATTTGTTTGCTTGTTTTGCAGAATGTGACATTAATTCAATGGGGACTATACTAGGTAGATTGACTGCCATTGGATCTTTAAGTTCAATGTGAATATTTCTTAGCATTTCCTCCTCGATCTTTTTAACATCAACATCAGGTTTGAACCTGAGGATGTTTTTTACCCCTGAATTGTGATTTTGTCACATGGATCTGCCACTAGTTCTGATCCCTCACTAGTCATCTCTTTGATGAGAAGAATTTTTGATAAAAAGCTGCAGGTATTTGATGATACCAAAGTTCAGAGATGGAAGAAGAAAATATAGTCCGCTAACCTGTTATCACTGGCTGAGTAACTAAAGCTGATTGCTGATTCTGAATTTACAGATGTCTCCCTTGACCCAGATTCATCTAATGTGCCAAGTATATTCTATTTACAATATTAGTCCAACATAGAGATTCTACCAAGTGCGAAACAACTGATAGTAAGAAGAAAATAGCTTGTCTTCAGACCACAGCAGTAGGAATTGACCAAATCATACTTCTCATATATTTTGAACCAAGTAGAGATTTCACTGTTCAATCTTCATCTAATCTATTTCATGTTTCTCTTTGTTCAGTCATGTTTGTTTTATCAATTACATTGTTTTACATAATTCTGTCATTCAAAGATAAAACACAAATGTTGGCAAATGCAACTTTCTCTATGATATTCATTGAAAAATTGTCTTTCTTTTCTTAAGAATTCATTTGTGTTTAGTGCAGAAAAAAGTAGAGGCTTTTGTTAAAGCCAGATGTTGAGACAGTTGCTTTGTAGATGCCTGCTGAAGACTTCAATCACAAATCTGTAAGACTGAAGAAAATCATACGTTTTGCTGTAAACTCAAAACAGAATGAAAGAGTAGTGAAGTTTATTTAGATAAGAAAGTCCAAACCACTGCTCAGAGATTCAAATTAAAACATCCCAGGAAGAGGGCACTTTAACCTACCATTTTAAGCACTTTGGCTATTGGAAAGTCTCCTGTGCTCTGAAATGAAACGGAACAAATCTTATCCTTCTATATAACATTTTAAACACATTTGAAAAATACCATTGGCCATCTTGTATGAGACAGTTTAAAATGTTCATAATTTAATATTCTTAACATTAACAATTTAGTAATTATTCACTTCCGGTGAAGACATAGTTAGTGGAATGTCCTTAAAAGGTGGAAACAACATTATGGCAGAGATCAGAACTAGAAGATGAATCCTGGCACTTTAAATCTCTCCAGGTAAAGGACAGATCATAAGATTGCCCATATCCTTTTTGCACATCTGCTCCTCACAACTAGACAGCATGAACCAAGGTTTTTGCAGTTGCCTGTGAGTAGAGCGGCTGAATTATTAAGAGAATTCATCAAGTTCACAGCCATTAATGTAGTCTGAATGGACAAAAAGCTCAGTCAAGCCTAATTTCTTAATGGTTTTTTAACTATTAAGAAGCCTTGATCAGCAGGTTTTGCAACATTTACTGCAGTGGTGGGATTCAAATAATTTAACAACCGGTTCTCTGCCATAATGACCAGCTGAGTAGGCATAGCTCGATGGTCATGTGACAATGTGGCCATGGCCAACTCATGTCGATGGGTGCTTCGCCTTAGCTGTTACAATGTAATAAGGGTTAACCGGAGAGGCAGTTTCTGTAAGCAGGGCAATAAAGATTAGGCTAGAAACAACACCAGAATTTTTCCTTCCTGCCTTCTGTAAAAAGGGAAAAAAATAAAATAAGATTTCTTCCAGCAACTGGTTCTCCGAACTGCTTAGAAAGTTACGAACCGGTTCTCCCGAATAGGTGCGAACCGGCTAAATCCCATCACTGATCTACTGGATGAACTCCTTCATTCCTTGGAAAAAGAAGTTTTAACTACAAGATTAAGGACTTTAACATTTATTTGGGGAAAGAACAGCAAAAGGGTGATTAGAAATAATAATAAAAACAGCCAAAGGGTGATAAGAGTCATGGTGACACAGTAGTTAGAATGCAGTACTGCAGGCTACTTCTGCTGATCACCACCTGCCAGCAATTTGGCAGTTTGGGTCTCACCAGCTAAAGGTTGACTCAGCATTCCATCCTTCCAAGGTGGGTAAAATGAGGACCCAGATTGTTGGGGGCAATATGCTGACTCTGTAACACCACTAGAGAGGGCTTATATACCACACTGTGAAGTGGTATATAAGTTTGAGTGCTATAGCAAGAACCTTGATACCATAAAATTATAAATAGATTAAGGGTCCATGGAGATTTGAAATATTTCTGAAAATTATAAAAAAAATCTTCCTTAATAAGACAGGATTTTGAAAGTTAAACACTAGAAGGAAACGGAAAGAACTAAACATTATAATTAAAGGAGAAGAATATAATAATTCAACTCACAAATGTACAATGAAGCAAAACATGTATGTTGTTATATGGTAACTCTTAATGGACTTTTTCTGATTAGAACTGAATGGCGAGGCTTTAAGAATTTAAGATAAGATAATGGGAAAAAGATATCCTGCCGATTACCTCCCATAGACCAATTAGATCTCACAGGTTAGGTCTCCTCCAGATTCCATCCGCCAGCCAATGTCGGCTGGCGACCCCCCGGGGGAGAGCCTTTTCTGTTGCAGCTCCAGCCCTCTGGAATGATCTCCCCATCGAGATCCGGACCCTTATTACCCTCCCAGCCTTCCGCAAAGCCACCAAGTCCTGGCTGCTCCAGCAGGCCGGGGGGCTTGTGAAACATCCAGCCCCACGGAAATTGTGAATGTTGCAGTTTTTGTTTTAAAGTGTTGTCTTTGTCCAGTTTTCCCTTGTCTATTGTGAGCCGCCCGGAGTCCTTCGGGAGTGGGCAGCATACAAGACAAATAAATACAAAATAAATACAATATCTTTTTATATATTTTAAGAGAAGATAATAAGTTAACGACTTACAACTGATCACTTAGTAAGCTTTCAAATGAATGACAAACCTCCCCAGAGTTACTTATGATCCAGATGTGAATTCCAATGGGTCCTCCACTGCAATTTACAATACAAAATAAACAGGAATTTATTTCTGAGTTTCAGTAAAAAAACACCCAATAAGAATAATGGATTTGCTTAATGACCACCACAGTTGTCACCAAGTTTGTTTAATAACTGCAATGATTCACTTAATGACTTTTGCAAAATTGGTTAGAAAATTAGGCATGGTCACATGGTGACTTACTTGATGACTGGTTATGATATCATGTCTTTTATCTTTGTAACTGCAATTTTAATAAAATTATTATAAGAATACTTTAGTAATTGTTAATGTTATTAAAATATTAATATTTTGCTTTTTGTACTAAATTCTTTTTACTAAACATTTATTTTATTAACAAGAATGTGGATTTGGGATAACAAAATTATTGCCTTCTTTATAATGTACAATGTATTCCTATTTCTTCTTCAATCAATGCTTGCATACATACGGTATTAATCTATACTGCAAATCTAATTGAACTTAGAAGTTATTCTTTCAATACGGAGTATGAAAAAATAACAATCCAGAAATATCTTTCTCTCTGGTATCTTTCATTGCCTTGTCAGCGTAGTCCCTGGTGGTATCAATATCTTGTCTTTCTAAATACAAGTCCTGATATTAACTGTCAGCAGTACAGAATCATCTGTAATGTTTGTCAGAGACATATAATCAAAAACTAAATAAGAATGTCAACATGATGGAATTGTGTGATGTAAATTCTAATAAAACTGACCAGTTCTCAGAAAACTGGCATCCTTTGTATGGTTTTTTAAAATTCATTTTTTTTAAAAAAAAATAGGCCATTTATTCTTTTTTAACTTTAGTTTTCCATGTTTTGTTTGTGTTGTTATCGACTGGTAACACCAACCTGCCATGTACATGTACACACACACTTAAGTTGTAGCATAGATGAGACCCTATACATACAACAGACACAAAACAGGAAAAATAAATTCATGAAAAAGCAGGCAGAAAAAGCCACCGTTATGTCACATTTCTATTTAGCAGCACATGGAAAACCACTCCCAGACAGCTGCTTAGCAATCTTGTTCAGAACTTCTGACTGCATTCAAAGGTCATTTGAAGATTGTTTTAAAATAATTTCATTCCCTCCTTCCATGTCTCATTTTTACATCTCCAGATGCTTGACAATAAGTGGAAATGCTAATGTAACTGCTGATGCTTCCATTTTTTTTCCTTAAATGGTATTTGCAATGGATGAGAGTGGAAAATGTCATAAAGCCGTTTTGGGCTATTGAGGCTCTATCAATTGATGCTTTCCAAAGATTTCGTGAAGACCACAGAAATACAGAAATACCTGATATATACTGTCTAGCAGCACAACAAGCAAAATAGAATTACATGTTTAGTTCTTTGTTGGAAGATGTTCTAATTCTTGATTTGGGTTAAGGTTAGGCTTAGACATCCCAAAGCATTACAAGAAATTTTAGAATACTACTGTTATGTTCCATTACAAAACTTTGTTTTTAACCTATTATGTACTGACACCAAAGTAGCTTGGACTTGTTGAAGTGCATTCAGTTAGTCAGGTTCATATCAGGAATAAATATCCATACAGTACACTTTCAGGGTCCAGCACTATGCAAATATTAAAATCTGAGATAAGCATATGGCTAACCTTGTCCAGTCTGATAAATAAGGAAGATTTCTAAAAGCAATGCAAGTTAACCTAAGGAAGGTCAGGACATTAAAACTGCTGCGTTTGCACACAATTTGTTGGCATAAAAATATGCAGACTCAAGTATAATAATAATAAGCTGCAGAGAGAGTATGTCAAGATAATGAAGACCAAGACTGAAAGTGCATGTAAACAAGATGTTTCCAAGTGCCCAAGTCTGATGATTTACTGTATAAATTATATTATTACCCTTAGAATTTTGTTAATACAGAAGTAATCTCAATGAAGCTGAACACCATGATGACATCAGTTTCATAAGATATTGTGAGTTTTCTAGCAGTTGAGAAATTGCTATTCTAAAGAACACAGACAACTATTACTAAGCAAACAGAAATCAGTGTACATCATAGACATCCTGATATCTGAGATACGGGCAGCTCAGTCCCTTCTGTTTTTTTGTTTTTGTTTTACTTTTTGTTTCATAGTTTGATGTTTCTTATTTTGTTCATTGCCTGGATTTTCACTAGATAGATGGGTTACCATACAAATTTGCTAGGAGTGGGTGGCATACAAATGCCAATAAATTGAAAATTGAAATTGAAATTGCTAAATAAAAATAAACATCTTCTGAACCATGCATGGGTCTGGCTAAGACGTGGAAAACTACTAATAATGCCAATTATTTAAATTTGAAGAAATTTGCTTCTCACTGGAAGAAAAATAAAATTATCTGGCAAGATTGGCTGAATCCTAAATAAAACTGAAGCTCTTTCTTTGTGGGAAAACTGCAGTTCTGACAGAGAGAGGTTGGGGCATCCAAATGACAGGAAAGCAGTCTTGAATTCCTCCTGAACTTATATATGATAAATGTTTTCAGATCTTATTTATTCATCAACCTCCTGCATTTGTAAAGTAAACTACCAGGATTTATAAACTATTGGTAGTTTCAGTTCAGCATCTTCCTTCACCATGACACAATTATTCTGCTTTCAGTCCTGTTTATCTTGAAATCTACCAAGCCAAAATACCAACTTATTCTGCCAGATGCTTTACTCTTGTTTTATTAATAAATTCATTTTAATTTTCATTAATAAGAATAAAAAACTTATCCACGATATCACAGTTTCCATACCACTGTTTTTCTCGGGCTCAAAAATAATTCTTTTTGCTAGTTTGTCCAGCTGACATACTGCTGATTAATCTCCTTTCAATATGTCTCTGATCGCTACCAACTATTTTTTTAGGACAGAAAGAATCCTTCTCTTTGTATACCTTGTAGAGCCCTTTCTCCCAGTTCCTGATATTTCCAACAATCGTTCCTCACCCAAGGATCCAGACATATAAGCCACACAAAGACCATGAAGTATATTCCAAGTTCCAATGAGTAAGTGCTTTTCTTTACAGGCGTGACAATTTCTATCACCCTCCATATCTCCCTACTGTCTTCTTGGTTTTCTTATAGATTCTAGAAATCTATGGTGCTGTTCATGGTGCAGTTTTCTGTCTGCAAGCATGTCTCAGAGGGCTACCACTTGCCATGACAAAATGTTTTCAGCAGATGGTGAAAAGAAGGTGTTGTGTGGCACATTAAAACCTTATCTGACAATTCCATGAGCTGACTGAGAGAGGCAAAAGAGACTTCTGACTATGCATAGTGCAGAAGCATCAATTCTTTTGCAAAGTAAGAATAGTCAGCTAATACTTGCGCTTTTGCTAAATGCTTAGGTTTGACAAGGTGCTTTGCAGGGTATGCATGACTTTAATTATAAAGGTTATTTATACATGGTCAAGATGATGCAGCCCTCAAACCAGTTAGGCAGATAAAGTCACAATAAAATTAGCTTTAGAATTAAGCCCCTTAATTGATTTCTGGGTGAGATTAAGCTTCAGTGATCAATGGGCTTCCTAGAAGAAGGACATGACAATGTTTTAAGAAGTATTAGCTGTTATGTTGAATTAATGAATTGAACTATTATACCTTTGTTTCCAGTGAAAGACAGGCTAAATTTTGGGATTGCACCACAAGCCTTCACAAATGCAGTTGAAGCTGCCTGGCTTTAGAAATTCCTTTAAGACATTTTTTTTAAATAGTGAAATCCCAGAGGCATCATTCACCTAAAACTCTTTATCAGGTAAAAATAGAAAAAAATATGTAGAGGGAAAAAGAAATAAACATTTCTCAATGTTTTAATATTCAATCATTTTAATATTCAGAGTTTAGATCCCAAGGGGTTAAATCCATGGATGTACAACAAGATAGGTATTTTAACCATATAATATTATAATGAGATTGTTTTAAGAAGGATTGTGTTAAGGACTTTCAGGAGAATTCACAGCTTATAATTTCTGCTTTTTCTATTCTAAGTGTCCAGTCTTCTTCATTTGGCTTTGCTCTTCAAGGCTTCAAACAGGAGTTATTCCTAGCTGTACCTGGATATGTCAGAAACTGAATGTATTCTTTCTGCATGAATTCATCCCTTGCAAACATTCCTACTCTGTCTGAACACCTCCCACACACAAACCTAAGCCTGAACATGAAAAAGAAGGAGACCGCATTATGCATCACAGTCACTGTTTGTTTTTATAAAATATCTGAAAATATAACTCCAAAATGGATTTTGGCAAATAAACATTTGGTAATTTTTTTTTACTACCAGTTGAGTAGTGCAAAGTTGCAGCTAACTAACCGAGAAATGTATAGTGGTGATGCATTATACCCATTTATTCATTCTACAGCTTGGGCTTTAGAAGATTGTAAGAGAAAGCAATGCAGCTTGATTTGTTCTGAAGACTTCACTAGCTTTTTGAGGAAAACATAAACATAAAATGATTTTAAAGCTAGATGAGAGACTAGGTGAATATTATAATTCCTACCATTTCTAAATAATTTAATTATTTCAGTGTAACACACTGAAAGACAATCTGTATCATAAATCATTATGTATTCCTGGAAATGTACCAAATCATATTTCTTCCCAGTCTGCCTAGAAGGAAATGGGCTCAGGAAGGATTTTTATTAAACTTTGCTTTTAGATTCATTCTATGTAGAATCTGTCTTTCAAATACCTGAATATTGTCCTATTCTTCAGTTTCATTTTCAGAACTTTTGGAAATCATTTTTGTTATTAGATTATTGTATGTCTACAGGATGGCAGAAGTTGTTATTTTCTATTCTTTTCACCTCTCTATAGCCTCGAGCTGTTCCTTTCGAATCAGAAGAACATTTGTTTTCAGCATATTTTTCTGGGTGATTTTAAGAAGCCTGAAAGGTTGCAAATAGTTGGACAGATACAAAAGCAGCTCAGCCATCTCACTAGAGGTTAAGTGCCAGAACTTGGCATCTGTATGTATTTTCTTAAAAATGTATTTTTTGAAAACGGAAACCTAAAACTGTAAAAATGTTTTGATTAAATTGAAGGAAAACAGCATTAATTGAGATAGCTTAGGGAGAACTAGCTTGTCTGTTAAAGGTTTTCCATCTCTATTTTTCACATCTTGTTCTTATTTTTTTCAGAATAAGCAGCAACAGAATATGATAAAAACTGAGAAAACACTAAAATTTCAATCTTGCAAATTAAATGTCATGTTGTTTCTATTTCTGTAATGACTAATGCAAACAAATCATTTCTTCTGCCAGGACTGCCCTACTATACTGGCTAAGGTTTGCTACATGCCAGTCTGCCATAAGAAAAGGGGAAGGGAGCTGCAGGGTGGGGATAAAGGGAGGGCTATCTGCAGGGGAATCGAAACTACTTGTGCCATCTCGTGAAAGCCACTGGTAGTTCCAAGTCACATCATGGAACGCAACACTATCTTACCTGCCAAGCTAAGGACTGTTACTAAAACAATTTGTTTGGATATAATTGTACAGCAAAAGTTAACTAAGGGGTGAGGGGAGGGAAACACAAAAGTAAACTGGATGCTTTCGATGCAAACCTTTAGATTCAGTTTTGTTATGCTGTTATTAATTTGCTTAATAAAGTATGTTCATTGTAGCCATGGCCTAAAGCGTCGTGGTGGCCCAGCAGTGAAGCCTCCTGCTCGGAAGGTCGAGAGTTTAATCCTAGGTAGAGGCAGATGTTTCTCTCCCCCTGGGTGCAAAGCAGGGGTGGGTTCCTGCCAGTTCTAACCTCTTCTATAGAAGAGGTTCCACAAATCTACAGTGCCATTTAGAACCGGTTCCAGCTCCCCCCCGCCCGTCCGCACATCATCAAGATGAAGAGTGAGAGGAGAAATTCTGGGAATTGAAGTCCACAAGTCTTAAAGCTGTCAAGTTTGAACACCTCTGGACTTTTTTTTCTAAAGGGTAGTGGTGCAAGGGTCTTGTAACTTAGCAATAGCAATAGCAGTTAGACTTATATACCGCTTCATAGGGCTTTCAGCCCTCTCTAAGCGGTTTACAGAGTCAGCATATCGCCCCCAACAACAATCCGGGTCCTCATTTCACCCACCTCGGAAGGATGGAAGGCTGAGTCAACCCTGAGCTGGTGAGATTTGAACAGCTGAACTGCAGATAACAGTCAGCTGAAGTGGCTGCAGTACAGCACTCTAACCACTGCACCACCTCGGCTCTCTGCGGCTCGGCTTGACAGCTTTAAGACTTGCGTGCTTCAAATGCCAGAGTTTCTGAGCCAATATTTTGGTTGCTAAGCAAGAGCATTGTTAAGTGAGTTTCACCACATTTTACAAGTTGGCCATGCCCACCCAGTCACATGGCTGGCAAGCCACTCCCACCTGGTTACATGGCCAGCAAACCACTGCCACAAAGCAGTCTACACCTACAGAAGAGGTTCTAAATTTTTTTTAGAAAAAAACCCACCACTTGTGCAAAGAAAAAAATGTCTGCTGCAAACTCCACATGGCATCAGGAATGTATCTGTGCAGTAAACCTCAGCTTCATCCAGATACCCTGATTCTACCCTGAATTATTTATGGGATGAGAGTCGTAAAAGGGGAGTTATTGTAGCCATGGCCTTGAAAGGCTTTCTTTGCTATCTGGCCAAGTTGGGATGGCTGATATCTTCTTTACACCTTCTCATGAGATTCTTAAAGTTTTATCAAGTCTTTTTTAATAAATACAACATAGATAAATTATCCAGATCACTCTCTTAATTTATTATTTATTTATTATTTCTATGTCCCTTTTAATTACTAACACACTAGGAACATTTTTGTATGTCCATGTCTAATCTTTTTCCATATCATTTATAAATCCACTTTCAGCTGAACCTCCATCTTGTCAGGTAAAACTTGTTCCTCTTCCATGATATGTTTTAGAGACAATTTATACACTTAATACAAGAAGAGAGCTCAAAAGTCTTGGATGTAGCCTTCAAAGTCATTCCTACCCCCATTGCATAGTATTGTTTATCTGCCCCAAAGGGAATAGAGTGGTAGTCATCTATATAGTATCTATTAATTTTATTTAATTTGTTGCAGCAGATTGAGGTTTGTAATCTACTTACAAAAGATCAGGACTTGAGACCACGAAGGAAGAGAAACAGGTTTATTGGATGCATCGAGTTCAGCGTGTTCACACACCAAAATCTGAACTGCCTGGGCTCTGCCCAGGATCCTACTTTTATGCCGTGTTCCACACGGTGCATTCTCAAGGCATTTCCATACACGAGACAAGCATGACATTTCAAAAAGGGGAAGTTCATTTGGAATGTTACAGCAAAGTACATAGGAAAAATACAAGAAAGAGCAGTTCCTGTAATGTCTTAAGCTGTCAGCAATTTTTACCTCTGTTCTATCTCTCACCCACGTCTGGCTTCCTGTGCCCCTCCTTTACAGGGTCTTGCCACACTGTTCAGCCCTATTTTTAATACTTATGAGGAAGTTGGAAAGTTCACTCCAGCTAAAAGTCAACTTTGGGACTCCAGGGCACTAGAATGAAAAGTCAAGCTAATATGAATTTATAAGGTCCATTCTATTAAGACCACCTAACCTGGCCAGCCACTGTTGGGTTTACCTGTGCAACCCCTCCTGCATCAAATTAGCTATATTAAATTATATTGAAATCTAATTTGGGTCCTGACTCTGGGGTTTTTTTTTTTGATGAAGAATCTCAGTCATCCAGGTAGAGTTGTCTGGAAGTTAAGTCATGGCAACTAGACTTCTTTTCTTTTTGGTTTGAAACATTCCACTGCTTATCCAGGTAGCTGAAAGAATTACTTGGTAATTTGGTAATAAGCAGCAGAATGTTTCCAACCCCCCTCCCCCACACAAAAAAGTCCACTTGCTGAGGTTCTTGGTACATTTTGGAGTATGAACCCTGGTTTCCTACTTTAAGGTTATAGGTCTGTTGTATTTTAGAAAGATGTATTCCCTTGATTTAGGTCTTTTCTTCCCTAGTCAATTTAGCAGAATTTCCCTAGTGAGTGATTTTTTATATAAAATACATATTTTTCTTGATGGCATTCTTCTTGTAATTATTGCAGATGTTCCTCCAGATTGCATAAAGCTCTTAATTTTTTTCCTCTAAATATAGGGATGTAATATATTTCGTTTAAGGGATATACACAGCAGTCACTCTCACCATTAAAGGTATAATTTCCACATCAATTTCTTTTATAGAAACAGCAATCCTTAAATTTTCTATTTGGTGACAATTGACAGCAGTTGCTGTTTACCCAAAACCAAAACTTGAAAGCCACAAGGGGTAAAATTTAAAATGTCCAAAAGAGAGAATAAATCACTGTCTACTGTTTATGTAGAAAAAAAATGTCACAAACCCTCAGATCTTTGTACTGACAAGAACAGCTGATTTGATTTCATTGTGACTGGTCTCAATGGTGAATGCCCAACTTTATGACAGATTCAGGAATGAAAATGGCAGTTCCACTTTCATTTTCTCCAACTGGGTCATTTATATACAGTTTTTTCTGTAAAATGTTATGGAAGCAAGGATACTGGCTTGAACACTAGAAAGCAAATATAATTGCTATTTCAGGCATTTTATCTTTAATTTATTAATTTGACTGGAAAATGTTTATAAACTTGATTAGATCACCTCATACTCTAGTGACTTTTTTCATTTATTGTGTATTCATCTTTCAATTTTTTATTTAATCTATTATTCTGTTTCTTCTTTAGAACTCATATTAAAATCAGGCCAAGCCAAATTTTGGATCAGTCATAGGAAGGCTAAAAGTCTTCCATGAATCATGAAAGGGATATTTGGGTGTGGAGAAAAAGCAGTATGTGGGTTGAGAGAGACAGGATTCCCTATTTATAAATATATAGCAAAATTAGTTCCAACATTCAACATCTGGCTGTTGGTGGTCCTTATAAACTGGAAAGACCAGTGCTGAGAATGTGGCAACATATGATGATGATGATGACCTAATATGATTCCTACCAACATTGAATGAAAAAATGGCTGTTTCCATGGACAACCATACTTTGGCAACCTACAGATATACATAATTAATATATGAATGGCCAAATTACCTATTCCAAGGCCTGCTATGCTAATGCCGTGTGCTCATGAATATTATTTTTCAATATAAGACATTTATATATAAAGAACTATTTTGACTTCTTCACCTTTTTGGCACCGTAGAGTCACATTTGCATCGAGATTGTATGATAAAATAAACATCACTCTAGAAATTCAGGGACATTCATTTCTTTTCTAATAAATGGATAAGTCCTGGAAATGTGAATAAATATGAACTATTACTCATGTGTACCAGAACTGTTCCAAGCCTCATAGTAATTCCTGCCAAGATCCTAACACCAATCTATTAAGAAACGAAGTTTAAATTCAGAATTCCCATGAAAGGAAATTTCATTTTTGCTGTTTAAGCAATAATTTGTCTTTAGATATTTTCTTTGTTCTACTTATGTAGGAATGCCTCAATTTCTTTTACTACTATGGGCTGTAGAATAAGATCTGAGTATCAATTTTAAAGTTAATTTTGAATATACAGTAGTAACCTTCTACCATGAGGCAAAAGAGAACACAATAAAAATGTTAATACAAAGGGCAAAGTGATCTATGCATTCAGACAAATAACTAGTTCACCAGTAGGAAGGAAAGTCAGCAAAAAGAAGTAATAGCCAGCCAGAATTATATTTGGAGTCCAGAATCTTCATGTTATAGAATTCCCAATGACTATTGATTCTACCACTACGGAATCATTGAAAGAACTCCTTCTATATAATGTATCTGAACTGCCTAATACTTGACAGCAAATAATTAATCAAGCATTAGAAGGTCTTGTAATTCCAATAAAAAGCAAATATTAAAGACAGCTAAAGCTTTCCATTGAAGGCACGTTTGCAAGAAAATAGTTTTAAGTGATGAAATGCTACTTAACTCTTTCATACTCAACTATTCTTTTGTTCCTAATCATACTGCTATTTTCTTTCCCATTATTCCATATGTCTTTTTACATTTGAGAGGTAGTTAATTTTCAAAATCTAAATAACTTACTGCCTACACTTTGACTCTTTTTAAAGTGAACACCTGTCAATTCACACAGCAGTGTTATGCACCTGCTCAGAGCCCCTCAATAGTTTCCAGTGTTTTCAGGATTTCTTGGAGAGGGCTCCAGTCTATGCCTAATATCCATAAACCTCTTCAGTTCCTGAGACTAACACAGTTACTCCAAGAGGATCATTAAGGTCTACCTAGCTGAATATAAAAGGCATTCGCATTCATAAATGACAACTTGAAGAATTTCAGTTAAAAATAAGTTGCTACTTGTCTTTATTATGCTTTCTATGATTTACCTGCATGGATAAATGGCTAGCTTATTACTTGAAGGATGTACTCATAAAACAACTAAATGGGAGGCTTATATTCAAAAGATTGCATTCTTCTCACAGCTGTGGTTAAGAAGATAACATTGGATGAGATTTGATAGCTGGGTCCAATTTCAAGCAACTGCTCTGTGTAATTCTGTGAAGGGAATCCTGCATGAGAAGGCTGCAGACATGGCCATAGCTTATGTAGAATGGCTATAAACTGGAGGAGGCCACAGTTGGTCAGCTAGCTTGTAACAAGATCTGAAAGCATTCTTAAGGGTTTATAGTACAGGCACCATCTGTTCATACGTATTACACATGGATGAGACTCTTCCAAGAAATCCTGTAAGCTCTAGAAAATTCTAAGCAAATTTTTGTGTAAATGCATAACTTAGGCGTACGATTCACAAGGTCGTGATAAAGAATAGTGACAAATGCGATGCCACATTGCATTTCAATAGTCATTAATAGATTGTTACCTGTTACTGGTAATGCACAAAAATATGCCTACATTATGTCTGTATTAATCCCATTGAGGCAGTATTGTGGGTATGGATAATAGATTAGACAATTTAGTTTCATTATCACTAGGAAGGAGACAATAGCAGACTACTTCTGAAAAACCTTGCCAAGCAAAGTGCAGGAATTTGTCCAGGCAGGTTCTGGGAATTGAATACTATTGAACAGAAACAAAAAAGTGTTCTTTTGAAATTGCTTGTACCTTTATTCTGGTAAAGATTCTCATTGGATTTAGTCAGATTTTATTCATCTTGCTTACTGCAGATGTAATAGAAAAGCACGTTGCCACTGCAGCGAAATAACTTCTTATAAGAATATAACCGGAAGAAAATTAGATATTGACTTGAAGAGACGTTACTAATTGGTTGTGAAAAGTTAATTCACTATAGAATCAAAGATGAGTTTCAGAATGGATTGGTTCTGTCCCTTTTCCTATGTCCTTTCTGATTGTTATTATGCAATTTGTATGGACATTCTGTCCTCAATTATTTACTAAATTGTTTCTTTTATTTCTGGTATTTCATCTTTCTGTGCAGTATCTGTGTCCCGGCTGAAGCGTCTGAAGTGCAAACCATACACAAACTTACCTAATGCAATGGAATCATTCATAAAATATATTATATATCAGAGAAGAAAGCCACGATTGCAAATCTGCAATTAAGGACTTTCTCAATGGAAAACCTCTTAAAACATTTATTCAAATGTTACTGTATATAAACATTCTAATTTTTTTGTAAATACTTGAGGACAAATCACCCTCGAATCTTCAAGTTATTAATTCCAGTGACCCAATTTTTTTCTCCCCATGGGTACATAAATTTTTTATCAGCTGTTCTGCATACCCCATAAATTACATCCTTAGTTTTCCAAGTGGACTTTTGCTACATATGGAAGGGAGCAGAGGAATCAAACCTAAGAATCGATTCAGGCAAGAGTACAAGAACTACAAGTGGGAGAAAGGATTCATTTCAGCAGTACAGCCAATTACAGATATAGTTCATGCAAAACTCTTGTGTTTGGATCAAACAACATAATCATGTTCAAGAGCTCTCTAGACAATCCTCAGTACCGTCTAGGTACAACAGTATGGTCCCTTTTAGCAATACCTGATTCACATAAGCAGCTGTATAACATTTCCCAACTATTTGTCAATTTATATGGAAATGCACAATGCCATTCTGCAACTCAAATCCTGGGCTACATCTTGATTGCTAAATATAGATTGGGGTCATTGGTATGTCATTGCTTCTCAGGTTAGCTGCTGATCATGCATATAAAAATGAAATAGGTATCTACTATGGAGTTGTCCTCTTTTGCAACTTCCAGAAATTACTGGAAATTGTGGATATCGCTTATTGTCCTCTCTGTATGAAACAATAGTGCCTCTCTACGATATCATATATTGAACCCAAGCTCCGGCACTTGAATGGATAGAAATCAAATATTTTTTTCTATTCTTCCAAAAGCATCTTCCATAGAAACTCATATATAAAGGCAAAAATGGTGAAAAACAAGCCACACATTTTCATATCATAGATGAAAGGTTGTCCTTAACTGGGCAAGATGAAAATCAATATCCCTGAAAATCCTGCCTTTCATTAAACACACACATTCTACAGATAGTCCTCAACGGATGACCACAATTGGGACCAGAATTTCCACTGCAAAAGCAAGGTAGATAATAAATGAGTTGCATCCAATTTTATGACCTTCTTTGCCACAGTTGTTAAATGAATCATTGCAGTTGTTAAGGGAATCATACAGTCATTAAGTGAATTCAACTTTTCCCATTATTTTTTGCTTGTGGGAAGTTGCTAGGAAGGTTGCAAATGGGGATCAAATCAGCCCAGAACTCTGCAACTATCATGAATACATGCTGGTTGCCAAGTGCCCAAATTTTGATCATGTCACCCTGGAGATGCGGGATACTCAATTTTCTTGATCCAAAGTATCTTATGATTGTTGTGAAAAAAAACCTGGAAAAGCTATTAGCATGTATTCTGGGCTATAAATAAATTCAAATGTATGAATGGAAAAGTTTGGCTTTAATACAAAATGGTATAACATATCCAGCCCATAACTCAGTTGATAATTCAGGACATGGAGTCTTTATCAATGGCTATGATAAATGGAGACAGATCGATCTGGATCTTACTAATATACTAGCTGGATACCCATACTCCACTATGAAACTATGTGATCTGGCTTGATAAATCAAACACTTACAGCTTGAAAATTAATGAGTAGTTATGATCGGCCTCTCATCTCCCCTTCTTTCCCTTAGGCTGGTCCCACAGAAGTCTCTTCTCTCCTATTCCCCTTTTCTTCTTCAGGCTGGCCCCATTGATCCTCTCCCCTTCTCTCCCTCAGGTTTGCCCCATTGATCCTCTTCTATTCCCCTTCTATCTCTCAGGCTTGCCCCACAGAGTCTTCTCATATCTTATCCCCTTTTCTCCCTCAGTCTAACTCCTTACAGAACTGGGTTGCTGCCGGTTCAGCCCAGATTGGGCAAACTGATAGTAGTGATGGTGGGAGGCTCCGCCCACCCAGCCAGATGCTTCTGCGTATGTGCAGAAATGCTGCACGCACACATGGGAGCATGCCCGAACTAGTAGTAAAATAATTGGCAACCCATCTCTGACTCCTTAGCATCAGAGCATTTTTCAGATGAGGACAGGGAGTAGGAATGTCTAACTCCTTAGCAACATAGCATGTTGAGATATGTATACTGTATATGTATGTATGCATATGTATGTGTGTGTATGTATGTATGTATGTGTATATGTATGTATGTATGTATGTATGTATGTATGTATGTATGTATATGTATGTATGTATGTTTTCTGAGGTTTTCGCTGGTGTTAGTATGTAGGTCTTTGGTATAATAAGGTCCTGCTGTTATTGATAAACGAGTCCCTAACATGATGAATGACTACCCTTACATGAAACACAAACCCCCAACCAATCAGAACACACCTCCACCCAACCACAACACAGCCAAGCTCCCACTCAATCAGCTCAAACCCCCACTGGCAATTAAAAGGAAGAAACAGCTGAGATCTCACATTGCTCCTGGAAGCACGAAGCCTGAAGATGACGAATGAGACTTCGTCGAAACGTCACCAAGACACTTCTAATTTTACGCGGGACAAAACCCGAATAACCAAAGACATATACATACATACATACATACATACATACATACATACATACGTGTGTGTGACTCTTGTGATGAGCCAATGGACAGATAATGAAAGCAGTTAGCTTCCTCCCATAATTGGGGCATACCAGGGGTTGTGACATATATATATATATATGTATGTATGTACATATATCCACACACACACACACATACACACACACACACACACACACATGCTGGTGTTGTTGTATTCGGTCATTTCCCATGTAAGATTGAGATTGTCTTGGCAACGTTTCGGCAAGGTCTCACTCGCGATCTTCAGCCTGGGTTTTGGGCTTAAAGCTTAAAGTATTTCTATATTGTTTGGAGCCCATTTAATTCTATGTATTGAGGGTTTAATTTCTCTGACCAAAGTAACAGATTTCAATGCAAAAATAAGTCTTATTGTCTAAGAAACCACTAGAGAAATAAAAATCCAGAAATTTGAGAATACACACACAAACACAGAGTCTGTGTGTGTCTGTGTTTGTACACAGTGTGTGTGTGTATGTATGTATGTATGTGCATGTGTATGTGATACTCTGAGATTTGTAAACAAGAAAGTTTATATATGTTTATATATACATACATACAAATGTAGTCATCCATAACATTTTTGAAGCAAATGCATAAAAATCTCTAACTATAATATCCAAATATATAAGCAAATAACTGGATCACTGGACTAAAATATACAGTATGAGCAGCATGAAAAGAAACTTCGGTGGCTGAGCTAATATGCCCCAGATAAAGTTAAGGTAGGATGTTTTCTGTTCAAATCCTTTTCAATATCCAAGGATCAGGCAACCATTTAGCTTTTTAGAGTGTGGGATTTCATAGCATATGGGACATCATCTAGAACAGGTTGGTTCTCAGTGCTTGCATCAATATTAATAGTGAATAGCAGAATCACAAATATTTACCTAAAGGCTTATCCTACTTGGATCTATCTACAACATGAAATGCTTTGACAATCTTTTTCTGTCTCTTCCATGTCCCCATGATGCTGTCTTTAGCTTGATCTCAGCCTATAGGTGACAGAGATTAAAGTACTAAATTGTACTGGGAGGGTACTGTATTTTTGCTGGCTTTGAAGGAGTCTTCTCACTGTTCAGGTTCTCTGAGTGACAGAAAGGGCTTAAGGTGTTCCTTTCACTACCTTGCTGTATATTTTGAATATTTTTAACTGTTATCTTATGTTATATTTTTCAGTATTCTTGAATATTCTTCAGTGCCTCATGTTATGTTATTGTGTTATTTTCTTGTGCTGCTTTGGAATAAAGAGTTGTAGTCATACTAATGTAGTGATTGCTTTGAAATTGAATAGCATCTGTGACCCATTGATCTGGAGACAAAGCAATATGGCATTATTAATCCATTATATAGTCTATTAATTGTGTTTTACAGCATTTATTCTAGGGAGCCATCCTTGCTTTTTCCCTTCATATCTCCTGACACACTTTTGCTTGTATTTCAACAGAGAAACTTTGTTATTCATTCTGAATTATTCCAAATAATTGAATCCTATCTATTTCATTTTTTAAAAAGGTATCAAATCACAAAGGAAAACTATTCTTTGCATAAAGCATATTATTTACTAAGTATTTACGATATGTTTATTAGCAATAGCAATAGCAGTTAGACTTATATACCGCTTCATAGGGCTTTCAGCCCCCTCTAAGCAGTTTACAGAGTCAGCATATTGCCCCCAACAATCCGGGTCCTCATTTTACTCACCTCGGAAGGATGGAATGCTGAGTCAACCCTGAGCCGGTGAGATTTGAACAGCCGAACTGCCGAACTAGCAGTCAGCTCAAGTAGCCTACAGTACTGCATTTAACCACTGCACCACCTTGGCTCTTAAATAATATAACTTTCAAATAGTCAGAAATATTACATGTACTAATATTTAACTTGGGAGGAAAATTAGTAATTTAAAAGAAAAAGAAAAAGAAAGCAATCTGATGTATACTTGGATATTCATTTTCTGACAATCTATACTGAAGAAATAATGAATGTTATCTTTAAAAAAAAGTCAGTGGAACTAATATCTACATAGAAATAGGTATTTTACTCTAGATCATAAGCTATCTTGAATCTTAGACAGAAATGCAGTAATAAAAATAAAGTAAAAATAAGCACAAAAATATCTTATAAAAAGCATATCTTATTGCAATTTAGATTCCCCCTTTAACTCATTATTTCACATACACACACAAAGGACACTGTTCTGTTGTGAATTCTGAATTTCATTGGTTGTGCACAGGACAATACAAAACCACAGCAACAGGTTATATAAGGCACAATGAAACTCTGTGAGGATCCTATCTTAAGCTTTCATATCAGGGCTACAAAAATTCAACCAACCACTAAATGGCAGAAATTTATGAGAATTTTTCATAATGACGTTAACCAGTATGAATTATTAATGAAATAAACAGACAGGGTTTTTAATCCTCGTGAGACATTTATTTGAATGTATTAACTATTAATTAATAATTATAATTAAGTATAATCAGTATGGCATGGCTTGTTGGGGATGGCTTGGTGGACATGACAGAGGAAGGATACTGTAAAATCTCCATTCTCTCCTCACTCTAGGAAAAGGTTACTGCAAAACTCCCTGATGCTATCTGTTCTCCAGAACTGGTCAGAACCTGCTAAATACCACCTCTGATGTGTTTGCTCATGTATGTATGTATGTATATATCTCCAGTAAATTAGGATGTTGGATGCTGTTGTACAAAACCTTGCATCATTGCAAGAAAACTTGAAACATAACAGAGTAGGCAGTACCCAGCAATGATATCAGTTTGTGTCCCATGTAGCTCAAATCTTGCTCTTGCCTCATATCATTAAATATTCATTTTATAGTAACACTGAGCTAGATGGATCAATGGTGTGATTCAGCATAAAGCAACAGCATATCTACCATCTTACAGATTTCTGAAAAGCTCCACTCTGTATGAGAGCTGCCTCTTTTCTGAATTTTAGCCCAGCTGGGATGTGACAACTTTCATAAACTTGATTTTGCAGAAGAGAGCCCAACTGAGAGTATTGTCTGTCTGGGGACTGCAAAAGCTGCCCATGTGTTTGTTTGTTTTTCTAAGAAGCCATCTGTGACACCAATCAAATGTTCTGAGACGTTCTATTCTTATTTAGTCATGCTTTACTCCTTTTGCTTGAAGAATGTGGCAGAGGGAGATAAGATCAGAATTTATTCCAATATGCCATGTGCTAGAAGATGAATGAGCATATTTCCCGGTAATCCATCATTGATCCTTCTTGCCTCTTCTCAGACAAACAAACACAAATCTTGGATGAAAATCAAGCTTGAAAACGTTTTTTTAAACAAATGAACAAATGGTATTTTTCTTAAAAAAAGAAACTAGAATGATCAAAAATGGATGGAAATACACAAAGAGAGAGGAGAGAGAGAGAGAGAGAGAGATACATATATCTCTCTCAGTATATCAGTGGTGGGGTGATACATATATCTCTCTCATATATCAGTGGTGGGGTGCTCCCAGTTCAGCCTGGTTCAGCCAAACAGGTAGTAGCAGTGGCAGGAGGCCCCGCCAACCTGCCTGGAGACTTCTGCGCACGTGCAGAAGAGTTGCACGTGCATGGGAGCACCCCTGAATCGGTAGTAAAAATATTTGCAACCCACCACTGATATACACATACTAACTTGAGTATTTCACAATTCCTGAAAGAGTCTTAATTATAAAGTAAAAATACCATTATTTCTACTCAAAGGAAATGAAGGAGGTATGTGAAATTTCATTCCCATTTAAAATGACTTTAGCTACAGGGAGTGAAGAAATTATAAACCTAAACAGCACGATGTTAAGTAATAAAGGAGAGAACTAATGACAATGGATTCAAACACATATACTTTCTTTTTACCATCATAATTTATAATTGCTATTGAGATATAGCTTGCTATTTTTTCCAAGATCACAACATATGGTCCCAGATGATACTCTGTTTTATTATTACTTATATGGCATAAGTAACATCTGGTTAGTTTGTACATCACACTTCGTAGTAATTTAGAGAAATCGTTTTCCTCATACAATGGGCTTATTTGTAAAATCATGTTATCAAAAGGAATGAGGTAGGATGATGAAGAAAAACTTATTTTGTGCATGTTTGTGATACCCTCCCCTTATAACTTAGCCTGAATCACAATCTACAAGTAGTGGTCTAAGGCATATACACAACAGTGGTGGGATTCAATTTTTTTACTACTGGTTCTGTGGGCGTGGCTTTGTGGGTGTGGCAGGGGAAACATACTGCAAAATCCCATTTCCCTCCCCACTAATCTGCTTTCCAGTTCTGTTCTCCTGCTCAGGGCAATAAAAGACAATCAGCTGGGAGACTGGAGGGCAGCGGGGGCAGCAGGGCAGGCTTTTTGCAGTTTTCTGATCTACTCAAAATTTCTGCTACCAGTTGTCCAGAACCTGTAAGAATTGGCTGAATAACATCTCTGATACACAACCGGGACAAGCCACAATGACACAATGAGATATATGACATCATTTATTCCCTTTTCTCCTCTCCCACTGTTATCTGTAGGGGAGGATTAAATGACAAGCAAAATGTAGCAGAAAACCAATTTTTCTGGAACATTTTTTCAATAATACATGAAATAATCATACCTGAAGTAGGAACTAGCAGTTTAAAATGATTAGTGGACATTGTCCCACAACATCTCCAACAGAATCACCAACTCTGAAAAAACTACAATAAAAATATCTCAAGGAACAATCCATCCTTTATGCATACTGCCTTTCTTAGATCCTGCTCAGAAACATTCTTTGGGTACTGTAATCTAGTGAAGAGGTAGAAGAACAAGGCATTATGGATGTCTATGGAGATTCTCAATTATCCATGTCATGGTTGTCCCCAAGGTGCTTTTTCAAAAAGCAACTGGACTTTTTTTCTTCTTTGAAGACGTTACTCATCTCATCTGACATTCTGAGCTTCTTGGATAAGAAGTGAAACATCTTAAGGAAAAACAAAGTCCAGTTGCCTTTTGAAAAAGCACTGTTGGGACAAGGGATCTCTATTTATGAAAGGCTGTTTCTAGGAGGAAACTCCCGGTGCTCATGTCTTTGGCATTATTCCTCTTCTTCAGGACTTTTTTCCAAGTTCTTTCCTTGCTATTGGGACAATGCCTATTTAGAGACCGCCCACCCCACATGAGGTGAGGAGGAAATGGACCAGATGGCAGGTCTTCTCTGTTGTACTCCCTATATTTTTGGAACACTTTGGCTTTTGTAAGGGAATGTGTGGATCACCTTGGTGAATGAAGAGAAGAGATGCTGCTTAGGAAACAATCAAAGAAGAGTAGAAGGAGCCCCCAGTGGCTTAACACTCAGAGGAAGAAACTGAGGAAGGATGTGCTGTAATTGATCAGGCAGTTAAAAGTGGAACTGGAAAGTTTCTTTTTCAGGCTTGCAAAATTCTGTTAATGTAGCCTTGCAATAGACAAGATTTTGCTCATTTAATTGTATTTCCTCTATGGTTCATTTCTTTCAGAACAGCATAAACTTCCTTTCTTCTTGGTATAATCCCATGCCTTCCATCAGTTCTGTGAAGGGTAAAAATGATCCTGCAATGTCTCCTCCTCTTCAGATCTTCACTAAATCTTGCTGATCTCATCCAGGTGCACTTGAGGAGACTTCACACTTCTCTCAATACAGAAATCCTTCAACAGTGTAATGCTGTCCATCTCAGAATCTAGCCAACACTAACCTTTACTAAAACTAATAACATATTTTCAAAGCCAGTGCTGTCTGGCTCCATCTTGGATTGTAACCTCAGTGTTTCCGGATCCCAGATGTATTTGTTTATTTTAAGTCACTGCCTTTTTTGCCAACTCAGGAGCTACCCTTCTTTTTCTTTTATGACAATATTCTTCCTATGAGAAGTTATTTCCCCCACTTTAAGGTAGCTACAGTGGTTGGATTCAGCCAGTTTGCATCTATTCGGGAGAACTGGTTGGTAACTTTCTAAGTAGTTCATAGAACCGATTGTTGGAAGAAATCTTTTGTTTTTTTCCACTTTACAGGGCTAATCCTGTAAGGAAGGCAGGAAGGAAACATTCTTGTGTTGTTTCTAGCCTAATCCTTATTGCCCTGCTTACAGAAACTGCCTATCTGGTTAACCCTTATTACATTGTAACAGCTAAGGCAAAGCGTCCATCAACATGAGTGACCTTGAGTTGGCCATGCCCACCTAGTCACATGACCACCGAGCCCCACCTACCCAGATGGTCATTAGGGCAGAGAACCGGTTGGTAAATTATTTGAATCCCACCACTGGGTAGCTACTATTGATTATAAAAGTATGGAGTATGCTTGTATGAATTTGTGACAAACTCACAGAAAGATGTGGATTTTTGTAGGTTCTTTTAATTGTTTCATATTTGTTAAGAATATCATATTGGAAACCAATGAGTTGTATTATAGTTGGAAGATTATCTTACATTCAAGGCTACCTTCCTTGAAGCAAATAAGACAGTATGCTTTTTATTAACTTTTCAGCAATTAGGTTTTTTTCTACAAGTTTTATTGTTCTCTATCTTTGTTGTATGCAACCCGTCAATTCTAGTCAGATGAACGGCTATATAAGTTTGATAAATACATAAATTATAGCCTCTTTCCTGAAATATTTGTTAATTACATTTCATTGTTTTTATTGTTTCACTAGGTTCTAAGTTTCTAGTATTTTAGTGATTTTAGATTTGTGATGCCTACAAGGGATTTTTTTCTTATTTGGCAAACTAAACATTTAATGAGCAGGCAGTATAATCTAATTTTAAGATATGAACTGAAAGGACACAGTTTCCATTATTTATTACCTTCCAATAAATCTAAAAATACACAAATGTCATCACACAAATGATGCAATTCAAAGCAAGGTTTTCAGGGTGGGCAAGACAAGAATGGCCACCTAAGCACCTCTGGGGAGTGCCAGTTGAGGACATGGCAGGCTTGTTATACTTCCTGATCGGAAGCTGAATCTACCAGCCTCCAAGACAAATCAGCATGAGAAGAAAGAGGGAATGTCTCATGTGGCTTGTCCCATAGCTGCTTACTTTCTCACTTTCCCTTTGCCCCCCTGTCCTCCTCAGCAATGTCACTTTGTGGAAGATCTTCCCCAATGTCCCCCTTCCTGAGGGTGGAAGCTGCTGCAGGCTTCCATTTTCCATCAGATGTCATCTCCTAAGCAGTGACATGCGGTGAGGGTTACCATTGGTGAGGCAAGAGTGCAGCAGCGGCGAAAAGCAACGTCCCCGTTGCTGTGTCCGACAGGTGTCTCGCGTTTATGGTGGACATAAATGCAAGATGCCTGTCGGACACAGTGGTGGGGATGTTGCTTCTCGCCGCTGCCGCACTCTGCCACTTCACCCTCCCCACCTCCTCTGTCCCCACTGACATTCCGAAAGGACATTCCAAAAGTATGCCACCGAGAAGCAGCAGAGCCGGGATCATTGCTGCTCAGGTGGCCCCCACCGCCAGCAGCTTGGGTGTCCCGGCTCCATCCAAGCTGCTTGCCATTGCGCTCCACCGCCTTGACCCCCCACCTCCTCCGATGAACAATCCTGGTGCCCCGGCCTGCAGCCAGCCCAGCACCGAGCGGGGAGGAGGAGGAGGAGGAGGAGGAGGAGAGTGGTGAGTCCTTGTGCCAGCCGGCCAGCCAGGTGGGGAGCAGGTCAGGTGGGGGGGTGGGGGATCATGGCCGCCCGACCTGCTCCCTGCCTGGCTGGCGGGCCGGCACACTAACTGCTCTCCTCCTCCTCCTCCTCCTCCTCCTCCTCCTCCTCCTCCTCCTCCTCTTCCCCGCTTGGTGCTGGGCTGGCTGCAGGCCAGGACAGCAGGATTGTTTGTCGGAGGAGGTGGGGGGGCAAGGCGGTGGAGCGCGACGGCAGCGAGAAGCAGCTCGGATGGTGCTGGGACACCCAAGCTGCTGTTGGCAGCAGTGTGGGCCGCCTGAGCGGCCATGATCCCCCCTCCCCAGCCAGCCAGCCCACACCCCCCCCCACTCAACCTGCTCCCTGCCTGGCCTGCCGGCTGGCACAAGGACTCTCCTTCTCCTCCTCCTCCTCCTCCTCCTCCTCCTCCTCCTCTTCCTCCTCCTCCTCCTCCTCCTCCTCCTCCTCCTCCTCCTCCTCTTCTTCCTCCTCCTCCTCCTTTTCCTCCCCGCTCGGTGCTGGGCTGGCTGCAGGCCAGGGCAAGCCACCCAGTAGAAAATGCCGGGCAGAGAAGAAATTGCTGCTGAAGAAATGGCGGCTGGCGGCCCAGAGCAACCTCTCCAGAATCACCCTCGATTGTGCAGTCGCTTAAGTGCAAGACATGATTCGCTGCTCCCAGATCAGGAGGTGGGAGAATCAGTGCCTCCTTTGCATATGAATTTTTTTGCTTTTTAACTCTTTCTTAACTTTTAAAAGGCGAAAAATTCCCCGAGTTTTCTGGCCTCCTCCTATAGTTAACACTGAGAGCAGACACCAAGCCACTGTGACTTGAAATCTGGTAGCAACTATCCTGGCTTTAATTATTTTTAAAAAATTCTTTAAAATTCTTTCCTTTCCCTCAGGAGACTGGTGAAGCCCCACCTCCACTGCCTCTAGTGACTGCATGTCCCTGCTCCTAAGGCTCCAATTAATAAGCCACAAACTCCCTTCTGACTGATGAAGATGTTCAGGCTGGGTCCTTGAGGTAAACTCAAAAGTACATGGATATAGTTAGTAATGGAGATAGTCAACAGGAAGTGGTGGTGGCTGTGATGAAGAACAGAAGACTGTGAATGAACAACCCCTGAATACCAAAGGAGAAACAACAGGATTATGTCCTCTGTGTAATCGTGTGATTATGCAAATGTCACAAATCACAGTGGAATTTGATTTATTGCATATGAAGTCCCTTTCAAAGAGATTTTCCCTGTAGAAGATACATATATATATATATGAACAGTCTATCTAGATATCAGAAATAATTAATCTCCAGTAATTTGGCTATGATAGAGGTAGTAAAGTATCTTAAAAATATGTTATTTTACCATAATCCCTTTCCTGATTTTTTTCAGTTCTAGAATAATTAAACCTATTTTTATATTTATAAATACATATATTTGTATATAAATATATCAATGTTGTTCTATTTTTCTTTTGTCACTTTATGATTTTATGCATATTGCATCAGTATTAAAAATAACGTGATGAAATGTAGTCTGGATTCCCAGGAGAAGCTGCATTCCAGAGGACCAAGAGACAACAAAGTTTAGATAGTTATGGTGGAAGACAGAAGGTCAAGATAGCTCTTCCCTAGAACTTCTCAGAGTCTTTCCTTAATGATGCAAGTAGTTATTTTAGTTTGGCAAGCTTTCTGTCTATAGTTGAAAAACGATAAAGATAATTGATAAGAAGCAACATTCTGGGTCCTTCTTGGTTTCTGGGTCCTGTCAAATACTGTTGTAAGTCACAATAACTTTTTACATAATTGAAACTCTTGTCTTCAAATTTTAATTCCTACCTACAATTACAAGCCTATTGTTTCATCAGCCATATAATAATGTTTCCGTTATAATTGTGACATTTCAAACAAATAGCAAAATCATTACAGTTGTACCTGATAATATAACATTTGTGTGAAAAAATATGGTAAATCTTACCTCTTATTTTAATTAAGTAACTTCCCCTCCTCCGAGTAATTATACATTTGTAACTTCTTATTGTAGCAGAATCCAAATACTTAATTAACAAATGCATTAAAATTTTATGCTGAGTGTTTTAAGGTTAAAACATTGCTTTTTAATATGTTAAATGACTTCTCTCATAAAATTAGTTAAACATGTTTAATGAAAATTAAAGTAATTTAATTCAATATAACTAATTACTTCTAATCAACAGAGTTCAGAGAACTGAGGGCAGATATCTACTTTCTACCTCCTCCATCAACTCCAACCTCTTGAAAATTTTAATTTAAAGGTCAAAGCACTTTTAAGAATAGCATATGTTTTTGGAATAGAAGGAGGAGGGCTGCAATTGTAGAATGGAAGTAGGGCTCTTATTCAAGCTGAATGTTAGACTTTCTGCCATCTTTCTTGTACCATATTGCCTACACATTATCAAGTTGCTTGAATAAGTGATATATAGTTAGCTACGTAACTAATAACTAGTTAAATATTTTAACCATTTCTAGAAGAGCTGAGATAATTGAAGAGAGAAAAGTCCTCAAGCTTCATTTCCCACTGATTTCACAACTGTGTTTCAGAACAAGCAGCAACTCTGCAGCTCTTCATACAAACAATATCTTTACTTGGTTAAGTGAAAGCAAACTTGGGGAACTGAATCTGTAGCAATGCATAACCTTGCTCTTTTATGTAGGCTTCTGTTTTTTGCCAATAAGCATGTTATCTCATAATTTATTAAATAACTGCAAGATTATTGCAACTAGACACTTTTTCAGTGGGTTTTCACAAGAACATCACTAAGTGTTGAAAGCAGTTGTAAAGAAGTTTTGGGTTAAGAATGGAGTTAGGTTTAACTTTATCTCCATTAATGTTAGTTATGTTGATCATGACTCCTGATAGCCATATACTCAACAGTAATGTGAAGGAGGCTTACATGCATTCCAGAGGTGGGTTGCTACCGGCTCGAACCCGTTCGAACCCATTCAGTAGTGGATTTTGTGACTGAGTGGCCAAAACTGGTAGGGACGGCCAGCTGGCCATGCCCCAAACCGGTTCCTTAGTCACCCATGCCATTGCTGGCATGTTTTTTTTATTATTCATTTTTAAATGTTTTGAGCATGTACAGAGCAATTTTTCGGCAACTGTGTACGCATGCATAGTGTGTGTGTAGTGAGTGGGTGAGCAAAGCGAGAGCATATGAACAAAATTGTGCACACAGCGAACCGGCAGTAATGCCAGCAGCAACCCACCCCTGATGCCTTGATGCAGAACTACATATTGGAATTCTTGGAACCAGAAGGAAATCAATAGCCAAGGAGTATGGGGCCACCACAATCCAAAAAGCAAATTGTCTTCCACACAAAGGGGGGACAAACCATTTGCAGGTTACTTGTTTATGTGTTTCCACAATTCATTTGAAACATGCAACTGAATAGAAAATGTGGAAAATGTGCCTTGTGTGGAAAAATCTGACAAATGCTTAACTGACAAAAAAAAATATTGCAAGCTCTTTTAACTTTTAACCCCAGTGCACTGAGGCTTGGCACTGCATAGTAAGTGGCAATTCAAATGTGATTTAAATGTTTCATCAAGAGCACCTGGAATATTTTTCTTTCTTGTGAAGACATTGATTATGGTCAATGAGAGACATTGTTAAGAACAAATTAGGACTACGTTCTTGTCCTGGGATGACAACAAGCAGCTGCCAAAGCTACACAGAAGAATATGTGTTGTAAGAATGACAGCATATGATTTTGTTGAAATAGCTACATAACAACAGGGTAGATGTTGGCAAAGGAGCTTTGCCACAGATGGTCATTGCCTGACCAATATAAATCCAGCCCTTCTTAATGCTGTATATTATTCCATATTTTTTTAAAAAATATGCTTTTAATCTGCTGGGAAATTTATATACATTTATTATTTCCAGCATTGCCTAATATGGAGAGACTTAAATACAATTATCTGTAATGCTACTAATAATATATATATATATATATATATATATATATATATATATATATATATATATATATATATATATGTGTGTGTGTGTGTGTGTGTGTGTGTGTGTGTGTGTGTGTGTGTGTGTGTGGCAACCCTTGGTATGCCCAAATATGGGAGAAAGCATACTGCTATCGGCTCATCACAAAAGACCATCACGACAGAAAGCCATTATTTTTACTGTTGCCTTTGTTACATTTTATCTCATACCGGAATGCTGCTCTGAGCAGGTACTGGTATGCCCATACCAGAGAGTGTACCACCTGCAACCCACCACTGTGGCCGGTGCACACATGTGCACTGAAGCTGATGGCTCCCGTGCTGGCACATATGATCTGTGCACCACTTGTGGCACATGTGCCATAAGTTCCTTTGTCCTTCTCACTCTGCTTTCAATGTCAATCGTGTATGTGGTTTATTTTTTTAGAAAGCAAGTTGGATCGCAGGGACTTATAGACCTTCATAAGGTTCCTGGGAGACATTTCAGTTCAAATGTGTAGTACATGGTGAATGATTTAATTAAATAATAAACTGCATTATAAATACATATAAGCCCTTCTACCTAAAGTTATACAGTGGAATAAGAAAAATTGTAGACTAGAATTTCAAGACTGTCTACAGATGTGTTTCACATGAGTTCCTAGAATCCTGTTCCAAGATACTGAGCAATCTAGTTAGGGTCCAAGAAATAATGGCTTTGAGTTACAAGCAAGTATATTTCAGTTAGACCTTAGGAAAAAAAATTCTTAACATTAACGAGCTGATTAAAAATAGAGCAGACCACCATAGACCTTTCCTGGGGGTGTTTAAATGGTAGCTAGATAGCATTTGCAGAGATGTTGTACCAGTGAATTCCTATATTAAGCAAAGGGTTGGATTAGATTATCTCAAAAGTCTCTTGCCACCCTTCTATGATTCTATGCTAATCTCCTTGAATAAAAGTAATGGGAATCATTTTTAGAAATGTTGCAAAGTCCTTGTACCTAAGGTGCTTTTTCAAGAGGCATCTGGACTTTCTGCTTTTTCTTTGAAGATCTTTTGCTTCTCATCCAAGAGAATCAAAACATCTTGAAAGAAAAAACAGAAAGTCCAGTTGCCACTTGAAAAAGCATATTTGGGACAAACATGACCTAGATGACTGAGAATCTCCATAGAGACTTGCAAAATCCTTATACTTGATCATGTTAGGGAAGACGAGATAACAGATTTAAATCAATATTTCTTTTAGCATTTGTCATGTCTTAAGTCACTCCTTCCCTTTGTGGTACATTCTGGAAGTGATAGAATACAACCATCACCATTCTATCCAAGTTAAAGGTAAAGGTTTCCCTTGCATATATCTACTAGTTGTTCTGAACCCTAGGGGACAGTGCTCATCTCCATTTCAAAGCCAAAGAGACAGCACTATCCGAAGATGTCTCCATGGTCATGTGGCCAGCATGACTAAATGCCGAAGGTGCACAGAATGCTGTTACCTTCCCACCAAAGTGGTCCCTATGTTTTTAGTTGCATTTTTGCATGCTTTCGAACTGCTAGGTTGCTGGGACAAGTAACGGGAGCTCACTCTGTTAGGAATTTGAACCACTGAACTGCTGACCTTTCTGACGGATAAGCTTTCTGATAGATATTAGCCCCTGAGCCACTTTTCTACCCAGCAAAGGAGAATGTAGTTTGACCTCTGAGCAGAATGAAGTTGAAAAATCACCAGTTGGAGAGAATCATGCTGGGATAGTCCACTTTATTCACAATGTAGTATGCATTTTAATTATTAGTCATTTCTCTTCGGAGCTTATGGTTCATGTTGTTGTTAGAAGTGTAAAACCACAACAAAAATTAGGGTGCATAAATTGTCTGAAAGTATCATAAAATAATTTGAATTGAAAATGAAAAAAAGTTTTAAAATCAAGCAGCAATTCAGGCAAATAGTGAGGGTTTCTTCTCCAGCCTTCTGTTTTTAATAGCATTTGGGGGGGGGAAGCAAACAACTGTGTGAGCAGGATTTTTTTAAAGTAATCTGAAAAATATGAATGCACTAAGACTCTAGTCTGAATATTTAGAGTGCTAATAAAGCCTGATCTATAAACAATTGACAATTGCTAAGCTATTGTCGGTTTCTGAATTAGTTCCACTCTTTGAGTCAATTCATGTAGTAATGAACTCAAGCATCAACCAGCTCTAGACATCTGTGACACCAAAAAAAGAGTGTGCAATTATCTATGCCATTTGGATTGTGAAGTCATTTTGCATTGAAACTGTCTAAATGTCCTTTTGCCAATTTGTATAATTATAGCATAGAAATATATTTACATCATGCCAACAGGAACCTCAGCAAATCTTAACATCTTTAGATTTTCTTCTTACAAGCTGAATATAAATGTTTGAGACATTGGGCATGAATGTTATGAACACTTGAACTATGAAGTAATGGTATCCTCTTATCTTCACTACTGGTTCTGTAGTGGGAGTGTGCGCACCTGCGACCACTCACACGCAGCACATCTGGGTAAGCACAGAAGGTCTGTGATGACATCTGGGTGGGTGGGTGGAACCTCGCACTGCCGCCACTAGCAGTTTGCCCAAACCAGTGCGAACGGCAGAATACCACCTCTGGAACTATGACTTATCTAAAGAAAAGGAGGTTCTAATCTGCCTGCATTCAGCTGGCAAATTAATGTATGAACTTTTGAGCCTTCAGGTCAATACTAATAAACATGAAATGCTTCTTTCTGGCTGAATATATTAAACTGAAAGAACAATGTGAACTCTAACATTTTGACTGTAAAGATCCATGTTTTTCTGGAAAGATATGGTTGAAAAAAAGATTTATTAATCATGTATCAATGAAAATATTGGCTGCCGTGTTATTTATTGGCATTTTCATTCAAACAAAGATATCTACTGAAATGTAGCTAATTGCCAATTATAAACCCAATTGGTTAAAAGCCATGAATCTATAGGAAGAGAAGAAACCTTCATAAGTTGAAGGTTTTCAACTTATTTTCTGGATGTGGTTCATTGCTGCCTGAAAATTCAATCTATGAATGTGGGAAAGGGAGAGACACACATTCTGGAAATGTTTGCATAGAAAATGCAACTAGTAAGAGTCTTACAGCTCATATTCAATTAAAATATCAGAATATTGCATTCAAATACCATTATTAAGTGATTTAATTCAGCTGATTATAAATATCCCTAAAATGTAATTACTATCCTTCTCCCCAAAATACATGCCAAAGTCTAGGAAGGAAAAACTGCAGAGAAGAAAAGTTCAGCTCATAGCCCTTTTAAAAAGGTGATCTAAGTATACTGTACATGAGAACAGTATTTCTTTATGTAAGTAATCTCACTGATTCCAACTATGCATTCATATGTGCTATTTCTTGATGATTCATACCAATATACAACCTATCAGTAATTCTCAAATACTTTGGCCATTTAATGAGAAGGAAGGACTCACTGGAGAAGAGCCTAATGCTGGGAAAGATTTGGGGTAAAAGAAGAAGGGGACGACAGAAAATGACTGGCTGGATGAAGCAGTTGGCGTGATCTTAAATGGACTCCAGAGGATAGTAGAGGACAGGAGGGCCTGGCGGAACGTTGTCCATGGGGTTGCAATGGGTTGGATACAATTTCACAACTAACAACAACAATTCTTTGAAGTGTGGGCCTTTTAAAGCCAGCAATTGTTTTTAATCAGTGTCAACATTTCATTTTGCTTTGCAAGAGAAGTGATTTCTTATACATTCTATCTCTAGAATGTCCAGATAGATCCCTTTCTTTCATTCTGGCAAGATTAGAAATTCTAGCAGAGCCTAAGGAGTATTTTATTTAGCTATTTGTGTTACTTTCTTTGGGTTCTGCCTACAGATGAAGTGCCAGGCCCAATAATCCAGGTCTTCTGCCACACTATCACTGTCTCAGCATGCTTGTTGTTGCAATATAGAAATGTCATTTCACTTGGCATGACAGTGGGGCAAGGATTAACTCACCTTAGTGAAAATGCAGTTAAGTGATGCTGTTTACTGCTGGAAGTCTAATCTCATCACTATGCTGATTTTTTCCATATCAAATCATGCCATGGGAAGAATTGAGATAATTCCCTAATAATTCATTTTGTAAGCATAAGAAATAGTCATACATTAGTAGATTAATCAAACCATCTTATTAATGCCCTGTCCCTTCAGGGACAGGACATTAATGAAGGCTGAGCTTAATAAAACCAATGATGTCTTTCTCTACCCTCAAATCAGTCCATACACAGAACTATGACATAATCAGATCCTGAGATGTAACAGATAGGGCTACACATTTGGTGCATTTGAACATCATTGGATCAAATGATGTTACTGGATGCACCTACCAAATGGACAAGAAAGTAATTAACTGTTAGAGTGAGAATCAGTCAGGTCCCTATTCTTGTGGGTTTCAAGGGTTCAAAATAAAGTCACCGAAGGCCATATTGTGTCATGACATCTGAAGTTAGGATTTGTTATATTATTTGCCTTGGATTATGTTAATAAATTATTGCTCCATCTACAATCTCCAGCTCTGATAATATTGTCTAATTTTAGCATATCCTGACAAGAGCCTTGGGTGCATAACAAATACAATTCACAGTGAGGAACAAAATGCGTTTGAGCTTCCATCATTGAATATATAACAGAATGGAAATGTAATATACTGTATAAAGTCAAATAAAATAGCTGTTTCCCTACTTCACTTTTCTCTGACATTTTCTTCTTCTCTGATAAAGGATTCATGTGCTTTTGTTGAAATCTGCTGTCTTCCAATGTAAAGAAACACTTTTTTCATGGTTAAACATTTGTTGCAGAACATTTGGCTATTTCAGGATGTTTCCAGATCGAGAGATACTGGTGCTACCACTCCAAAGATACTGTGCAGTTACTCAGCCTTTCATTCCTCAAGTTATTTTTTTCTTGTTAAAAAAAATAGAGATGAACGTAAGAAATCACAGGAAGATTGCAAAGGAAATATTATTTTCAACCAACATGCACTACACAATATGCACATATTTCCACCTATGTTAAACTACGGTATACAGAATTCTAAGGTAACAAGGTTAATTCTGAAGGCAAATGGTAATAAGGATATACCAGAATATAATATACTAGAATTCTAGAATTAGTATAAACTTCTTGTTTCCTATAACTAACATTATATCTTTAGATTTATAACACTAATACGCTACCATCAGATTTGTAACTTCCTGCAACAACTGGTGTTTGTTAAAACATGTTTCTTGCCATCAATCTCCAATCTCCTTCCTGCAATCTATGGGCATAGAATTGAATGGATCTGGAAAAACCCACAGCTTTGATCTGTGAGAAACCTTTGATCTGTGAGAATTCCCTTCCTTGCAACACAAATAAGATGATCAGGAAGAGATAATACTAATGATGCTAATTAAGAGGCTCTATCCTATTCCAGGGGATACACAAATCAAAGATGCCAGAATTGGATGTTTAGCTGATGGTTATTGGAGATTTAACTGATAGTTTATAACCGTTTCTAAACAATATATAAGGGGTTACATCTTCTCTGATTTGTATTTCTTTGATGCATATCATTGGGTATGTTTGGAACAACTGGCCAGCATGTCTTTAAACTTTGGTCAAAGATTAAGCACTAATTATTATTCAAGCCTCTGTTTAAGTTGTCTTCTTTTGGGGCTCACTGTGGCTTAAGCATTTCATGGAACCTAACAATTCCATAATAGTTGAAAATTCTAAAAGTTTTTTGTTTAGGATTCCCCAATGCTTTGGGGACCAAGGGAATATTTGGACTATTTGGACTACTGAAGTATACTATGAATGTTCTCCAAATAGTTGCCCTGGCGAGGGTGAGTAATCAGAACATTAAAAAGTGCCAGAAACAAGTAATGTTGCAGCAGCCAACCAATTTATTTTTTCAAGAATATCTGTGGAATTTATGTAGCGCTCAATAGTATTGTTAAGGTTACTCATTAGGCTAGTGTTTTGCTTTGCAGCATGCTAGCTTTCCTGTCAATTTTAAATTATTTTATCTATAACTATCTTGTTCTCTTTATCTCTTATTTTCTCAGTCTCTTTGTTTCTCTCTCTCTTCCTCTCTCTATCTCACTTTCTCTCTATTCATCTCATTTCATTTCATCTTCTACCCCTCTTCTCCCCATCCCTCATGTTTCAATCTGTCAAATAGACTGTTTTTGGACATAAGATTAGCATTCTTTCAAAAAAGCAATAGACCCCTGTTTAGGTCACAGGTACAGACCACTTCACTACTTGTAACATTTTGGTTGATCAGTATGAAAAGTAGCAAGGGGAGCAGAAGGAAATCATTTTATGTTGTTTTTCCATTAGCAGATGATGCTTGCTGGGAAGGGGAATGAAGCTGAGGAATCCCTCAATTATGTTCCTTAATGTTACAGATTATCTTTCTTTAGAAACCAACAATTGGGACCAGCAACTCAGTTGTTAACTGAAGTGGTTGCTAAGTGATATTGCTGAGTTGCTAAGCAAAGTGGTTGCTAAGTGAAACCACCCCTAGTTTATGATCTTACTTCAGCATAACTTTACTTTGTAGACCTGCAAAGGTGATAAATATAAATTTTGGTCATCAAGTTACTTTTTCATCATTGCTGTAACTGAACTGTTGCTAAAGACGGACAACCTGTAAAATCATTTTGAGATGACTTATAGAGGTCAGAAAAGGATTTTAATTCAGCTGTCTAGTTGAGTCAAAACAACTGTATTTTATATCACAAAACAAAATGAAATTGTATTGTTTTGGAGAAGATGGATCAGTCTGCCAAATTCTGGGGGGAAATGTCTCCTTTAAATTCTGATTATAGAGGAAAGAGATGAAAAAGGTTGTTGTTTTGTTATATATATATTTATATATAGGAGAGGATTTGAAAGCATTTGACGATAAAAGATTCAATATCCTTTCCCAAAGCCCCTTGATTAGAGTCTGACCTGTTAGAAAGGAATTCTTAATTTAGCTCCATTGTTCTTTCCATTCTACAACAAAGCTGCCACTGCTGGGAATGTCTGCCTCTCTGAAATGCATTGAAGAAGTAAATAATATCTTTATACCACTGGCAATCCCACTTTATTCTGAGTCAGATTAAAAGATCTTGCTTCACTTTATGAAAGCACAGAAAAAGGTGTGATGTAGCTTGATTTGACTCAGGATGTAAGATGCAGCAAATTCCAGGGCAGATCCTTACTTAGAAAACAGAAGGATTTTTTTTTTGGTCCAGTGTGGCTGATCTATAGAAGGGACAATTTATCCGTTTCAACTGTTACCTAAAAGCTTGAATAAGGAGTACATAACTTGTGGAACTCTCTGGCTAGCAAATCAGAATGATCCAACCATCTTGCCACCACTTTTCAGTAAAGGGTTTCCTGCTTCAGTAGACTTTTGGCCTGCCAAATAAAATATTTATTGACCTTAGTGATTTTTGAGTTTTAGCTGACTGGTGTTCTATGCAAATTGTGTGATTTGTTTTGCTTGGAAACCTTGAATATAGAAAGGCAGATATTTGTTGGAGTAGATGGAATTCCACACAATTTCCAACATCTTTATGCTATTCAGTAGTGCAAAACAGTGAAACAAAAGCATTGATCCCAGGTGGAACTGTGACACTGTCTGTAGCATTATCAGGGCATTGAAGCCATTGTCAAAAGCCCCAGAGAAAAATGCTTTGGACACAAATGAGGCTTTTTTCCTCTGAACCTTTGGAAGGAAAGCCTGTAAATATTGAGCAGATTCCAAATCCAGTTGAGAAAAATATGCCTGTTGAAGAAGATTGGGTGGTGCACAAAGAAGACCATTTCCCTACATTTCCCTGCTGACGTGGTTTAAAAAAACACCAGGCTTTATGTGTCAGATTGACACACATGTAGGTGTGTATGTACAGATGACAATAGGTGATGATACTAAACGAATTTTAAAGGCAGTACAATATAGATTGTATTGTACTGGGACGCAGTGGCTCAGCGGCTAAGACACTGAGCTTGTCGATCAGAAAGGTCAGCAGTTTGGTGACACAAATCCCTAGCACTGCATAACTGAGTGAGCTCCTGTTACTTGTTCCAGCTTCTGCCAACCTAGCAGTTTGAAAGCACATAAAAATGCAAGTAGAAAAATGGGAACCACCTTTTGTGGGATGGTAACAGCATTCCGTGAGCCTTCGGCATTTAATCATGACGGCCACATGACCATGGTGACATCTTCAGACAGCGCTGGCTTTGAAACAGAGATGAGCACCTCCCCCTAGAGTCGGGAACGACTAGCACATATGTTTGAGGGAACCTTTACCTTACAATATGATGAACGAGGAGTCCCTTTTTATTTAAGTCTGAATCCTTATACTTTGTTTTATGAACATCTGCTCCACCAAATCTTTTCAACCAATATAGCTGCAATAAAGCACAACAAAAGAAGGCACCAAAGAAAGAAAGGTTAACATAAACTATTTGTTTTTAGAAGAACTTGTAAGTTAATCAATTGCCATCATGTCAAGCTCAACATCTGGTAATTGCAAGGACAAATGCTCACCATCTTGACTTTAGTAATAATCTGTAGCTCTTTCTAGGACAGTTCTGTACAGAGGGTCTCTTGTTACAATAGTAATAAGGACTGGGATTTCGAACCCTACATGTTGTAAAATGCAATATCATGTGACCACATTGCTTAGTGATGGCAATTCCCACAGTATAGGTTGCTGTCAAAACCCCAGGACTATGCAAGTGATTATCTGGCAAGACGAGGGAGTCTCAGGAAAGCAGCTATGAGGGTGCCATGGGAGGGCAGTTTTATAATTGGGAAAAGTTAGAATCAAAGGAAATAGGATGTTCTAAACAGAGATGGAAGTTAATATAGAAATAAAGAGGCTGTTAAAAAAAAGTGGCTGTTGGAGCTCAGAGGAATATCAGATTATGAATTTTTGGCCGAGTTCTTGTCTCTCAGGGAATAGAGAAGAAACACTCAAACATGCTAGGAAAGGTATAAAAGTTGAGCTAAAGTGAGAAGAGATCACTAAAGTCAGGGAAACAGGAAACAGAAGAGAAGACAAACGTTAGTCTAAAATAGGGACAGTCCAATGGTGGCTTGCTGCGGTTATGGCATGGTATGACCTTACCGGTAGTGGCCTGGAACAGCTGAGAATATACAGTTATGGTTCATCGTTTGTCCCACCCGCCCGCCCGCCTGCGCTCTATAGCTGTATTTATGCCAAAAGGCACACTGTGCATGTGCACACAGCGTGTGATGCCTGCGCAAGCCCCAACAAACAGCTGTTTGTCGCAGGGGTGGTGGATTGAGCATGCATGCGCAGCTCATATCAGGCATATGTGCAGTGCACATCAGGTGCGTTTACGAACAGACCGCGATCAGCATACCGATAGCAACAGTAAGAACAACCCACCGCTGGGACAGTCTGAGGAAATAAAAGACAAAGCTTTAAAACAACAAAGAAAGACTTCTCATGAGTAAGCAACAGAGGGGAAAGCAGCAGGCTCTTCTCTCTGCAGCACTTGGCTCTGCTTGGGAGTTGAAATCATTCAGGAGTATCGGCTGACAAGTTTAGCCAATGCAGAGACAGAATGAGAAAGAGAAACTGACAGTTATACTGAAAAGGAAATTGCCCAGTGAATTCACTGGGAAAAGATGGAGGCTTGAAGTGACAAGCAGTGGACCCATCTGGAAATGGCCCAGAAGGAGGGCTCAAGCAGCCAGGCAGAGAAGAGAGAGAGGGGGGAAATCATTACATGAGACTTTTGTAGAGACAGCTGTTGGTTTGGGCAGTTTATTTAGCAAATTTGTAGGGATGCTCATCTCACATAAGATGGCCCATCCATCTCTGGGTAGTGTAACACCATTAAAATAGAATAATACATATATAAAAGGATTATTAAAAAAAAACAATCAAAATTAAAAACAAAGCCAACAGGTACAGGAGATAGTATTATATAATGAAACAATGCTAGAGCCACCTTAAAATATCCTGGTCTCCTGGCACCCATATTCCAGATGACAAACCAGGTCTTGAGAACTTATGGAATATTAAAAGGGATAAAGCCAACCTCACTTTGGAGCCGGGGAAAAGAATATTCCATAAATAGCTACTGTCATAGTATGCTCTGATTTGGAGTCAGAGGAGATACTGACAAAAAGCAGCCAGACCTAATTCCGGAGGGGTCGATGGATTAGTCACCTCCAGCACCACTAAACAACCAAGAACGCATACTTCAGCAGCCATACCAAAATTGCACAAAACAGGTCTAATCTTTTAAAGATGTTCCTGTGGGCTCTGCCTAATACTAGTTCATGAGTAAACTTAGGAAAGAGATAGATCTTAAGCAGAATGAGCCATGATGGTTTCAAAGGCGTCTTAGTAATCTCCTAAACTACTCGAATAATTGGGAGTCTGGTGATCTTTCCAAGTAAATTGGAGGCCTAGATATTCCACAGAATCTTTCAGTCCTAAAGGCCCGAGAGAATTCATTCCATTTGAATAAGAGGTTGATGATAAAACTACGATTTCCCCTTCTCATTTCTAAGTACAGTGAGCTTTTTGGTTCCTCAGAACGGAAGTGGGACCTCAATAATTTACATAGGTCTGTAAAGGGCCTGTTGGTTTTGCTGCCATCACCACACTTTTTTCTCATTTGAAAATTATTTGAATTTCTTTCTTCTGCTTCAGTAATAAGGGGACAAGAATACTTGATGGGACAAGAATAGCATATTTTAAAATTATATTTGAATAAAGAATCACATTCATTTTAATGATACAACTTAAAACTATTATAAACAAGTTACCTTGAGGTTACAGTTTAGATTAGCTTCTTTTGACTCTCACAGAAAAATATGTAATAGCTAACATTGTACAAAATATAATGATTACTAATCTTTGCCTTTCCTGACTATATGACAGATATTTCTTTTTTTGGATTTCAACACTATTTTCTTGATCTCTAAACAGTGAACACATCAAAACCTATTACCTTCGATCTGGACTGCTTGAAAATCCAAATCACAGAACTTCTATTATACATATTGAAATGCTGGAGCTTCTTGCAGTTTGAAGGTGAGGCAGTTTCTAATTATTGCAAATTCGCACCAATCTCAGATACATTTTCTCTCTTCCCTCTACAACTGACCAACTGATTTAATACCAGCCAGTTTGGTGCAATGGCTAAGGCATCAGCCGAGAGAACTTGACTTCAAGTCCTGTTTTCAGCACAAAGTCCGCTGGGTGATCTTGGGCCAGTGACATTTTCTCAGCCCCAGGAAGGAGACAATGGCAAACCACTTCCGAAAATCCTTGCTAAGAAAACTGCAGGGACTTTTTTATTTTTTTATTTTTATTTATGTATTTGTTCTATTTTGTCAATCATGTATAAGGTAATAGATATGAATATATACAAGATTATCCATAAAATGGATATGAATAAATGGGGTTGTTAGGACAGGAATGGTAGGCACATTGGTGCACTTATGCACGCCCCTTACAGACAAATGGGGTGAGGTCAACAGTGGTTTAAAGTTAACATTGTGGGGGTTTGGGGAAGAAACCACTGAGTCGGGTAACGCATTCCATTCCACTCTGTTGCTGAAGTTGTATTTTCTGCAATCGAGTTTGGTACAGTTTACCTTAGGTTTGTATCTATTGTGTACTTTTGAATTGTTGTGGTTGAAGCTGACGTACTCATTGACAGGTAGAACATTGTAGTAGATAATTCTATGTACTATGCTTAGATCAGACCTAAGTCTCCAAAAATTGGACATGATTTAATGGAAATGAAAAAAAACACCATGCATGGGTTTGGGACATATAATCAGGCTAGTAAATAGTTCTTGATTTTAAAAAAAAAATTGATTCAGCAAGCAGCACAGACAAAGTGGTGGTGAATCATGGGTAGCAGAAGACTGCTTTTGGCAATTACACATTAATAGGTTGGAAGGAACATTGGTTAGTTCTACTGTAATGAATGCTTGCAGTGAGACAATCGTTGGCTTTTGCAAGGTTGGATCTGATGGTTCGCAGAATTACTGAGAAGTAGAAAACTAGTGAAAGTAGATACTTTTGGGTACATTGATGGAATACTTAATAAAATGAAAAAATTGAAGATCTGCAGATGGTGGTTAAAAGATAGTGGGTAATATATGGTTTGTGCAAGAAACAAATCTTTATCATAAGCCTGAAAATATCTGTGTAATAGCATGATTCTATCTCATTTGTTATATAGAAATGAAAGTTTGGGTATGTCAGGAGAAACATAAAAATAAGTGAAATGCTGTGCATGTACAGTAGATAGTTGAATAGATTGAAACAGATGGTGAAAATGGGTGGGTAATGAATGAATCGGGAGTTAATACAAAAGTGAGTAGCTTCTATGAAATAAGTATATTTAAACGGTTTGGTCTTATAATGTTTATAAATTAAAACTGAATCTGAATGAAAGTGATTATAATTGACAAAAAAGGAAAATTTGTGTAAGTGGCAGGTAGATGCAACAGATGAGATCCTCAGAAAGACAGAAGTGACAAGCTTAACAAGCAAAAGATAATGGATGAAATTGTGTAAAGACATGAAGCAAAGACAAAAAAGACATGGAATCAGTTAATGGTTTTAGAACAAGCTGGATATAATTATATTTTGTTTTCTATCCTTATCTCTTATTTTTATATATTTGGCTTGCCATTTCTTATTGCTTTTCTGCACTTTGTATAACATATACTCACATTAAAAGATAATAATGTGTATTACATTTTTTTGGGGGGGGGATACAAAAGCACTGAGGATTTAGGTTTACCCTAAATACCATAGTAGTAGGATTCCACAGAGCTTAAATACTCTGTCTTGACATAGAAGGTAAATATAATTGCCATGTTGGAACATGCCAGAGATCGAATAAATTTAGTATCTTAATTCTACAAGAGCCAAAAACATACTAGCAAGAATTTCATAAGCAGCTTCTGATAACAACAATTTTCTTCTATTCTTCTTCCTTTGTAGCACACTATATCTAGTGTGACCTATGGCACATTCAATGGCACACTATATTTAACCTCCTAAAACTCTATCTGTAGGTGTTTCTTAATTTGTCTTCTTTTCTTTGAAGGGAGTGACATTTGATTAGTGCTGTAAAATGCCTTATGCCACATCTAAATGCAGATAGAGAAATGTTTTTGTCCAGTACTCTGGAAAATATCACTATAAAACAAACAAACAAAATGGAGTAAATGACTAGTAACTAATTGGAATAAAGTGATTTGTTTGTATGTAGCTTAATAGCCTTTCCAGTCAGTAAACAGATGTATTGAGGTTCTGGCAGGGATTTAGCAACAGGTTCTCTGCCCAGTTGCTGGGTGGGTGTGGCCATGGTAGGTGTGGCCTAGTCAGCTCTTCTGCACCATGGCAGGGGGGATGTTTTTGCTCTCCCTGGGCTCCAGAGACTTTCCTCAACCCTCTGGGAGGGTGAAAATGGCCTCCCCAGGCTCCAGATGTCCCCTGGAGGCTAAAAGTGGGCACATTTCTAGCCTCCTGGAGCCTCTGGGAAGCCTATTTTGCGCCCTCCTCGAGCCTCTGTGTAGGCCCTGCAGTAACTGGCATCCAAATTGGGCCGTGTGAAGACTCGTGAGAGAGGTGGAGCGGGATGGGTGGGGCAAGCCAAGAGTGGGATTTGGGGGGTTCACCGAATCTTTGCTAGAAAATTACCCGAACCCGGCCGAACCCGGAGCAGCCTACTCCTGGGTCCTTTCTTGCAGATGGTGCCCTCATCCGCACTAATAGACATGAAGTGCAACTTCTTTTTCCCAGCCTGCAGTAATCCAAGTAATCAAATTTAACAAAGCAACCATGTCCATTTTGTCCCTGCTGGTACTAAAGCAGCAGAGCTCTTTTCAGTCACCACAAAACATCTCTTTCCTGACTGAGAGGAAAAAGAGTGGGCTGAAACTGTGCTTCTCCCTTTGGTTGAAATAACTAACTTAGTAGCAGCAGAGGAAGGGATGTTATGGCAACAGCAATAGTTCTTCCTTTCTTGCTTGCTTTTACACTATTTTCTTTTCTTCTACACCTCCTGCTGGGGCTCTATATGACTATGCTTTTTAAACTGAAATTTGGGCCAAGGAGGAACTCCACGTGGGCAGGTTCAATTTTTTTCCTTTTATACCCATTTTCACATATCGTAGCAGTAAATTCTACACAGGTCCTGTAGATAAATCCTGCCTTCCTGGATCACCTGTCAATCAGTTTAATTTACTGGCTGTGTTTAGAGACAAAAAGAAAAATCCATTATCCAGCTATCTGGGTTTTTTCACACTGATCTTATAAGGATCTTGCATGCATTTCCGAAGCATTAAATCCTTTCTGCATTGGGAAAGTTTTACACACACACACTTGCACTAAACCTCAAATTAATGCTACAAAATACTAATGTAATGTCTGTGGTGGTGATGAGTATTTAAATTGTGCCTTTAGGAGTTCCATGATTACAGCCTTGAGCCCTGAGCCATCTTGTTATATCCCTGAACATAAACAGCATATACAGAGGTAAATTTTCTGCAGGAATACCTCTATGCTATCATTTTCCAAAGCCGAAGCAGTTTTTAAGTGTTCTCAAAATTACTAGGAGATGCTGCAAAAGCTGTGTATCAAAGAGCTGCCTTAGGTAAATTTGCAAGTGGCAAAACATTGATATCAACATTTGACATATGGACCCTAATGTAATTGCTAAAATTCTTATTTCTAGCAGCTACGAGCATATAAAAAGGGTCCGGATGAATTTTTAATTTCCAATGTTCTTTAAGGCTAGCAAAGCTTTAGACTAATTAAATTTTATTAGTGCAAGAGTATAAAGTTAATTTAAAATAAATGTGGATTTTTTTTTGAAGTTGATGTCTAATGTTTATTTAATGTAAATGTTATTAAAGCTACTTGAGTTGCCTGAAAATGGGAATGAAAATGAATGAAAATGGGAACAAAGTCCTAAATTGTATAATTATTCTTTCTATACCATAGAAGTATTCGGTCTACCGGAAAAATTTTGATGCAGAAAGGAATATATATAAGTGATGCTACTGTGGCAAGCTCACTTGAGATGCTTTTAGAGCTAATAAGCCACACATTATACCTCTGCCTTACACGTTAAATGTACATGCTGAATCCAGTTCCAAAGGGATTGATTTCTCTTTGACACAGTTCAAGTTTCAATATACTCATTTGATCTCTCCATTACTCTGCTTTATCAATGTTTTTTCTTTCCTTCTGATTTTTCCATCTCCAATCAGCCTTGAAGATTTTGCTGCCGGGGATAGAGCAGCAATTATGCTGCACTAAGCCCAAGGCCAAGCATGTTATTTGGGAATCCAAGCAGAAAGATACAGTTATTTCTCTTCTAGCCCTGGCAGTAATCATAAGCTACATAGTTAACAATGTAAACCTTTCCTTACACTAAGAGGTGCTTCATGAAAATAGCCTTTCTGGCATTTAGTGGCATGAATCTTCATGGGAATTTTCTTTAGAACTCCAATTTGATCATACAAGATATGAAATATTCAGAATCCACATATTTTGTAATTTACATTTCCTATTCCTACTACCTTATCTGCATTGTAGAAGATTCATGGGCTGGTTTCAAATATTACATTAAGTTTAGTTGGTTTTAGTTTAATGCTTCACCCAGACATTGTAATATTTATCCATGGTATTCATACTAATTCACAGTGTGAATCAGATCTTTCTAGCTTCTTTAACTAACCATATCCTAATCTGATTCAGAAACCCAGCCATATGGTCTTTATAGTACAATGTACATAGACATATCCTATACTATATAGTAATTTGCTTTTAAGATAATTTCTTACAATAGTTACCAAAGACCTAAAATGAAAGTGAAAACCGATCCAACATATCCATGACAAATTATTTTTTGTAGAAACCAATAGGCATGATTATATGACTTCAAATTCTATTTTGCTTACCATTCAGTGATTTTAACCAACTCTATGGATTAATTGATTTATTTATTTGTTTCCATGTCACCATTTCATACTTTGGTGTACTAGATATTGTGAATTGCATTATTTCTTCAAACTTCCCTTTTTTCTTTCTGAGTAGCATACATGATTTAATATTATTAATTTTGCTGTATCTTTGCCAGAGTAATATCATGCAAACTTTTTGATTGCTTGGCATTCTTTCTCTAAGCAACTACTAATTGATGGTGGTGGTTTTTTTTAAAAAAAATTAAAGCTGTGCATATACAATTATTTGATAAAAGAGATGAGCACAGCATCTCTTTAAAGCAGCTATGTCTTTTTTAGGTTTCCATGTAGCATCTTTATTGTCCTAATAAAGAAACTCACAAAAAGTTTAATGCAGCAGCAATTTGGCAGGCACGTTCTGCAGCCCCAAGCTTCAGTATTTGTTTCTAAACAATTTTCGATGCATTCAACCAATTTAGCCTAAAGATAATTAATGCATGAATAATCATGATAAGCTGTAGTTGCTAAAAATACAATAGGATAGTAGCCTACATTATTAAATAGCATTTATAATTGCCAATACTATTTTAATTTCTACAAAGTTCAGGCGAAACCCTTAAGCTAAATAATTGGCAATTCCATCTATGTTCAGTTAGACTCTATCCAGATTGATTTGGTCTCCTGATTCACAACACATCCATCTTGTCAGTAATAAACTCCCATTTATTTGTCTTCAGTCATAGTTTATAGAAACCCATTAGAGAATTCTACAGACTTGAGATTTAGAGATAGAAAAAGATAAGCTGTCATATGTATATTTATTTAGATGATTTATAAGCCTGTCCAACTCATAAACTATTACTATAGGTGGTATAAAAATATAAAACTTATATGAAAACAAACTCCACAACACAGACATAACCAAGGCTGCAAATAATAACTACTCGTTTCCTAACAGAGTGAGCTCAAAGGCTATTCTGACCCAGTGTGTGGGAAAGGAGACAAATCTTCATGGGTCTATGAGCAGCTAATATATTTGACCTTCCAGCACATTAGAGAGAAGCTTATTCCAAAAGACAGATGCACCAATAGAACGATACTTGATACTTGATACTGTAGCTTAAAAGACAAATGATGTTTCATATAACTGTTACATATCAAAAGAGAAAATAAAATCTTGTGATAATCTATATCATAGATACCAGATCTGGAAACTGTCAATGTTGCAAAAGGAGGAATAAGGGAATTGTTATTGCAGTACACAATGAAAAGTTTATACCTACTCACATTCATTATTGCAAACCATGATTGTCTTTGAATATACTTTAAGGGTACAAGCCATGCAGACAGAATAAGCAATCATTATTTCACCCCCATGATTGATATCACTGCACTTTGTTTGATGAGCACATGTATCATTGTCTCCTATTTATGCTAACTCTTCATTAGGCTCCTGTGGATAGCCTGTTTAATGTGCTTTTCTTCAATCCATGAGGAATCACAAAAGTATGCTCGCATTTCAACAGCCAAACTCTAAGCTGGCTAAGCAATGAAGGTGATGACTGGTGCTGTCCTTATATTTAATATGGGATTAATTAAGGTGAGTGAATGGTGCAATTGCTGCCAATAGGAAAACCATTCACCTATCACTTTGCCTAAATGGAGTAAGGTTAGGATTTGGGAGAGTTTGACAGATAGCTTTGTCCATGGATTTAGCTACACATCAGAACCTGATCAATGGGATGAGTGGTATATTTCCAGCTCTAAGGAAGCCACAGGGTAGGGATAAGGACTTCCTGGATTAGTTCTGTCACTCATTTAATGAAAGTTAGTCCTTATATAGGTCAGCGAAAAATGATTCAGTAGTAAATCTGACAGTAGAAAGAGAGAATGACTGGACAGGTAAAAAGCCAGGATGCTTAAAAGAATGTCATTAAACTGGGTGACTTTGTATATTCTATATAGGGTTTTTTCTTGAAGAGAGGAGCACAGGATTTGCTGAGATTCATTGGTTATGGCTTCCTACTTTCTTCAATAAGATCACCAGGTGGTTAGATTTCAGGTGGTTCAGTATTTCAGCCTGGTACAATACTAGTCTATCCCTTGCTTTATCTTTCCTTCACTCTTTCTGTCCATGCTTTCTTGTACACTGTTGGTATCTTACTGAGACATTCTTTTTTTTCAATATATTTTTATTATTTTTACATTTAAAACAATGCAGTACCATGAAGTCGGAGTGACTATACATTCACATTATATACAGCTAGTCACAACTATTGACAATTAGCCTACTTAATACATTATCAATCCTTCTGTCCAATCACAGTATATACAGTTTGTTCCAGTCTTGTCACCTTGTCTTATACCAGTCATAAAATCTATTCCAGACTTCAAAATATTCTGATTCCCCTTTATTTTTAAGTTCAAGAGTGAGCCTATCTGCTTCCGCACAGGCCCACACTTTTCTGATTATATCTAGCTCTGGTGGTGTGTTTTCTTTTTTCCAATATTGTGCATAAGTTATGCGCGCCGCAGTTAGTACACGAATAATTAAATAAAGTGTATCTTTTTTTATACCCCTCTGGTATTATATCTAGGCGAAAAATTTCCAGTTTAAACAAGATTTGGTTTCCCACAGTTTGTTCTAACCACGATTGGATCATTTTCCAATAATTTTTGCAACTTTGCCTGGTGTTTTTTTTTACACTCTGGGTCCAGATTTTTAAACATTTTGGAGAGCCATGCTGGAGGGAGATGTCATCTGTAATACATCTTATAAAGGTTTTCTTTATACGCCATAGCCATTGTTAGTTTCTGATTAAGTATCCAAAGTTTTTCCCACTTAGCCAATTCCACATTGTAACCAATTTTTTTTGCTCAGGCGACCATCGTTTCTTTGACATGCTCCTCCTCTAGCTTGTATTCCAACTTACTGAGACATTCTTATTTCTCACACTCTTTCATTCTTTCAGGCCTTAATGGATAGTAAGATATCTTTCACTTGCAGTTAGGAAGATCTGTGGAGAAGCCCATTATCAAGTATTTAGCAGATTTCATGTTTTCTGTTCTTTCCACAATGACTCAGTGGAAGAATCCACATATTAATGCAATTTCTGACAGACAGCCAACAGTCATTATCACTTAAATCTTTATATTACTTGGCTGAATGAAATCAATATTCTGCCTCACTATTAGGTAACATATTATTTCACAATGTAGCTAGATTCCCATGCCCACAGTATTTCAGTCAAGTACACAAATGGGGGGAAAGTTATTGATTTTACAGTGAAATAAGTGACCACAAGAAAAAACAGACCATAGGCATACATTGTTACAGTAAAATTTGTAGGTACATTTAAACAATAATTGCTTGATGAGCAATTGTAAACAAGTATTGTAAACAAAGGTTCGGAATTCAAATTCATGCTGTAGATCTACATATGTAAGTTTTCACTCTGTAGCTGATGAATGAAACACTGCTTTATAAAAGTTGTTTACACAGAGTGCATTCCAGAACTTACTTCTAAAAACCACATTCCTTCATATCAGCTAAAATGTTTGCTTTCTTTTTTTGTAAGATGTGCAGACTCTCTGAATCTGAGTCTGTTCTAAAGTCAGTGGAGTTTTTGTTGACCATTGTTAAAATTCTAGTTGTGTAGCAACATTAATCTTTCACTTTAAAGGGGTTTTGTTTGCTTAATTCACAACTTCACAGAATCATTAGCAATGATGGCAACAAGAGTGATTATAGTGATGAACATCTTTAGTAAGTTCAAGGAGAGGTCCAGTTTGCAAAACTCTCTCTATTGTAACTGTACAGTATTAGTGACTGCTCTCTCATTCTCAAAATACAATATTGCACTAATAATGTTGAATTCCTCTGGTTTTTCTGGCATCATATCTTACCCTCCATTGAAGAGGAGTTGCCAACTGAATTTTCTGTGTGAACAGCTTTACATGAGATAATTAGTGCTGGATAATACTACTGGAAACTGGACATGGTAGAATGCTTCCTAAAGAGTAAGAAATATATTCACATATAAAATTGGAATGTTGCGGGAAAAATATTTAATTATTTTCCTTGATGTGTAGGGGAGATGTATAGGGGAGAGAGAGACAAGGAAACAACAACATATACACATTAATATTATCTCATGTGAAATACAAAAGACAAGGATGAAAATCTAGATTTTGCCATTATCCAATGATATCAAGATGTACATGCTGCCATTCTGACATAATTGTTACAGCTGCTTTTGCTAGTTTATCCTGTTTAACATGAAAGAGGGTGGCCATTACTTATAAAATTGTTCTTCTCCTTCCATAAGGGTTTAATTTGGAATGTATTTTGAAGCTCAGGAAAAGGATTGATTTATTCCAGAATTAACAAAAGCAATTTTGTAAGTTTTTTGTCTAACTGAGTGTTTTGTCTTTGAATGGCTGGTGATTTTTTCCACCCTCCAAATGTCAATAGTTGCCTTTCTAGAATGCTTAATAGTTGCCTTGCAGCTGTCATTTCAAATAAAGATGAACATACTATATTCCATTTATGAAACTATTGACATTTGCTTCTCCTAATATATTAAAGACATAAAGATGTCTCTTGTCAACACATGATGCATATCTGATTTTTTTCAGCCTTTGTTTTGTAATTATTATATTGCAGCCACATGTGGAGATATAAATCAGCAAGTTACAAAGAATTAAATCTTCAATCATTATATGCACAAAAGCAGGGACGTGAAGTCAGGGGAGGCAGGGGAGGCGGGGCCTCACCAGTATCATGAAGAAAAGAAAAATTAAAAGGAAAAAGACTAAGGTAGTTGCTGCCAGACTCCAGAGTCACAATGGATGACTCTGAGTCTGCTTAGTGCTAACTGCAGGGGGAGGCGAGAGAACTATGGGCTTCCTTTGCATCAGAGTTAAGCAAGGGTTAAAAGGCAAAAAATTCCTTATGCAAAGGAGGCACTTGATTCTCCTGCCTCCTCCTTCAGAGGGCACTTTGTTTAGAGGCTTTTTTTAAACAGTTAAGCAGAGTCATCCACGTGGTGACTTTAGCAACAACTATCCCAGCCTGGCTAGCCTACACCAGCTCTTGCTTTTTTCTTTTTACATTTTCATCATGGTGGACAAGAGGAGAGTTGACACAGCTGGAAGGTATGTGGGTCGGAGGGAGGGGGCAGAGGGGAGGAATTCAAAATTATTTGTAAGTAATTGTAATTTGTTTTATTATAAGTAATTTGTGTGTGTGTGTGTGTGTGTGTGTGTGTTTGTTTTACCCGCCTCTGCTGGTGCACGGCTGGCAGTGTTTTATTTTTTATTTTATATTATTTCTATGCCTCGCCATAGAGCTGGACACGCTGGCTTCCGGCCATACAGCTGGTCCCGTTGGATGGCCGGGGTGGTGGCATGCACTTTAAAGTGCCAGTGTGCCTCCCGCTCCTGGCCATAAAGCAGGACATGTTTCGCTCTATGGCGGGGCAAGGTGGCATGCACTTTAAAGTGCCGGCATGCCTTCCAGCTATTCAGCAGGTCACGTTGAGTGGCCAGAAGGCACGCTGGCACTTTAAAGTGCATGCCGCCTCACCCAGCAATAGAGCGAAACATGTCCTGCTTCATGGCCGGGAGCGGGAAGCATGCTGGCACTTTAAAGTGCATGCCGTTGCCCCAGATCCGGCCATACAGTGGGGCAGCGGCATGTACTTTAAAGTGCCAGCATGCCTCCCGCTCCTGGCCATAAAGCAGGACATGTTTCGCTCTATGGCGAGGCGAGGCGGCATGCACTTTAAAGTGCCGGCGTGCCTGTCCGCCATAGAGTGGGCTTGTCCTCTGCTTTAAGGGGGCTTTGCGTGGAAAGGGGGGCTCTGCTTGGCTTTCCCCCCTCTTCTCAGGTGCAGCAGGAGTGGGGGGTGGATGGCCCGTGTGCACGCACTATTCCGTCTGGTGGGGGGGAGATGGAATGCCACAAGGAAAGTCCTGGTGCGCAAGGGCAGGTGGAGGCAGGGTGCTCTGCCAATGCTAGCCGCTGCTGACCCTCCTCGGTGCTTCTGGTGTGCGAGGCTGCTCCGGAGGCTGGCTTGGGGAGATGATTCATTTCTTGTGGGGAGATGTTGAGATGCTTGGCTTAAATCCTTCCCCCCACCGCCACACCCCTTACCCAGCTATAGTGAGTGCACGCGCGCTCGGAGAGGTGGGCTCCGAGGTGAACCCTCCGATCCTTATGCGACGGGAGATGAACCCCGCAGCTTGTCCTACCCCCTCCCCAAGTGGGTGCCCCCCCTCCTCCTCCTCCTCCTCTCCTTCAAGGGCAAGAGGTGGGCAAGGTTTTTTTTCCGGAGCGGCTTGGAATGGATGCTGGAGGACGCGACATTTGACCACCTGCCCCAGCGTTCCTCTTGGAAACTAGGGTGGTTGCGCGGCACAGCATGGCGCTCTTGGAAACATGTGTCACTGAACTCTGGAGAAGGGCTCCTGGCTCTTGAGCAATCTGGCCCAGCTTTAGGACTGCCTGGGTAACTTTTCTACCCTGCCTAGATTGGGAGGGGTGGGGAGAGGACAATATAGAGGTCCTGCCCATTTGCCTCACCGGCCGTGAAGCTCACCGCACATCACTGCACAAAAGATATGTATAGCATGGCTACCGCAAGCGAAGTGAACATGCTGCATGGAACCAAGTTGAAGATTTCCTAGGTGATACAGAACATAAAAAAGGCTTTTATCCCCACGAATATTCTTTTTCCAGTTATGTGGGAGATAAAAGCGAAGTTTTTTCTCATTAGGACTACAGTATGATCATCCTAAAGATCTAGGATTAGGTAGCAAGGACTGAACTCACTCAGAAAACTAAATCAACAAAGAGATGAGGTGCTCCAGGCAGGAAAAGAAAGACACTTTGAAAGTAGACGTTAGAAATGTCCTCAAAGACCTTTAAGAAAATATTGAAGCTTTCTTTGGTAGGAAGCAGTTGTTTGGAGGACTGTAGTATTCAACTGCTAACCATAAACATCAGCAGAACCATTAGCCCAATGTACCTTGCCTAAGCAGAACCCAAGAAAAAATATCTTTATTTGTGTGCATAAGTAAAGAAAAAGCTTCTTCAGCTTTGACTGGATGGTGGGGGAAGAGAAGGATTTATATTCCGTGTAGACAGCAATTGGATTCTACATTTAGAGAGTCGTTGAGAAAACTTGGAGGTTTATTTGTGTCCTTAGGGTCACCAAAGTAGTGCAAATGACTGTGGAGCCTTCTTGGCTGCACTCGGCACCTTCACTGTTTGAAGATAGTTGTTGGGAATGAGTCTGTGTTGTCCTTCCATTCCCCACAATCCAGTCAGAGTTGAAGAAGCTTCTTGGATGAAAAGCAAAACATCTTGAAAGAAAAAATAAGAAAGTCCAGTTGTCTCCTGAAAAAGCACCTTTCGGACAACCATGGCCTGGATGACTGAGAATCTCTATAGACTTTCAATGCTGTTAATTCATAATTTTAAAGTTTAAATGTATTCGTATTTTACCCTCTCTTTTTAAGGTTAAATGACAAATCATTATTATATTATTGGATAAAATTTTAATAAAAAAATAAATACAATCCAGTCCTTGATCTTTATCCCTAACAGACCTTCAGCAAATGTACTATTGCTTTTCACAACCATGTCCAATTCCCTGGTTGAAAAACAAGGGCATGAAATAACATTTTTCATTAATGCTAATACAAATGTAATGACATTGTACTGACCAGAGTTATATTAATCAAGAGAAAATGTATGTGGAGCAGATTGCTAGATAAGCAATAATAGATATTTTACAGTTATAAAAGCACAGAAAGAGCAAAGTTTTATTTTCATCTTCTATCCAGAGTTACTTCTGTTTAACTTGGCAACAGCAAAGAGGCTATACTCTGAGTAGATCAGATCCAGACTCTCTGCATTTTAGCTACTCCAGTTGTATCCAAATTACATCTGCAGGTAATATCTGTGAAAGAGATGCCAATCCTAGGTTTTACTGGACACTGTCAGAAAATTGTAGTTCAATGGGAAAACAAAAGATCACTAATGTAATTATTTTTATTAGAGTATATGTTTTGTGCCATCTATAAATCTACAAATCCCTGGAAACTTGGCATTTAAACGAATTAGTCATCAATAGACACATAGAAATAAGTTTGCACATTTACACACCATTCAAAAGAGACAATTTAAAAAAGCTAAGATGAAAATAAGACCACAAGAACACATTCTATCAGCTACAGGATACACATAGATTAACACCAGACAAATAAGCATGCAGAAAACCATACTCTAATCAAGGAACTACCATGGAGAAAATCATACATACACTAATATAAGGTACTGCATGTAAACTGTTAAAATATTCATGACTGGTGGAGACAAGGGAACAAGGTCAGTCAATGAATAGGCATAGTAACTAAGTCAGCCAATTGGAGCTTAAACAGATCTGAGTCTGTACAGATAATTGAAACAGAAACTTAAACAGTCTGCTGCTCTGAGAAGTAAACTAGTGGTCTGTCTGGGCTTGTTTGCTGAAATGTAATTAACTGCTTGTGTTTGCCTATAACTCTTCTCCCTTGTGTACACTTGTAAGAACCACCTGTTGGTATTGTACATTTATTCATCTATTCTTATGTTTATAAAGAGGTTAAAGAATCCAGATGAATCAGTTATCTGTGTGTGGTTTCTGGATCTTAATTTATGCAACAAACTCTGACATAAACAGGAAGAAAACACTAGCAATTATTATTTTAACCAATCAGGTAATGAAATTTCTGCAAGCAAACAACCAAGCTCAGAGAGCACCAAGGACTCTATAGAGAATAAATCACAACTGAAAGACGTACTTCAAGGCCAAAAGTAGACCATTTTATCATTGAATTTCAAAAAGGCTTTTTTGGGGAGAGGATGAAAGATACAGTGGGGGCAGTTGTCAAGCATGGTAAGATTTCCCATCCTTGATGTAAACCTAAATCAAGGTGATACAGGTAGCTGCTCAGCTGATTTTTCTGCATAATTCTCTTTTTGCCTGCTGCATGGCAACTCCAGCTCTTTCAACATATAGTTTACAGTGCCTTGATCTGTGAGACTGATTATTAGCTGTACAGTGAGTTTATTAGTCAAAAGGATATTTTAAACCATCTTATAGATGTTCTTTTTAAAAAAGTAAATATTATTTTTCAGTCTTTGTATTTCCTCTGGGTTTTTTATACTTTTTGACAGGTTATCAAATACAGTGCCAAGAACTGAGTGTTTTAGAAGGCTGTCTCAATTAGATAAAAATGTGTGCATATAAATACTTCTATATTTATTACCAACTGGATTTTCAGAAATATATTTACTGAAAAGTTAATATAGCACACTGAGTCTGTATATGTGCATTTGCCTGTGTATGTTTGCGAGTGTAGGAAAGAGAAAAGAGGTCCTATTCGTGGGTGTGTAATCACAGCCCAAACATGCCCCCTCAACTGTTTTTTAAAAAAGTGTTAGACAAATCGATGTAATTGGGGAAAAGATTCAGGTTCTGCCAGAAGCATCTTACTGGTTTTCTTACCCTTGGATGTATTGCAGATTTTCTGCTGTTTCTACACACAAAGATTTTTGTCTGGTTCTTTGCCTATTCCATTCTAGTTTTAAGACTATCCAGAGGTTACTCCCATCTGAACTCACTCATCATCAATCCTTCCTTCCACATTTCTGTGCCTATAACTTTTCAGCTGGTGCATCTTGGGGATAGGCTTTGTGCTTTTTCATAAGAATGTATTTTCAGAAATAATGGACAGATCCCAAATGTTTGCTCCTGCAACTTGCTAGTCAGGCAACCTGAGAGGTGGCTAGACACCTACTTGACCTTCTTCCTTTAGACAGAGTTAATGCTGGATGTTTTCTTTCTAAGAGGTGATGATTGGTATGAAGGAAAATGAAACTGGGAGAATGAAGTTGCTTTCTTTAAACTTCTCCCATGTTGAACTGGTGATGGTTTGATCAGGGTATTACAATCAAGGTAGCACTTTTCAGCTTCCTACAGAACCGATATTGTATGGCATAGTATAGTATAGCCTTTATTGTCATTGTACAAAATAAATACAATGAAATTGATTTTAGACTCACTGGTACAATCCATGACAACAAATACAAACAACATAAATAGTATAAAGAATAATCCCTATGCGAGTAATTAGGGGAGAAAAAGAAAAAGAAAGAAAAAGAAAAACTAGTCATAAGTTTCCGTGTGTGCCTGGAGTGATTGTGGTTGTGTTTAAGAGTCTGACAGCCCAAGGATAAAAACTATTTTTAAACGTATTTGTTTGGTCGGCTATGGTTTTATGCCCGATGGTAGAAGTACGAAGAGACACTGACCAGGGTGTGAATCATCTCTGAGTATCTTCCTTACTCTGCTAAAGCAGCGAAACCTGGCGATGTCATCCAGTGGTATTGGAGGGCAACCAATGGTTACTTGTGCTGAATTGATTACTCTCTGTAGTGCCTTCCTGTCCACAGCAGTTAAACAAGCATACCATACTATAATGCAATATGTGAGGACACTTTCTATTGTGGAGCGATAGAAAGAAGTCATCAGCCGTTGTTCCACCTGATTCCACCTAGCATGTTCAAAAGGAACAGAAGCTCTGGTGGAATGGCCTACCATACCCTTTTTAGGACTCATCTTTGATATCCACTTGATGCTCAGTTCTCACATGTTGTTGTAATATGCATAGTGGTCACATCATGGTAAACCATCTCAGCAGATGGACCAAACCAGGTGAAGCTAGCCAATAGGTCTTGGATTATTTCTGACATAAGAGATTGGTTAAATCTACCACTGACAGAATGAGCAGAGAAGACAGATCAATTGTAATATGATAAAGAAAGCAAGACTAACAGATATCAGAGAAGCACCAGGAACACAAAAAGACATTTTGACATCCTGATCATCTATTGTAGCTGGAGAGGGATCCAGACATAATGGTTCTCTGTGTCACTGAATTAAATTTTCTTCTGCTTAGACAGTGGAACTGCCCCATGCAACATCTGTTCTACTTAAAATTTCATCATATAGTATAACAACTATACTTGGAACTGAAAACCCCAGCACATCAAAACTGATTTGATTAAAACTATGAAACCATTTCACCAGCTCTTTAAGCACCTATAGTCCAAAGTACAGATAGACTTGTGAGAAGTACAGGATAAGTGGTGGCAGAGGAAGGCTGAACAGATGGAATGCTATAAAGTCAGTTTATTTTTTTCTAAATAAGGATGCTTCCCCCTTGATAGGTCAAGCCTGATCAAAGATCAGCTAGGACTAAAAAACTACTTGTCTGAACATATCTATGGAGCTTCTCAGTCATCCAGGTGATGGTTGTCCCAAAAGTGCTTTTTTTCAAGAGGCAGCTGGACTTTCTAGTTTTTCTTTTTCTTTGAAGACATTTCGCTTCTCATCCAAGAAGCTTCTTCAGCCCTGACTGGATGGTGGGGAATGGAAGGATTTATGGTACCTGCAGACAGCTGGTCATTTGCTTATCTGAATACTTTTTCAACCTTGTCAATTGGCTATTCTCAGCTGATCTTGATGTTTTACAGCAGATTCCCTAGCTGTCAGTCTTAGATGGCACAGACCTGTCTTCCTCTGCTGATGAGATCAAGAAAGTAATATCACTGATGAACTCATTCCAAGACATCTTGAAATAATTTGGCCCACAAAGGAGATGCCTAATGACTTCCATTATGCCCTCATTGTAGTTTTACATAAAAACAAGGGAAATGTAATATCTCATTGCTATTCATTGTAGGCAAGATCTTCACCTGCATTCTCCTCAAAAATTTGTCACTATCTTGGAAGGGAACCTCCCGGGGATACAGTGTTTCTATATATTTTTGCCAGAATAAAGGATAACAGACTTGATATTTACCATAAAGCAGGTCCAGGAGAAATGCATAGAGCAGGGCAAACCTATTTAGTTGGTCTTCATTGAATTGACAAAGGCATTTTACACTGCAAACAGAGAGAGTTATTGATCATCCTGAGATGTTATAGATCAGGGGTGTCAAACTCATGTTGTCATGGCAGCATCACATGATGTATCAGGACTTTTCCCCCTTTGGCTAAAATGGATATGGGCGTGGCTATCGCGTGACACATCTGTCCTGTGAACCGGGAGTTTGACAGCCCTGTTATAGATGACTGTTATGTTCATTCAGCTGCTTTATGACAAAATAGGTTCTTTACATCAGCTACATTTGCCATTTCCAGTGACATAAAACAGGTTTGTGTGTTAGCCCCAGTCCTATTCAATCTGTTCTTCATTTGCATATTGTCATGTACTGTCCAGGATCTGAAAAAGGAAGTGTACATCAGATGCCAGTTGTATACTCTTTGATTTTTGCCATAGCAATGCACAGATGAAGTACCTCTACATTGTCATTCAAGAAACCTATTTGCTGATAACTATGTGCTCTTGGCACACAAAAAAACACAGCAATCTACTATTGAGGCTGAACAAGTGTCCAGAAGTGTTATGCTCTTTGGCCTGACTATCAACCTGAACAAGACTGAAATACTTCATCAGCCCATGCAAATACCAAGGTCGGAGAACCACAAATCACTATTGACAATACCAAACTGACAAATGTAAACAGCTGCAAATATTTGGAAGTATTATCTCAAGCCATGGATTTTTGGACAACAAAATTGACTCCAGAATCAGCAAGGGCAGCCAAGCATTGCGATAGCTGTATAGCAGAGTGCTCAATCAATACAACAGCCATATCTCCAGAAAACTGAAAGTCTATAGAGTTTGGTTATCCCTTCTCTCCTATGCATATATGAGTCATGGACTCTATACTGAAGGTACATCAAGCTACTAGAGAAAACTCTAGTTGTTTGCTTTCTGTTCCATCCTCAACATTCATTGGCAAGACTCTAGGTCTTCGATTGCACAGAATCCATCAGCATTGAGTTCCTGATTATCAGAGTCCAGACAAGGTAGATGGGATACTTCATCAAAGTGGATGGCATTGGCCAACCTATGCATCACTAAGTGCTCTATAGTGTACTGGAATCAGGAATGAGACTTTGCAATGAACCATGCAAGTAGTGGTGGGATTCAAATAATTAACAACTGATTCTCTGCCCCAATGATTTGTTCTAACAACCAGATCACCAAACTGCTTGGATAATTAACAACTGGTTCTCCTGAAGTAGTGTGAACTGGCTGAATCCCACCACTGCATGCAAGTGCTAAAAAGATACTGTGAAAGAAGTTCTATATCTCTGTGACATCCAGCCAAATGAATTAGAAACTGAGGCTGCGGACAGAACCCACTGGTACACCCAGGGCTAAAACTTGCAGCAACTTTGAAGATAGTTGCCACCAAAAACTAATTGAAAGCCTTGAACAGAGTATCATCCAGTGGACTTCCAGTGCCTAATTGTGCTAGATGCCAGGCTTCCAGACTGGGAATGCAGAGCCACCTCTCTGTTCACAGATGAACTGCTGAATTCAGTTTCATGTTTAAATTCTGCAAGCCTTTGAAGTTTTTTTTAATCCACATTAATCTTTTGTAGTAAAATAAAAAAGTATTGACTGGAGTTAAATTGCATTCTTCTTAATAATTCATTTCCCAGTCTTACTGACTCTCAGGTTCTTTTCAAATGCTTCCTAAATCTAGGATAATAATGGTGTAATTGGTATTAATGGTGTAGTACCTACTTCCATATTATCTTGATTTCCATTCTCTAATGTAATTGTCTTTGAACTCCAAGCACTTCAAGTAAATCTCCACTGAAACATCTGTCTTCCAGTAACCAAAAACTAAAGATATTATTCAATTAACCCTCTCTGTGCTTTCCTAGATCAATTAAACAGCTTTCTCTTTATAATTCTGTTGGCACAGTAAATCATTCCCATGGGCAATTAATCTATGTTGTTCTTAGAATACATATGAATATTACCCATGATAATTGAAAGAGACTAAAGTAAAATAGATTTAATTTCTGCATTGCTAAATAATATATTTAAAACACTATAAAATTATTTGTGCTGTGTATTACTTTATTTCAAGTAAATGAACGCACTAGTAAACCCAGTGGAGAACTTTGGATAGCTAAATAGAAGAGCATTGATTGAAAAAGTTATGGGCACCTGTACTGTCTTCTTTCCCTCCCATTTAAATCTTCCACTCAGCATCAGCATGACAGAGTTACCAATAACCCTGCAACAGGTGTGGGATGAGATGTGCATTTTGGAGCTCTGCAGCCATTGGCCAATTGAACTGCAGCCAAATGAAATAAGGTGTTTTTTTCTTCAAAAGACATGGGTGGTCGAAAAGAGAGGAAAAGAAGTCTACAGGCTTCAATAAGAAAAAGCACAATGTAGAAAAGAGCCAAGAGCATTGCATGCCATCCATGAACTAAAAAAGAAGACATTTCAGAGAGAAGGGACTTAAGATAGAGCAGGCTTAAGAAAGAAACATTGATGCATACTAGTAATAGTATAGAGCAGGGCTGTCAAACTCCTGGCCTGCAGGCTGTATGTGTCATACACTGGCCACGCCCATGCCCAGTTTAGCAAAGAGGGGAAAAGTCCCGATACATTGACAGCTGTGACGATGTGAGTTTGACACCCCTGATGTACAGCATAGTACTGTATATAAGCAATAGGAATAGAGTAATAAGTAATAGGGATAGTGTATAGCACCATGATGTCAAACCTATGGCCCACGTTCCAGAGGTACCACGCAGAGCCCTCTCTGATGGACACATGTGCCATAGCCCCAAGTCATATTTCTGTGGTGTTTTTTTTCGTGCACTTCTGTTTCCCTGCAAATGACAAAACAAAACCTCATGAAAGAAAAAGGTCTTATCTCTACCTGCACTGCCAGTGTTGGGATGCCCTGCGTCCTGCTGGCCAACTGGACTTCGGGTATCTGCTGTGCATGCGTGCATGTCCGTGCATGTCCGTGCATGAGTGTGTGCATATCTGCACATGGGCACATTCATGCATGTCTGAGCATGCACATGTGCACACCTTTCACTTTGGGCATGCACACATGCAGTTTGGGCACTTGGTGTCTAAAAGGTTTGCCATCACTGGTATAGCATATTGAAGCATAATAGTATAGAATATAATAGCTGTCTTTCTAAGAGTAATTGTCACAATAGTATAGTAATAACAAAAAGAATATAGAAAACATTTACATATAGTACAGAGATAACGATAGAACAGAATATGAGACACACATGTCAGTTCTATGGGTGTATTTACATATTAATAAATCTCCCCAATCTCTATATAAAGCAACTATCTATTTAGGATAGCTCTCTTGAGTCTGGATCAATCCAATCGTCAGGGTTAAAAAAATCTCATATACATATACTTGAAACAATCACCTGATGAAATGACTAAATATCCTAGTTTTGCTACATTAGTTCCAGTTTTTGAGAAAGTGTACTGGGAAAAACCCTGCAGAACCAGGATGACTTCCTGGTTTCCACTACAGTAGAAAAGTAATTTTATCATGTATTAAATGCTGACCACTAAAAATCAATATGAGCATGGGAAACTTATTTCTAAGCACTTCTGAGGATTCTTAGTGCCAAATAATTTTATTTCAAACATATGCATCTTGGAGAACAAAACATAATTAGCATTTCTTGTGATTTAGGTCCAAGAATTTAAGATAGTTTACTTTTTAAATAGTTTGGAAAAACAAGCCTTCAATGCTCTTCCCATCTCAGGTAAAAGGCATGGCAACAGTGCTATTCTTACCTGTAGATAAAGCCTATTCTATTCAAAAGGACTTAATTCAAAGGAAGCAAGCAGTGGGGAACAAATAGATACTGAGAATACTATCATTGAGTGGGATGATGTGACATACACTTCAACTTCCTATGACAACTTCTGCTGATTGGCATAAATCAGGCCCTTGGGGATAAAAATCCTGTCAACATTCTCCTCTGCCAAGGAGGAGACACCCAATTCTTTCATAAGAAGAACCAAGTCAGGCTTAACGGACATCTTCACCTAGTTACTTTTCCATTTTCTTGGCCATAATAAATGAGGAACTATCCAAGAAAGCAATGATTCATCAATTTTTGACTAAAGAAAGCATCCTCAAGAGAAAAAAAAAACCCTGAAATGTTGATTTTGTATTTTGATTATTAAGTAGGTCATGATATAGAAATGGCCAGTACTCATTATTTCAGATAGCTAAAAAGTTGATATTGTTAAAAAAGGCCGGGTGGTGGTGGTGTCCGGATAATATTTTTAAATAAATCTTTTGCAAATTATTTGAGAGATTTAGTGGAAATTCTAATTCTGATTAAAGACTAATGGTGAGCAAGCATTCCTAAAACTGTTTACCTGAACAGATGGCCATGCAAAAGTAGCTTGGTTCCTGACATCTATTGTACTCTTCCACTGAGGTCAGCATACCTGAATGTCTGCAAGACGTACACTTCTCTGTCAGAAGCTTCTGCGTAGCTGATATCCTGATAGGACACACATTTCATTTGCCCTCTCCATTTTATGTATCCATTAAGTTCCCTTCTGTATGAATCTGTTTGTGGTAAGATGTTATGAACAATATAAGTGTTATGTCTGTAGCAGTATCCAGAATGAACAAAGCAGAGTTGCAATACTAGCCTTAGACCAACTCTTTTCTGGTATATAAATACCATGTTGTGACATGCCTAGAAAGAGATAAGGCTTCCATCAAAATATCACACACCTTCCTGTGACACTTTGACTACCTGTGCCTCCAACTAAGATAATTACTGGATATCAGAGAGAAGATAAACTGCTTGTACATTTCAGTAAGCACCATTAAGAAAACTTATATAGAAAGGCATGGGATTGGCAAATTTAAAGCTATAGAAGATCTGTACAATTTTAGTTTTCTGGTTTTGGGAAGAAATAAGTGATAAGTTCCCTGACATGGGATATGTGGAATACGATGGTATACCTAGCATGGATAATATCACAAAGATGGGAATTAGGGGGGAAGCATTATGATAGTGTTTTTTCCCTGCCATAATATGCAAGACTGTTCTTTGATTTTGATTATGACCTGTGTTACGAATATACAGTTGCCAAATATGGATTCCCCCAAGAAAATGTGAAAAGAAGAATGATGGAGCAAGATTGAAGCTTGAGATTTCTGGAAATATGCTCAGGGGATATATTTTGAATATATTTAAATCTTCAAAGCTGAACAAAATATATTTCATTTTTTTGTTTTAAAAAAACCCTCTTAAATAAGATTGTGGGAATATTTTAAATGTAATCTGCCTTACTTTCAGGACACAGGTGACAGACAAATGTATAGCTAGAGGAACTGGAACACAGTAAAAGAAGGGCAGTGAGGATGATTGAGGATCAAAACTACAAGTAAGTCCTACATTCATTCATTCATTCATTCATTCATTCATTCATTCATTTATTGGAATTTGTCAAACAAAAACGAAAACAAGAATAAGAGAATAAAAATACAATGACAGGCCTGTTAGTGAGATATGTATGTGAAGACAAGATTGAAGAGAGGTATGATAGATGTTTTCAAACTTGTGAATGGTTATGACACAATTGATTCATATTTAGAGATCAGGAAACAGAATAATGGATTTAATTTCCAGAGAGTATATTCTGTTAAATATTAGAAAAAAATTCCAAAAGTAAGATCAATTTAACATCTGATCCAATTATGCAAAGATGTGATAGATTGTCCTTTATTGTATGGTTAAAGCAGAGCATAAACTTCCATCTTTCCAGGAGTCTCTAATCTGAACTCAGTGGTCCTAAATGCCTTTTCCAATTCCGTGATTCTATGGATTTACGGAACATTAATTATAGAGGGAATTCCGAAATGGAACATACAGAATATGCTGGACCGTGCACTATGTAGTATCTCCACAGTTCTGGGATTCAAACTGATGATCCAAGTCCTAGAACCCCTAACCCCACTCTGCCAAAAAGATAAAAATAAAGCAAAGGAAGGGAAGGGAAAGAAAAGTGAGAAAGAGAAAACAGAAAAACAGAAAATGCTGGATAGGTTTTGAAGTTTCTGGATTTTAGTTTAAGGAAGCCATTTCATCAACCAGTCCAAGAAAATAAAAAAATGAATTTATGAAATGGCATGGAATATATGGAAATAATGAGTTATAGTTTTGTGATAATGTATTTTTAGAAACTAGTTTTCCTGCTACTGGAGAAGATAGGGTTGCTTTGCTGAAGAGACTTTGGCAATTCAAGCTGGCTGTTGTTACTGTGTAGTTAAAATGCTCCAAGAAATATGCGCTAGTAGGATTCCCTGGAGGTAAAAAGCTGAGATCATCTTGTCCTGCTCCAATAGTGAATATATACATAAGATACTTGCATTGTTAAAAGAATCTTGGATGCTGAAAATTGCAATCATTTTGCAACAAGGGACTTAGAAAAATCTGTTTGAGCATGGTTTACACTCTGAAGTTCTCACAGCCTTTTTATTATTTTTTCTCTTTTTTATGCACAGGAAGTTTATTTAAAACAAACAGCATGGCTTTTCGGGATTTGGGCTTGTTTCAGGTATGAGCACCTGTCACTTGTCATTCGGTTCATTTGTTCCCAAAATGATTTCCGAATCTCTTTAACAAATGCATATGCAGTGGAATCTATGAATTTCATCTTTAAAAAATATTGGACTCTTTATTTTGGTAGAATTTACTAGCGTCATGATTTTACTTTAATTTTCAAAAACATTGCTCCACCACAAATATGGAAAAGGGTAGAGAGATTTCAAAGAAAATCAAGAATGCGAAATAGCTTTGAATATAACAAGAAAAATAACTTGAAGATCTACAGTACTTTATTTTAGTATCAAGAAAAACGGTGGCATTTTTCTGATACTTATGGATATCAGAACAAAAAAAAAAAAGGAATTCAGTTCCTTCTGCTTGCTTGAGTCTGAACCACAAAGATTGATTCAGGTTAAGGGAATGGCAAGGATAAAGTTTTCTTCTGTCCAGTCGTGTCTGATTCTAGGTGTCAGTGCTCATCTCTGTTTCTTAGCCAAGGAAATCAGCATTATCTGAAGACATTTCCATGCTCATGTGGCCAGCAGGACTATATGCCAAAGTGAGCGGATGCTGTACCTATAAGTAGTACCTATTAATCTACTTGCATTTGCCTACTTTAGAATTGCTAGGTGGGCAGGAGTTGGGGCAAGTAATGGAATATCACCCTGTCATATGGCACTTGGGTCTCAAACCCAAGCTATCAGCTGTCCAGCTGACAAGCTCAGCATCCTTAGCCACTGAACTATTGTATCCCCAAGATAATAGAAAAAATGTCTTAAATAAAAAAATAAATGTTCCTTTCCCCAAAAATACAAACACATATCTGTTACTTCCTATAGTATTTTAAAATTTGGGTTGGGTAGCAGTCAAAGAATAGCAAAACGAGAAAAAATATTGCAGGCAGAAAAGTGATTAAATTAAAATTCTTGAGTGTTTTATTCTTTTGTTCTGTTTCATAATCAGAAAGATTTAGTCTGTAGTGAGTCAGTCATCTGTTAATCCTTCCTGCAACGTTTGAGTAAAATGATTTGCAAGATGAGAATGTAAAGTAGACAAATATTTGAGCCAAAATACATGAAGCTCATCTTTTCCTTCTGCACTCCAATCCTTTACCTTCTGCTGTTTGTTTTACAATCTCTGCTGTTACTACTATATTTTCCATGTGTTTAGCTTTTGCTTGTTTTTCTACATTAGATAGCTATGAGGCCATTTTCATATTTGGTTTTGTTTTCTTTTTAAAATGGTTACTTCAGACAGTTCTTCAAAACATCTCCCTTATTTTTAGGGTATTCAAATGACTTTGTGCTTTTAATTAAAGTCTGAAATTGACTGTTTTGTGGGAACTGCTTGATCCAGTGGTGGGATTCAGCCGGTTCGCACCTATTCGGGAGAATCGGTTGGTAACTTTCTAAGCAGTTCGGAGAACTGGTTGTTGGAAGAAATCTCATTTTGTTTTTTTCCCACTTTCCAGGGCTAATCCTGTAATAAAGGCAGGAAGGAAACATTCTGGTGTTGTTTAGCTTAATCTTTATTGCCCTGCTTACAGAAACTGCCTCTCCTGTTAACCCTTATTACATTGTAACAGCTAAGGCGAAACGCCCATCGATGTGAGTGACATTGAGTTGGCCATGCCCACCCAGTCACATGAACACCGAGCCCCACCTACCCAGCTGGTGTTTAGGTCAGAGAACCAGTTGTTAAATTATTTGAATCCCACCACTGGCTTGATCCTACTTTCAATTTTTGTTGCGTCCACTCTTTTCTTCTATGATTTATGCAATTGTTTTGCTATTCATATTGCATCAGTTTTTCAAACTTATTTTCTTTTCTTTTTTTTTCAATTTTCATGCTTTACATCTTCTTGTTTTATATTTTGTAACTTTTCGAAATTGATTTATTTTCCACTTTGGTAAGTGATTTGATGTTCGGCAGATTCCCTTCAATTAAAAATCCAATTTTACTGTTATTACCTTTGTGAAACTGTATGTGAACTATTATCTTCTTTCATCATTTTTCTTCTAATTGCTTGGCCAATTATATTTGCATTATGCCCAATTTTATTAAAATATTTGTAGATTTCCAAGGAGTAATCTTTGTCATACAGTTTCTTTCATGTATTCCAAAACTTTTTCTCACACTAGTTATGGATATTCAGGTAGTCCTCAACCTAGGACCACAACTGATCCCAATGTTTCTGTTCCAAGTGCAATATTTGTTAAGTGAATTTTGCTCCATTTTATGACCTTTCTCGCCACAGTTGTTAAGTGAATCATTGCAGTTGTTAAATTAATAACATGCTTGTTAAGTGAATTTGGCTTCTCCCATTGGCTTTGCTTGTCAGATGTTCACAAAATGTGATCACGTGATTCTGAAATACTGTAACTGTCGTAAATATGAACCAGTTCCCAAGTGTCTGAATTTTTATTGCATGACTGTGAGAACGTTGCAACAGACTTGAGCTTTTTCAGTGTCATTGTAACTTTGAATGGTCACTAAATGTAAGTCAAGGATTCCTGCACAACTTTTTTTCTGCTTCATTAGTTTGTAATTGTCTCTTCAAAATTTTCACCGGTTACATTCAAATGGATGCTTATGGTGACTTATTCTTTTTTGTAGTCCTTTTTTTCTTTTGCAGTTTAAAATTACTAATTTTCAACATTTGCTTACTATTTTTCATTAAGTTCAGTGACAGAAAAGATTTTTTTTTTTAGAGAATGAAAAGCCTGTGAACCATAAACCATTGTTCAGTGGTATTCAATTCTGGAAATTTTATTTTCTGATTTTTTTTTCCTGGAAACCAGGAATCAATGAATTGATTCATAGTAGCACTTCATAATCTCTTGATTTTCATTAAAAGTTATTTTTTAAATAATTTTTAATTATTTTTAATTATTTTTATTTATTTATTTATTATTTTTATTTTTTATTATTATTTAATTATTTTAAAGGACTCAGATTGTTGGGGACAATTTGCTGACATTGTAAACTGCTCAGAGTGCTGTGAAGCACTATGGAGTGGTATATAAGTCTAAGTACTACTTCTACTTCAAGAGGCTTTAAAGTTTTTACTCTGGTTGCCTAGTAAATGGAATACATCTTTGTAGCCCACATGTCATGTGATATTCAGAATTCAGAGCATCAGATGCAGCCTTTGTGACACAGAAATTTCTTTTCTAGTTTTTACCTTCTAAAATGGATAACTGGCATGTTTTTGTTTGAGTTTTTTTAGTGTGTGGTTTAGTCAGGATACAATGTCAGTATCTATACTTCCACCAGCAGATCCTTTATGTTCATTAAGGACAGTAAACCCTACCACCATGATAAAGTCTCATTGCATATCAGAGTAGATACTAATGATATGATGATGGTTAAGGTGTCCAGAGTCATTGCTGGATTCAAGAGCCTTTCTAGATGCAAGATGCTTCCTCAAGGAAGGAATCCAAATCTATTCAGAAAAGGTTTAAAGATAGCATCTGTTTGCAACACTTTCGATAGCCTACACTTTTTCTTAGATAATAAGGCTACTTCTCGTAGCTGCTGACAGATCCTAGGAATAAATATAGATGTTTTAAGGCATTGTGTCACTTTCCCATTCCTGCATGCTCCTAGCCTTTCTTTTTGAAGACTGAATCTGAAGCACAGCCCACCCCTATTAGAAATGATAGATGAAAGAATAGACACTGGATTTTTTGATATTTGTAACTGAGACAGTGAATAGATTTAGATCAGAGGTGTCAAACTTGCATTGTCATGGCGTTGTCATATGACATATTGGGACTTTTCCCCCCTTCACTAAACTGGGCGGGGTGGAGCCAGCACATAATTACTGTCACACCAGATAATTACACCAGATTCGCCTGGTGCGCCAGTTGCGGCCCTACCTGAATCGGGAGGCCCTCACAACAGTCACTCGAGCCCTTGTGATCTCCAGGCTGGAATACTGTAATGTGCTCTACATGGGGCTGCCCTTGAAGAGCATCCGGAGACTTCAGCTAGTCCAGAATGCGGCCGCGCGAGTGATCGTGGGCGCACCACGGTTCGCCCACATAACACCGATCCTCTGTGAGCTGCACTGGCTACCTGTCGATCTCCGGGTGCACTTCAAGGTCCTACTCACCACCTATAAAGCACTGGTAGTGGATCTGGCTATTTGAGAGACCGCCTTCTGCCAATTACCTCCCTGCGTCCCATCAGATCGCATAGAGTTGGCCTCCTCCGTATTCCATCCGCCAGTCAGTGCCGACTGGCGACTACCCAGAGGACAGCCTTCTCTGTTGCGGCTCCGACACTATGGGACAATCTCCCCGTGGAGATTCGTACCCTCACCACCATCCAGGCCTTCCGCACAGCCCTCAAGAACTGGCTAGCCCGTCAGGTCTGGGGCTAAGCCTATTTTCGCCCCTCCCGAATGTTGAGTGAATGTTGAGTTTTATTGTTTAATTTATTTTTGTTCACATTTCTTTTTGCACTGTCCTACACTCCCTTTCCTTTGTGATTGTAAGCCGCCCTGAGTCCCCTCAGGGAAAAGGGCGGCCTATAAATGCTCAATAAATCAAATCAAATCAAATAATTTATCCCGGGGGCCATGAGTTTGACATCTCTGGTTTAGATATTTAGGTTTAATTTATGAAACTCAGCTAATATATTAACTATTTCTCAGAACCTTAAAGGTGTTTTTTTTAAAGTAACGGGACTGTTTTTTGAGGAAGAAGACAGTTTGCTTCTCATCCAAGAAGCTTCATCAGTTGATATTGGATGATGGGGGGAAATGGAAGGATTCCCACCATCCAATCACAACCAATGCAGCTTCTTGAATGATAAGTAAAACATTTTTTTCTTCCTCAAAAAATAGTCCAGTTGCCTTTTTTAAAAAAGCACCTTTGAGACAACTATGACCTAGATGACTGAGAATCTCCACAGACATTTATTTCTGAAAATAGAAAATGTTTTCTGTTTTAAATATAGGATATGTCCTAGCTCACCTTGATGAGATAAAAAAATCCCTGCTTTGAGAGATCTTTTAATCTTATTTAATTAGGAATCAATGCACCCAACCCACCATGAAGATAATACTGAGGAATTACAGCTTTAAACAGGATAAGTGATTTACCTGGAATTAGTTGCTTTTTAAACCTTTGTGCTTTTTCATTTCTCTAGAAGAAATGCTCTGTAATCAGGTTTTGGAACATGAATTCACTCTTAACTGTCAGATATAAAGTAAAAGCAAAAGTTAACCAAGTAACAGTCAAATGAAGAGTTTTAGTGTTATTATTCTAAGATATTCAACTGTCCACTTGGCACTTTATCTTATTTTTGTGAAGCTTTAGATTCTAGGAATGAAATATTGACTTTCATTTTCCCTCCTGCACTCAGCCTTTTAGAGGTTTTATATTCATCAGTGGGTCTGCATATACAGCTAAATTCCATGAATCTCTGAAATGTCAGTAAACTTTTAGTATAAAAGCTACTGCAGTCTATGACAGCTCAGCCATTTTTAAATGGACAGGGAAAGATTTTTCTGCATTTTCAAAATTAAGATCATTCTAACATATGTTATTTTTTTTTAGAAAGTGTAATGTGACAGTATTTCCGTGAATGGAGCGGGAATGGAAGTCCATTTGAAATTATGCCATTATTACAACATGAGGACATGCTGCAGCTGAATAAAAAGGTGCTGATTATAGAATCATAAAGCTGGAAGAGACCTTGGAAATCTTCTAGTTCAACCCCCTGCTCCAAGCAGGAATCCTTATATCATCCTGAACAAATGGTTGTCCATTCTTTTCTTGAAAATCTCCAGGGATGGAGCAACCTCAACTCCAGGAGGCAAACTGTTCCATTATTTCTTACTGTCCGGAGTCATAGAAGGCTTTGATTGGTCACCCAAAGTCGTGGTTGTCCCAAAGGTGTTTTTTCAGGAGGCAACTGGACTTTCTTGTTTTTTTTCTTGAAGACATTTCACTTCTCATCCAAGAAGCTTCTTCGGCTCTGACAGGATAGTGGGGAATAGGAGGATTTATATTCCTTGCAGACAGCTGGTCATTTGCATTTTATGAAATGTCTTCAAAGAAAAAAACAAGAAAGTCCACTTGCCTCCTGAAAAAGCACCTTTGGGATAACCATGACTTGGATGACTGAAAATCTCTACAGACTTTGATTGGTCAGTTTAAACGTCCTTCCTCAGAAGCTATGCCCATTTTCTCTAGAAAATCCATTGCTGGGTGAACCTACCTTCAAAAGAATGAAGGAGAATTAAGGCTAGCTCTGGATAGAAAGTGAATGCTGCAATATGTCTAATTCATAGTTATATATAATCAAAAGATATATGATAGCTGAACCTATATTGTTTGAAGTCTCTATGCTCTCCTCCTTCCCCAGTTGTTCCCAGTTCCAAAATCAACTGATCAGAGTCAGGAGAACAGATTCTTTTGAATTTCACAATGAAACACCCATCTAAAAAAATCCCATAGCATCGCTGTGGAGAGATAAAATCTGTTCACTCTAGTAATATATCATTACATCAGTGGTGAATAGATAAATTCCTAATGCAATAATTTATGTGGCTATTTATAGCCTGCCTGCTATAGTTATCAAAAATCTTTGTTACTCACAAGGGGGCACTTTTGCCCTCTCTCCCATACAGTAGATGTAATTGCCTATAATGCCTCCTTTTTCCTTCTGACCAACTCATTAACATAGTCATAGTCTGGTCTCCAAAGGACATTGTCTGAAAGACTGTAATCAGAAAAAGCTTAATGATAACCACAGGCATGGAACTACCTGGATAACAAACCACAGGAGCACAACACAAAATACAAAATAATCTATTAGTTTGCTGCTCAGAACAAGGTTTTTTGACCTGATGATTTCTATATTGTACAAGTGTGGTTAGCATCCCTCACCTTCGTTACTATCAGCAGCCAAATAATTAAGAACAATATGTGCTGAAGTTATATTTCCATAATCTACTATGTATTCTACTATTTACTATGGAAAATTGATAAAAACAAACTGGTACAAATTCTTACCTATCCAATCTCCAGCCTTGGAATCTAAAGCAAATCTAAACGTTGGCTTGCAATGAGTAAAAACGATTTCAAGCAAATTACTCCCCTTAGCAATATTATCTCAGACTACAGAAGGATGGAAAGCAGACTACAGATAGTGTATAAAAGGAAAAAGAACCAGTGCTTACAAGCCCTCTGCTATCTCTGTACAATGCTTTCACACAGCTATCCATTAGCACAATGTTGCACTCTAGTTTATATTACTTGGTCAGCACAAGATCATTGGGAGAGATACACATGAGTAAAGAGATATACATGAACTATCTCAGTGGGGATTTCTACACTTGTATCAACCATTGAATCTTATGCTTGGAAACATTTTTTTTCTATTACATACCCCATGGTTTTGCTTTGATTTAATCGACAGTCCATGAGTAAGACAAACTTAAGTCATCCTTAGCTGTATCAGTTTTAAAATAGTATTTTCCACATTATTCCATCATCACCCAAGGCAATTTGAAGGTGCTGAAAAAGCTTTTAAAATTTGTCACCCGTTACCAAAGAGGGAAGAAAGCTGACTGCCTAGTGAATTGAAAAACAGGCAGCAGAGGCAAGAAATGAATTTGTGGTGTGGATAGCAAATAACATACGGATATTGTTTTCTGGCAGCTGAAGGATGGGTGGATTGCACCTCAGCTCTGCAGCAGGGAAAGTGAATCTTTGAAATTCAAAGGTTGCAACCTATTTTGTCACTATTCTTACCGGTAACTTCATAGAGACAAAGCCTGAACTGAATTCTACAAGTATTTCAAGCCATTTTTATGAAATATCCTTTAAACAATTTGGATTTCATAGTCAAGGTGAACCAACAATCAATCAGAATAGAGCTGGAAGGGACTTCAGAGGTCTTCTAGCTGAAGCAGGAATCCCTATACCCATGATGGCAAACCTATGGCACGTGTGCCAGAGGTGGCATGCAAAGCTCTCTCTGTGGGCATGCGCACGTCACCAGCTGTTCTTCTGGTTTCTGGCTAGCTGGTCTTCGTGGGTGCCAGAGCACTGAAAAACAGCATGAAAATGGCTCCCCAAATGGCCAAAAGCAGGCAAAAAACAGCCATGTGCACACTGGCTAGCTGGTCTTTAGGTTTCTGGTGTTCTGGCATGTGAGAAGGCCAGCTGGCCAGTGCACGTGCATGCACAGGAAACCCAAAGACCAGCTGGCTGGCGAACACATGAGCACTGATCAGCTGGTGTTCAGATTTCTGGTGCATACATGCACATGCATCCATATGCGTTCTGGTTTCGGCACTCAGTATCGAAAAGGTTCGCCATCACTGCCCTCTACCATTTCAGCTCAAGTGACTGTCCAGTCTCTTCTTAAAAACCTACAGTGATGAAACACCAACAACCTCTGATGGCTTGTTGTTCCACTGTTTAATTGTCTTTGTTGTTAGGAAGTTTCTCTTTAATTCAGGTTGCTTCTTATTTCAGCAGCAACTTCATTGCATTTTGATGTGACTGCATAGCAGATATTAATACTGATCTTTGACTGAATAACGTAAGGGTGGAAGTGAGTCATTCCCAGACTTTTAACATTGGTTACTTTAAATGTGTTATTCCTGCCCTAAGAAGGAAAACCTCAAGTGAAAACTTCACTTTTTCCTGAAAAATAAGTGTAATAGGATTTCCTTAAACTTTCATTCAAAGTTTACTTAAAGTCAGACACTACCTCATGGCCTAATCTCATCAAATAAACTGTCATCCTGATTAACTGTGTAATATGTACAAATCTATGTATTCAATATTATTTTTGTTTATTATAATAAGTGGATGGCAGTCTCTGACAGCCTGTCACCAAGGTCATGATCCACCTATTTGAATCTTTCACAGAAGCGGACAAAATGTGGTATTAGGGTAAAGTAAGTAGAGGGGAGTGGAACTTGTATCAAGTAGAGAAGTTTTTTTTTTTTAAAAAAAAAAAGAGAAATTGTTTCTATGTAAAAATGTAAGTTTAAATAAAAGAGCAAAAGACACAAAGTTCTAACCTTGGATAAGCAGTGTTTGCATTTTTTATCTTCAGATTTTTCAGAATCTTCTTTCCCTCAGAGAAAGAAAAGCACGAGAACATCCTAGATTATTAGAGGTTGATGAAAGAAGGTATCTCAAGGCAATTTAGGTGCTAAGTGGGAAAGTATTAACGGAGAATTTAGAAATGTGGAAGCCATTATAAAGTCTGCTGAAACACCAAGCAGGGAGAAAAGAAAAAAAAATTGCAATAGCAAAAATTCAGTTCAAAACAATTAGGGCAATTGTTACAATAATAAAAGAAGTACAAGCTGAAGGAGAGGAGATAAGAAAACTGCCTTAGGGAAGACAATTTTTTTTAACAGGGAGCAGTTTCATGCTTAGATGGGAATAGGCAATATTTAAAGAAGCAGAAATAAAATCAGAGACCAGCAAAAAAAGAAGTTGAGGTTTGAGAATCAGTAGTCTCAATCCTTAACCAAAAAAGGAGGTAGAATGAGGAGCACAGGTTTCAGTTGCCTCTAACCAAGGTCATTAGCCATATATTAGTATCTTGCCACTGGTGCACCACATGAGGTAGTTGTGTTGTAAGGCGTACCAAGATGGAGCCATACTATAACTACTGTCACTCTTGTGTTCTGGAATTGCTTAGGTTTCCAAGTGGTCGTCCAAGATAATCCCATGTGGAATACATTGCAATAGTCGAAATGAGAGTTCACTGAGCATGAGCAACTTTGACTAGGGCCTCCTCAGCCAGAAGTGGGTCCAATTGGCACACAAAATGAACCCGTGAAAAGCCCTTCTTAGCTCTGGCTGCCATTCAGTGCTATAATTTCCTTTAGAAAACACATGTTTAGTTCTGAGATTTTGTGGTAACTAATATAAGTATCTGATATGAGAAAATAGATTGGTGTGCAATCTGGATAAATTGGTAGGTTGATATACATCCGTAAGAGTATAGTGTAGGAATAAAATTGGGCTTCATCCCTTTTTATCATTTTACTCTGTGGAGTAGAAAATTAGTATGCACAGCTACTTTGTAACTTTTTTACTCAACTAATTCTAGAAAAACAGCAACTGATTTTCTGTTTTGAAGTATTCTATTGTTCAGTACCATGTAGCAGGTGGTATCCTTTCAGCTGTAAAATATAGCATTATTTGTTATACAAATAACATATTCATATAACATAATGTTAATACATAAAACTGTGGTATTACGCTTGGCTACATACTGGCTTCAATTCTTGCAATATTAAAAAGCTAAAAGAAATGGAGAATTATGATATGATTTTTTTTTATCAAGTTAGGAAAATTCTTCCTTGCTATACGTCCAGTGAAAGGGATAGGAGTGGGGTTAGTGTTAGGATGCTGTTACCCTGGTACCATAAAGATTTTGTCACTGTCTTCAATTATTAGGGCAATATAATCTTTCTCTTTGTAGTTAATTATTTACACTGTGTTAGCAAATCTTCTGTGAAACTGTAAACCAGAGTAAATTAACTGAGTTACAGAAGCGGCGTTTGTTTTTAATTATTAAAATTATGCCCCAGGAAATGTAGTTTGCTTTCCTGTTTAATAGCTCCCCTATTGTCTTAGCACAGGAGGAAAGTTTTCTTCCTGATTAGAGGAAGTGGCAAACTTGTGTTGTAATCTGCACCATGAGAATTAAGCAAAACAAAGAATAGCCTTATGCTACTGCAAAGCAAACTTAAGCAATGTTTGTTCTATGAGGAGTACTAAATATATCTTATCGTCTCAGAGGATACATTTGGTTATATTTATAGTGATTCAAATGTGAGCGTTCAACTTCACCTATGAAGTGACTCAATTCAGAACAGATATGCTCATTGTAGATTCTCACTTGGCTACCATATTTATTTCAGTTTTTTAAAACTGAATTTGGTGCTTATTTCAACTTTTGTTAAAATATATTGCTGAGTGGTTTACAGAGTTCAACACAAAATAACTAAAATTTGAAAAGTCAAATATCTCTCTCCAATACCAACACTGAATTATCCAATGCTATTTCATGCACTGCATACTAATAAAACCTCTGATATGTTGCCGTATGTGGCCATTGCCTTAACTTAATTGGACTCTTGTCCCACTTTTAAATCTTCTGAAAAAGAAGAGCTCAAATTTCAGGTAAGAAATGCTCCTTCCCTCAAGAGTGACTGTTATCTGTTCCCTGACTGAAGACAGCAGACTGATGGCAGATGTTGATGTTGCTGATTTATAGTATGAAAGAGATTATGTCCTTCCTTCCTCTCTGTCTGCCTGCCTGCTTTCCTGCTTTCCTCTTCATTATGGTCTTAGGACCTTGAACAACCTGGATTATGGATGTTTTTGTTTTTAATACTGAAGGCTTGGATAAAGACAAATCCCTGAATCACTGAACCCCAAATTCAAATATAGTATACTTCTGGGTGCAAGGTCACCCAGAGCTCTTTGGCAGTTGCCCTTGAGCCTTGGCTAACAAGGTGGCACCAGACAACTTACACTGTAGATACTTGCCATACTTAATGGGAATTCCTTTAGTTCCCCAAACTGACACCTGACATTGCGAATGCTGTTCCCACTACTTGTGGGTCTATGGCAGAACCCAACATATATTACAGAAATAACTGATCTTTTGGTCAGATGATCTACCTAACATTTGGTAGAATACACAATACTTAAACCCGCAAAGTTTATTCCTTCAAGACCTAGAAGTTGTGTGTGTCTCTGTGTTAAAAACACTATGCCAAATGTGTAGCAATTCCCACCCAGAGGGCAAGACACACTAGAAATCTACTTCAGCTGACATATTGCATTTGCTGGATTCTGTACTGGGAGATTGGCCATTTCCTTTTTCTTCTTTCCTCTTGAAACTGATTGCAGAATAAGATTCTTTGTTTGCAATTTTTCCAAGAGTGCATATAAATTGTGAAATACTGTATATATAAATCCCAGGGGTATAAATATAGGTCTGTGGCAGGGTATTTTTTTTCCTAGTAAAGCAAAGCAAGTCAGAGGACTGCTGATGATTATCCTTGTAGGCCTTTTGTTTATGTTTTTCTGTGTTTGAATATATTCTTTATGCAATAATTATTGGGATTGTATACCATTGAAAATATGATTTGGAAGAAGCATTTCAGACATGACCCAAATGCAGCATTACTTTATTGTTCATTACCACAGCCCAATTGTTTCTTGGGCTTCTGGGTGAGCCAGGGCAGGGCACGGGAGGGCAGGGGAGAAAGGCTTGGCCCCTTTAAGAATCACATTAATTTCAACTCCTTAAAGCAGATGCATGGTTTTTAAACTTATATGTAAGTCTGAAAAAGTTAGGCCATGTTTTTGAATAATGTGGATGTGTTTGCATGAGGCCTGAAGCTCTTCTTTCAAATGATGTTCAAAGCATGTGCAGCCCTAATTATTATTGTTTTCCAAGAGCCTAATTTCTGTCTGCTTACTTGATTAGTGAGTTTCGTAACCATCAACTATTAAAAAGACATATCTGCTTGGCATCCATGCCAAGGGCATAAACAAATCTCTTTGCTTTATAGCATGCCTTTTGACTCAGGTGGATAACATTGCTACTATAGTCATTATAGAATTTATTAAAAAATACAACAAAAAATCTCTTGGCAGTTTAAACATATCATTTTTAAGTAAGTAAGGTTTCTCTAGACTTTAGGAAAACAACTTTGTTTTCCCAAGGCCCCGATTTCATCATCTGTCTGGGTGAAGCCCTAACTATTATAATATCACACCAGTTTGGGGACCTGATATATTATGAAAGGAGGCATCTATCAGAATAACAGAGTTGGAAGGGACTTTGGGGATCTTCTACTTCAATCCCCTGCTCAAATGGGAAACCTATATTATTTCAGACAAATGGTTGTCCAATCTCTTCTTAAAAACCTCCACTTTTGGAGCACACACTGCTGGAGGGAAGCTGTTCCACTGATTAATTGTTCTATCCATTAGGAAATTTATCCTTAGTTATTGGTTGGTTCTCTCCTTGATTACTTTCCACCCATTGCTTCTTGCCTGCCTTCAGAGAATAAATTGACCCTCTTCTTTGTGGTAGTCCCTTAGATAACTGCTATCATATCAGCCTTAGTCCTTCTTTTCATTAAGCTAGACATTCCCAATTCCTACAATCATTCTTCATATGTTTATCTTGTTATTTTGTTATTATGTTATGATATTTTTCCCTCCAGTGAGTATGCACAGACAAGCTTCAGTTTATTGAAGTTGTACTCCATCTGCAGAAATTTAGAGTCTTATGATCCTATACAGATGCCATTTTTGTCCTACAGAAACATTTATAAGCAAGGATCCAATAAAAGAATAGGAAAAATTGGTTCCCAATTTTTCTTCGCTTATGTGACAAACAAAGTGTATACCATAAAATAAAGAGATTCTTGTTAAGACACAATATTTGAAATGTGATCTTTAATAATGCATGAACAATTATTTTTTAATCTTTACCATTTTTAAAAAATAATTTCAAAGATGAACAGCTCTATAAACATGTATGCTGAAGAAGAAGGTAGGGATGCCTTTGATCAGATGCATTGTAAGCTCAGTTTTAATCAAAGGAAGCCACTTCTAAGACCATTAAGCAATTTTAATAGCATTGTCAAAACTACAGGAATAATAGGTGCAAGCAATAAACATGATATTGAATAAACTATTCAACATTGCTCTGAGTTTAGTATCTTTCCACCTTTCTGAAATATACAGAAACTCTTTGTATATTGGATGTATGAATAATGCAGGTAACATTATTAAAGAACAAACCTGTCAATGTTAAACATGAATGAATAGAGAAGCATCCATTTCCATCCCCCCAAAAATGGTCCAACTAGAAATTGACTCTTGTTATTGCTACAGCTGTGTGAAAAAGTCCTGCATGCTTTACGGTTTATGGTTTATGACATTTTTTGGATAGGCCATTGATTTTATGATATTTTATGCTAACTGCTATGCAAATATTGTTATATTTGAATAAATACTGGTGGTTTTTAAGTGAAAAGCATAAGCTTTTTGCAAGTTGGTGCTGTTTGGATGGGGATTGTAAATTTTCTTGCATGCTTACAATGCATGCTTACAATGACTATGAAAACAGTTTAACTGATGCATACCCAGTGGCATACGTGTTGCAATGACTAAGGACGATGCTAGTGTTTTGTTAACATTTGTATTGTTTGTGGCCCTGAAAGGACCATTTAGGTAACCAAACATGGTTACTAATATGAAATGAGCCAGCCCTTATTGCTTATCACCAGGCGGCATCACTTCGGCATAGACTATATAAGCCATTGCACGTGGTTTTTGGTGACTATGTGGTGCCAGGCTGCAATAATGGATTCAATCTGCCCTAGATTACATCATTTAAAAAAGTTAACTGTTTCCTACCCTTCTTAAAGAGATAGGAATAACAATTGAACTTGAAATATAACATAAAACATATACATCATTACATCTCCCTTCTTAAGTATAAAACATCTAATATGATACAAAGTCTTTCCATATTTTTGGTTTAATAGCTCGACCATAGCGAGAGAAAGTTACCGCTGTCTGATCATCAGTAAAATTGCTGTAAAGTTGTGAGTTAGTCCCGGCATTGTCACATGCTGATAAGCTTACATTAACCTTGGCATTCTTGGTAGGCTGTATAGCCTACCGATAGAGAATTTAGAAAGTTGAACATGCCCAATGATGTCTCCAGTTCCTTTCTGGAGGCTGGGGCCTTCATGTTAAGAACTGCTGTAAGTTTCTTTGGATCAGGCTTCAGGCCCTCTTTGGTTAGTAGGTGTCCAAAGTATGTCACTTCTCCTACCCCAATTTGCATTTTATTTGGATTGAGTTTAAGATTTCTCTCACGACATCGATTGAGTAAAGCAGTAAGGTTTCTGTCATGCTCTACTTGATCCTTTCCATAGACCAACAAATCATCAACTATTACTTCAACACTCTGTAGACCAGCAATCAGTTCATGTGATTTCTTTTGAAATATCTCCTGTGCTGATGCTATGCCGAAGGGCACCCTTGTGAAGTGCCATCAACCCACAGGGGAGTTGAAAGTAGTGAGGTAATTGCTGGCTTCATCAAGATGCAATTGCCAGTAACCAGACCAGGCATCTAATACACTGAACACTGTTGCTCCTACTAGCTTGTGTGCTATGTCCTCCATGGTGGGGAATTTGTAGTGTTCTCTCATTATTACTTTGTTCAGATCACGTGAGTCAATGCATATCCGAATTGCACCTGTGTTTTTCTTCTCCACCACAACCATAGAACTGACCCATTCCGATGGTTCAGTGACCTTCTTTACTACTCCCAACTTCTCCATCCTACTGAGTTCCTGTCTAACTTTATCCACAAGAGTTAGAGGTGTTTTCCTTGGGACATGGATGACAGGCTGTGCACCCTCTTTTATACTTATATGGCTTATGCCTGGGAAACACTCCAGGCCCTTGAATAAATCACAGTATTCACGTTTAATATCAACTTCTGTCAGACCTCTATGCCCACCATCCAGAGCCATTATGATCTTCACAAGTCCAATCTCTTTACCTGTTTTGAGACCTAGCATGGCTGGGGCTTGCATTTCTATCACAAACAATTGTAGAACCCTTTCAGTTCCCTTGTAGGCACATTTTACATGACAGCAACCCATTACTTTCAGCTTTTCACCACCTTACCCCATTAATTACTCCTGCTTAGTCTTCGGATGTTTCTTGCTTATTTTGTAACCAATCTTGGCCCACAAGTTCTCAATTGGGTTCAAATCCAGGCTCTGAGCTGGCCAATCCAGGAGTCGAACACCATGCTTCTTCATCCACTGCTGGACAGACTTGGCTTGATGACAAGGTGTAATGATGTTTATGTTTTATGTTATATTTCAAGTTACTTGTTTTGTTATTGTTATTGTTATTTCTAGCTCTTTAAGAAGGTTAGGAAACAGTTAACTTTTTAAATGATGTAATCTAGGGCAGAAGGCAGTTTCTAAGATGGCTGCCTCTGAATAAAGTCTAGCCTCTAGTTCAAGCTCCTTGCTGTCTGCCTTTATATTATGCCAAGTCATCACACAAGGAGCGTTGTCATCCTGGAAGTAAAAGTCCTTCCCCACAAGTTGCTGAGCTGAAGGAAGCATGGTCTTTTCCAGGACTTCAACATACTGCTTGGAATTCATGATTCCCTGACTGATTTGTATCCGACCAATACCAGAATCAGCAATATAGCCCCAAATCATCACGTGCAAAGGATGCTTCACAGATTCAGGCATTATGGTCTAAATTCTTCAGCTGGAAATCTTCTAACATACTTATTGCACTGATTCCCAGTCAACTAGAAATTGCTCTCATCACTGAAGATGACCTTGGCCCACTGTTTATTGGTCTACTTGGCATACTTCTTGACTCACGCACATTGACAAGAGTGGTGAGCATCTATGAGCAAAGGTTTATTTCAAGCCCTGCAGTCCTTGAGCCCTCTGGCAAGCAGTCTGTGATGCACTGTCCTTATGCACACTTTTACATCACTTGTTTCACCCCAAATTCTTGTAATCTGAAGTGAGGTGTGCTTCCTGTTAGCCATCGAAATGCATTGCAGAGCCCAATCTTGCCATTTTGTTGACTTTCTTGGTCTTCCAGAGCAGAGCCTGTCATCAACTGAACTATTTGGTATTTTTCAACCATTCTGCTCACTGTGGTGCGATGGCATTTCACTCTCTTGGCTATTTCTGTATAGGAGTAACCCTCTTTGTGAAGCACAATGATGTGATGCCACTGCTCAGTATTGGTGAAAGCAAAAGCCCTCATCCTTGCCCGCAGCCAGAGTTACATTAAATTTCTTGATGCTTTTCATGCTTATTTATAGGCAGAGGGTATAACAACATTGATTGGCTCATAGATTTAACTTCTGTGCATTTTGATTGGTCAGCCAAAGCTCGCTGCTGATTGGCTACTTTCGATCCTAACATTCTCAAAAATTCAAGTTGTGTTTGTTTTAGCACATAAACTCACTCAAAATCTTTAAAAGACTTTGGTTATATTAATAAAAATTATGCATCTCAATCTGACTACAGAAATTTTCATCAAAGTACTAATTTTGTGTGGTTTCTATGACTGAAAAGTTGATTAAACGTGTAAATACAGCTTAAAACTGAAAGCGTGCAGGACTTTTCATACAGCTGTATTTTAGGATATGTCGATTATGTGTTTAATGTGTTTCTTAAAGGGCAGAGTTCCAAAACTAAGAACTCACTTAAGTTGGGGGAAATTGAGTGGTTGTACAATTCAGATAAGAACAGAATTTTGTTACTTGGTGCTATTTGCTTTGCTGGCTTTCCATCCCAAGTAAAATTGAAACCAGGCAAAACACACACCAGGGCTATGTTTGTATTGCATTCTTAACCTTGGAATTATTCAGTTGAGTATTCACAACACACTGTACCATAGAGTTGTCAAGCAGTCTTAAGAATCTGGTTAGTTAATTTAGCCACTAAAAACCATGATTGTTGTCCCATACTGACTTTGTGTTGTTTCCCATTGGTTCCAAAATGCATTTTCTAAATGTGTAATATTCTCCTCCATTCCTCTTCAACATCTTTTGGTCACCTTTACTATGTGATTAGCATGTTTCTTGCATTCTGATAAAGTGATGAAATGGATCTATGGATAAGTATGTTGTCATATTATTTAACACAATATGAATTTCTACAGAGAGAAGAGTGGCATATCTTGGTTCAACTGGTTGTCATTTCCAATTTCTTTTCCTTCCTACTGCTTCTGACTTTCTAATCTACTGGAGTATTTAGCACATATCATCATCAACACTGGTATGACATTTTGTAGGGCCATGGCAGTGATGTTTGAAAAAGCAAGAACCTATCATGGCACTTTTTATTCTGAATTATTGTCTCGGTGGACAAAATGGACCTCTTTGACCAACTAGTCTAGATTACACACCATCTTGACTATAGAAATGCACCCCCATTCAAGACCAAAGATGACAATGTCCTAGATTTTGTGGACCCAAAGAGCCACAACCATTCAGTCTTGTCGAGTTTGACAAGATTAGATATAAAGGCATGTTTGAAAGCTGTTAGAAGTCCAGAGATGAAACTCCCCTTAGCTTCATTACTGACTTTCCCCATAATTAACAGACACCTTTCAAAAACTGACATAGCTTTGTCAGTATTTCAAATAAGGGTACTAAAAAAATATTATCCTGATTTGATGAAAGAGAATTTGCTTTCAAAATACCTTCAAAGACATTGCCCTTAGTTACAAGGTAGCTAAGGGGCACTCATGAATATTGTACCTTTTATTGCAGAGTTTTCACTTGAAGACTCTGTAATTTCTATGCTTTCTCTGCTTAGTTAAATCCCAGAAGGCATTTAATAATTAGGGAACTCAACCGATCAGTGATTTTTCATTCTGGAGAGTATAGGCAACCTCAGAGTAATAGAAAGACATAGGAAAGAGCAGCACCTTTGCCACTACTAATAATCAAGCAAGCTTCTTGGTTTATTGGCTAATATCAAGTGTAGTATCAGTAAGCTTTAAAAACAAACCAGAAGAAGTTTATAACAAATTCTCAAGTATCCCAAGAACAAGCCAGAAAACAAGAAACATCATTTTGTAGAGGAAACATCTTTTTGACCAATTGTCCCAAATGTTCTTTTCAAAAGGTATTTGGACTTTCTTACTTTTTACCTTGAAACCATTTCACTTCTCAGTCTTCAGAACTGAAGAAGCTTCTTGAATAAGAAGTGAAATGGTATCAAGGTTAAAAAAAACAGGAAAGTCTAGTTGTCTTTTGAGAAGCACCCTTGGGACAACCTTGTCCTGGATGATTGAGAATGTCTGTAGACATTTTTGACCAATTGAAAAGGATATTTTAATATTATTTTATTTAAAATTTTAAAAAATGTGCAAAATGGAGCTATTCAAGTTGATATGTCTATCGTGTCTATTAATGTATTTAGGTAAAACTAAAAATGATAAATGGGTCATTTGAACAGACTGAGATGCAATTACCGTATTTTCACGACCAAAAGCCGCACCGGATTAAAAGCCGCAGTATCAATTAACGTTAATTTTTTAAACTTTTTCCACATATAAAGCGCACCGGGTTATAAGCCGCGCTCAGAGACCCGGCTCCCCTTGGTTCCTCATCGAATCACGTGCGCAGGTTGCAACTTGGAACTCCGTCTGCCCGAGTTGGGGCATTTTCTGGCTTGGGACGCTCCGGCGGCTTCTTCGGGAGGCAGCCCGCCGGCTTCAGCGAAGGCTGGGACGGAGAGCGCGGCGACCGTGGAGCATGTGTAAAGTACTTTCGCCCCCACGCCGGCCCCCCTCACCGCGCGCCGGCCTTCGGGGATGAAGGGGCAGGACTTCCCGGGCGGAAGGCATGCCTGGCTCTGCGGCTCCAGCCCCAGCACCTTTCGGCCGAGCCTCTCCCGCCAGGCGGCCGCCTTCCTCCGCTGAGCGGCCCCGCGCAGCCTCGCCACCCCGGGAGATCGCCAGCGCGGGGGCCTGGGGCGCCGCGGCCAGGGAAGCCAAACCGGGCGGCGGCGGGCAGGGCGCCCGGGTTGCGGTCCCCGAGGCGGGCGGGTGGGCGCACGTGGCAGGCGTCGGCTAGCGGGACGTTTCTGGCGCGGGAGGCTTCGGGCTCCGCTGCTCTCCCGGCTCTTGCCCGGCCGGCGTGGTGTGCTGGGAAGACCGGCGCCGCACCGGCCACCCGCGCGCCCTTGACCGGCAGCGCAGAGCCGGCTGGGGCGCGGAGCGGAGTTAGGCAGGGCGACTGCCGGGGCGGATGGGGTGCTCGGCGCCGGCAAATCCTGAAGGGCTGAGCCGGTCAGCCGTCCCTTCTGCCATCCCTTCTTGCGGCGGCGGGGGTGACGGAACAGCTCAGTCTATAGGGGCTGGGAACTGGGTGGCTCTCTGCTCGCCCCCCGGTCTCCGACTGAGAAAGTAGCGAGGTTGAAGGGAGAGACCCGAGGGACGTGTGCATGCTTGCGAGCTTCAAGTTTGAGCGTCGGGAGGGAGAGATTTTCTATCTTTTTTCACACATAAAGCGCACCGGGTTATAAGCCGCACTGCTGGTTTTTGATAAAATTTTAGGATTTTCAGTGCGGCTTATGGTCGTGAAAATACGGTACTCTCTCTTTTAATGCACTCTTGGGATCTGCTCACAAAAGAGAAAGAAGACTTTGGTTAATCACAAAATTGCTGGAATAATAATGGAACAAATTGACCTTAATCCCCAAGATTGACAACATATAAAACTTGTTTTCAGCAGCTATGCTGAAAACCATTTCTGAGACCTCCAAGATGCAGGTATTATTCTTTGGAAGAAACATCCTTAGCAGCCATACATTTTGTGCAATAGAAGATGATTACCAGAAAAAAAAACGGTTTCAGCTATCAGATGTGAGGTAGGATCCCTGTGTTATTATTCAAATTGGTTGGTCTTAATTATGAATCACACACATTGAAATGTGGTGTAAAATAAACAGGATAGTTAGTATGCTAATCAGCAATCAGAAGAGGCCTTAATAACTACCAAACAATATCATTGATGAACATTTGCAGAATAATCCACAGAGCAATTTGGAACTTTCAATGGCAGGCGCCTGAATTGGCACATGATATAAATGGCATGCTGAGCACATCACATGTATGTCCATCTTTTCAAGCATTACATTGTGGTTCGCTTCACAATGAAAATACAAATAATTGTAAGCAATTTGTCCGGAGTAATTTTTAAATTGGTACACTAATAACAAGAAATAGATCGGGAGTTCATTCTTTTATGTTCATGTTTTCTATAATTGCTAGTTCAAAATTAGTATAATCCTTTCCTCTGATTATAAGTTCTTTTTGGATAATACTAGTTATATAAATCAACATAAATATAAGTGACACTGTGATGATTTTAAACTTAAAATTATTGTGTGGATTAGAGAGTCTTTTGGGACCTTTACAGAGGCATCTCAACAGCAAATAGATATGTGTGGGGTGTTTTGTTTCCCTTTGTTGATCATTTATCTTTTTGAGTGTTGAAAATGGAAAGCAAATCTATATCTGCTGCAAGCCAAAAGCCAAGATCAGATCAGTAGGCTACGGATTCATTTTGTAGAAAGCAGATATGGTTGTGTACCCCTAGATAATATATTCTGCATTGTAGCTTATAAGAGAGAATTATTTGAAAACATTTAGTTCTGATAACAGAGGAAATCTTTGGTATTGTGGCAGTTTGATATCTTCTCAACAATGTGAAACCTGGACTGCTGAAGAGAATGACATTTTGCCTCTGGCTGTTTCATCACTGAGAAGCTGTTACTGCTAAAAATAACAAAATATGATTTTTATCCAGTTGTAAACGTAGAGTATATCTGTCCCAAAACTTAACTCTGTTTGGCCTAGATGTTCTTTTGAGTCTAAAGTTTGTTCACCTTGTCCAAGTAATGTAAAGCATCTTGTATGCTGGAGGTATGAGCCTCTGGGGTGACCCAAGAGGCAAAACTCAGAGGGCTCTTGCCTCTGGCATTTTATCGGAAGGAGACTTGATTGCTTGTTTATAGAAGGTGGAAAAAGGTAAGAGCGAGCATCAAAGTAGCAGTACTAGTAGAAGTAGTACTTTCAGTAAAACTGGAGAGAGTTGTTGCATCACATCTATCTTATGTAGGGATGAGATAGTGAGAACACTGCAGTTATATTTCTAATTTATTTATGCAGGCTACTTTGTTTTGGCGATATAGTGCAACTGCCTTGACATCTTAAGAGTAGATAGCAAAAGGAGCTAGAAGAGCTATTGGACCGAGTTGGGTTCCAGAGGGAACTTGGGATTGTTATCTTAAGGAGACAGCATTGTGGCCATCTGCTTGAGGGCCACCACTCAGCCCAGGCAAACTAAAAAGTTTTCATTCAGTTTCTAATCTTTCAACTTGATGCTTGTTGAGAAGGTGGTTGCGATCAGCTTCAATGGCTCTGGATAAAACTGATTATCTAGACCCCTTTCAGTCTGAATTCTGACTAGATATGAGATGGAGAGTATTGGTAATATTTTGGATGACCTCTAGCAGGAATAGGATGGAGATAGGGTATCCATCCTTGCTCTTCTTGACCCTTCAGTATGTTCATGGTATCCTTCTAGAGTGGCCCTGGGAGTTGGGTATGGGCAACACAAGATTGTGTTGATTTTGCTTCTTGCTTCTAGTCAGTGTTGATACTAGTCTGCAAACCCTTCTTTGGGGGGTGCTGCAGGATTTAGTCATTTCTCCTCTCCTATATGAGGACACTGGGTGAGTTAATAAAATTTCACCCCAACAATTTGGAGTGAGGTATCACTGGCACACTGATGATATACAGCTGTATATCTCTACCTCAGACCACCTGAGTGATGCTTTCGATATTTTGTCCCAGTGTCTGGAGGATGTGGGGATCTAAATGAGGAATTGGGAAACTTCCTGACTAACGACTTCTATTTGAAAGCCAGATGGCAGCTATGGTTGGGAGGATCTTTGCATACCCAGATAGATTTGATTTAAATCTTTGAAGTTAATTGAAATGATCCTTTTCCCTGGAAAAATTCTTCTGCTTATATTCAGAAACTGATTTTGAAAGTTGAAAGTTGATGCTAAAGATCAGAAATGGCTATCTGAAAAGAAATGATAACTGAATCGGTGCAGAAATTCTTCCAGTTATTTAACCTTGTGGTGGAATCAGAAGGTGTTCTTGAAGATGAACAAGCCTCGCAGAATAAAATTGAAATTGACTTATAATGGCATCTAAATAAATTTACAAAAGGGATTGATTTGCTGTAGTTGCCATAGTAGAATTCCAATATGGGCTCAAAAGATGACAAGAATTAGAGAGGTGACAAAGAGAGTTGAGAAAGTAGATGTTAGAATTTTTTCTTTCAGGAATGTAAAGGTCATTGGGAGAAAAATAAATAAATGGAAAACAGACTTATTTTAAAGGTTAAAATAATGGGTTACTACTTCTTGTTAAATTTAATAGTTTTATTGCTTGGTGTCAGACTTTGACTATATATACTCACAAGCAAGAAAGAGAGCTAAGACAATATCTACAGAACCTGACATCCTGGACATAAATTGCTTCAACTGCTCCCCTCATGCCTTTTGTGGCAATATGAGGTTGCATTGTATGCCAAAACAGCTAGACACAGTTCCCCCCCATGCCATCACTTTGCTAAACATCTAATTCCAACAGCACTGTCTCATGTTTAAAGATATCTAATCATGTAATAAAGCTCTATTACTATTATCCTTCTCATCTTTTCTATAATCTTCTACTATTGGTACCTTATGATTACATTAATTTGTTGTTTGTAGTTTGTATGTACACTGAGAGCTTATGCACTGGAGACAAATTCTTTGTGTGTCCAATCTCACTGGGCTAATGAAGAATAAGAATAATTGAAAAGGGGAAATAAGAAAGATCTCTTTAAATAGAAACAGAGAGATAAAATAAAGGATTCAAGCTGTAAAGGATAAAGTTTACAATACTTATATTATTTCTGATAACCCTTACTGGGCTTTTGCTCATTAATATGGAGAGATGAGGTTTTAGAGACAGGCTTATAGAAGATGGAGTGAAATATGAAATGAAAAGTTTTTGTTGGATTTTAGGTGAAGTGATGAGTTGCTAATGTTAATTATGCTTGCAGGAGATGAAGGCTGTTTTTTTTTCTTTCATCCACTTTTCTTTTTCTTCATTTTTCAATGATTAAAATATTTTCAATATATTTATGTATTATGTAGTTGATTTATCTGCACAATACAAGCTTTAATAAATTTACTGGAAAAAAGGTTTTTCATAATGTTCTTTTGCTTCTCTATATTTTGATGTTTCTGCAACATTTATCTTTATTCATTTTTAGAATTTTATAAGTGTATCATACAAATTACATGTAGTTTTTATACTTGTCATTTGCACTGTGCAATTAGCTCAATGATTATTTTTGAATGAAAAAATGTGAGATTGCATTTCATAAACAAACAAGCAACCTTGACTTTTAAGTATTTTGTGTTTATACTATAGTTAAATATAATTATGAATTAAATCCACATTATTTTTTATTTTTGAGAAATAAGTAATTTTCTAAATTGCATTAAATACTTTGATAACCCTTCTCTAACATAGTTTATTTTCTGTAGTAAAACCAATTTAAATAAGATATGGTTTTGTGATGCATATTAATCATGCCTTTAGTACCCAGGCGTATAATTCATTTTATTTTAGATTTTATTACATGGTTTACTTCTTAATTTTCACATGCTACTTCCTATTCAATATTCTTTGTTTTCCAGAATGTTTAGCACTTTTATTTAACACTCAAAGAATCAACTGTCAACATGATTGTCTTACTTTATATTTTAGCAGAAGTGAAATGCTTGCAGCAAAATAAGAGGGTGAATCTTCTTGACAAGCTTTTTAAATGTCTGATGTTGGTAAATATTTGACTTTGGATCCTGTCAGCCAAATAATTAGAAGGATGTTTCAAAATGCAACTGGACTTTCTTTGTTTTTTTCCCTTGAAGACATTTCACTTCTCATCTAGTTCTAACTGAATGGTGGGAAGTAGAAGGATTTAATCTGGTCATTAGCACTCTTTTGGAGAGTTTTTAAGGTCACTTGGAGGATTATCTGTGCCCTCACAGTCACTGGAATAGTGTAAATGGATGTGAAACCTTCTTGGAACTGCTGAAAGTCCAGTTGCCTTTTGAAAAAGCACCTTTGGGTGTTAGAGCACCTATGATCTTGAGCATTGAAAATCTCCATAGACAAGGACTCCATGTGATGAAATGTCCTTGACCATGGTCCTGAAAAAGCTAATCCTTCATTACATTGGGTAGATTTGGAAGATTGAGAGTAGAGGCTACAGAGCAGTGAAACTTTAGAAAGAGGTATGAGGTTATTCTGCTTTTCCTGAAAGGTAAAAATGGAAATTCAGTAGCAAAGATCACGTGAGTACAGGAAATACCATAAAATGCACAGATAAAGAGTTGGGGTTTGAAAGAAACACCTAAAACTACTATTCTGAAATATTTGTCGCTCATAAGGAAAGCACATTATAGCTGCACTTATTTGATTTTTGGACCATGCACGAAGCAAACTTTCTATCTTGTAATTGTTCCTTTTTTAAAAAAAAATCCTGCTATGTAAAGCCTACCTTTCTATTTGCTCTTGCTACCAAGAAATGCAATATTGGTAAGTCAAGTCAAAGAATCTTTTAAGAAGAAGAATTTCCATGGAATAGTAGGCTCCATGAAACAGCTGAATGGTAGTAGCCCAAGAAACACGAACAAGAAATATATCTCCATTTTTATTTCCTCAAGTACAGTACTGGATCAGGGCTATTTTGTAGCCATTTGCCAAAAATATAGTTCATAGATTATTGTGTCAGTGGCTGAAACATACTCAATTGCAATTTATTTGTATAGATTTTCTTTCAAAACATACTTTTTGTGGGAAATTTATGGCTAATAAAGAGAAAAGGTGATATATATATTCTGCCAAAGTATTCTGCATTTAAAATCTTCTTTATTGTTTCTATGCTTTCTTCCAGTGTTTAATATATTGTTGGAAATTATGATTCTTATAGTGGAATAGAACCCCCTCTTCATCAATTTATTAAACTAATATGTGCAATAGTTGTTTCTAAAAAACCAACCAAATAATAATTGTAAGATGAATTGGAAAGATGAATTGGAAAATCTGGCAGAAAAGCTAATAAGACTTCATTTTTTCAGGAACAGAACTGATCAGCCAGCCTCAATTGGACTGCTGACACCATCAACTTTTGCCTAATGTATATGTTAGCTGATCATACATATCTCAGTTTAAATCATACATCATAAATTAAGAAACAAGTTAAATGACTTTTAATTAAATCCTTGAATTAGGCTTTTTTGTGGGGGTTATTAGCAACTTCTGACAAGGTGTATGGAGGCTGGTTAGCTGATCATTTATCTAAATATTTAATATATTTTAATGAACTCATTGATTTAAAGTTATATTTTATATAATAGGAATAACCTTTATTTCACAAGGGGGTCATTTTTTGAACAAGAAGCTAGGGAATAAAGAAGAGACTGGGGACAAAAAATCTTGATTATTCAAATGTTATCTTGCATGACTTTTTTCTTCTTATTCTTTGGTTTTTATTTTTTGGGACTATCATCTAGTTTCCCTCGCCCCTAGAATTTGATTTAACTGAGTGCTTCATATATGGGATGAAGATAAATAAACTCCCAGCATCCTGTAATCTGTCTATTCTTATGACATTAGTGTCTATGCCTGCATTGCACTTTTGCTAATATTAATCCTACAATTTAAATTTACTATCAGATGGAAAAAGTTAAGCTTTTTCAAGGTAACTCTCAAAGTGACATCTTTATTTGTAGCAATACTGCCAAAAAATTTACATATGTCTCATTGATGAAGAATATGAAAATACTTTTTTTTTGCTAGACTGAAATTTAAAGCAGTCAATATGATATGCTGTCATTTCCTTTTTCAGCAGAGAAAGCAGAGATAAAATTATGTGGCCAGAGGAAGGTGGCCAAGCAATTATTTTCATTTCTTGTCTTCTCACAACATTACAAATCAAAATATGCCAGCTGAAGCTATCATTAAGCATGAATACCAAAGGGAAACATTTGGCTTAGAAAAATTAGGTTGGTGAACATAGAAAGACCCCTTTTCTCCTTTTCTCCTCCTTCTGTCTAATCAGTTTGGAAATACCGAAGATTTATTGTCCGGGATCTATCAGGAAACTTCACAGCTATAGTGAGTCTTATCACAAGTGCTCAGATATATCCAACCTGTTTGCATTTCTAATTGCTTCCTCTGTGCCAATAATGAATAATTTCTCCTATGAGCACAGAATATAATTTCTTCTTGTAGATAATGTTTGTTTTCAAAATGTTTGCCTGATAGGGTTTGGATTTATTTCTGCTTAATTATTTATATAGAGTTAATTAGGAATGCACTGAAAGAGCTGCCCTCCAACCTGTTGCCTTATCATGATTCTCCTTTCTCCAAACTAGCTAGAAGATGCTTTTGAATAAGGAATTTTATGAACATGTTGCTTTGAGATATATATATAGGCTTGGCCTTTCTTCCCTCCCTTCATCTTTTCTTTCATAATCAAAGTTAAAACATACTTTTAAATAACTTGAGGTCAGCAATTTCAATGATGCATCCTCATTCTGGTTGTGAGGTCACAAATTCTGAGTCACAGTCACAAGTTTTTAGTTATCTGTTGAGGCCTTCCCAAGATACTAGGATGGACAGATGTTGCTGTTTGATGGTGTTAATGGTAATATCATAGGGTGTAAACTGTTCCAAATAAAGCTGTCTTTTGCAATTGACTGATTTTTGTTACTTCTTTAATGTCTTCTTTGTCTATGTTGTGATTCCACCAGTTCTTGCTTGCATGCAAATGGTATTTCTTGCAGATACTCCAGTGCACCATTGCTGCTACTTTGTCATGCCCTTGTTTGTAGTCAATTTGTACTATCTTCTTACAGCAGCTAATTAGGTTCTTCAACTTCTTTGAAGAAGTGGCATTTGCTGTCCTTTGTTGTCTTCTCAGTTCTGGATTTATATGCATTTGTTTGCACTTGGTCTTGTGCAGTCAAAATTAGCCCCTCGGTCTCTTTGTTTAATCTTTCTGCTCTTAGCCATTGTCAGGGCTTTTTGTTATCTGCTTTGACTGCTATTTGTTTTTATGTACTAGTCATGCAATACTTTGCCTTGGCATGTTTCTTTTCTATTGTGCATTTGATCTTTCTTATAGGTCAGTTTGGTCTCTTCGGTATTTAATAAGCCTTCATGGCATACCAGCTTCAGTGTATCTTCTTCACTGTCCTTCAGATATTCTTTCAGTATCCTTTTTTTGTCGTCAACTGTCCAGTGTACTTGCAACATTCCATGCCCATCTATTTCCCATGATAAGTAGTGTCTTGAAATGTGGCTGCTTGGATGAAATGGATGAATTGTCATTATTTTTTCCGGTCTTCTGAATTTCAGGTCCTCTAAAGGAAATGAAGCCACTTCTCATCCACATTTACATAGAGACAATCAAGACCAACTTCTGAAGTGGCTTTCCAAGCATTGTAAAGATTAAAACGCTAATAATTAGAAGTTATTTGACTGCATTCCCTCATGTTCCAAAAACTTTCTTCAAGAGTCCAGATGTTTTGCACACCTCTATCCCACTCTTTCTGTATTTTTCTTTTTCCAAATTTCTTCTGCCAAATGCAACTAGATGCTTCTGTTATCATTTTTGCAACTTTTCCTTTTTGTAAAAACTCCTTTGTAGTACTGTGTCTTTGAGCCAAAGCAGAGAAGAAAACTTTGCACATCAAAGCAGAAATAAGTATAGGGACTAGAATGGCCTTTGCTTCTCTCTGTGCCTTTTTTTTTAATAAGGAGACATCCCATTTATATTTCAAAAATTCATAAACTCTGCTAAAAACACTTTGCTTCTTCTTGTAATTTCCATTCTTAGTGAGAAAATGTCATAGAAGCAAGAGCTCAAATCTTTCTTTTACTTTGGTATGATATAAAAAAATCACACCTGACTGTGTTGAAATGTGTCAATAGATACAAAAGGATAAGCTACCAACCTCAGATGGAACATATTCTAGCAAAAGATTGAAAAAAGATCCGCTCAAAGAAGCCACATACTATATAAATGTATGATCAAAATACTTCTTTGAAAAAAGTTTTATCCCCATTACTCAAACAGATGTAAATAGGTGAACTGTTACTAGCCAGAAGAAATAGTGATGAGTAACTGCAACGTCAAAGAAAAAAGAACTGGATATGAAACTGCAATTGAATTATATTTGTTATAAGCAAGCAGGGAATAAATCTAAGGCAGCTAGGAAGGGTTGACCTTTAGATGAAGAATGCTTACTGGCAAAAATAAACCCTAAATTATATGTGGTATTGTCTGATTGGAAACAACTATATAGCTTAGATTGTCAATATGAACTAAGGATAGCTTGTTATGCATGTATATTGAATATATACACAATGTTTTAGATTTATCTTTTCTTGTCCTTTGCCAGTAAATAATATTCATCAATAAAGAAGAATATTTGTAGTGAAAGGTCCTTGGTGCTCTCTGAGCTTGGTTGTTTTCTTGCAGACGTTCAATTATATTCAAACTAGCTAACACCATCAGTGTTAATGTAATATACATGTATGAATGTATCATGTAATGTATAACTTTTATTGTAAATGCTTGGTTTATTAGCTAGCACTGACATACACATGTGTAACTTTTACATGTTATTTCTATTTGTTTATTTATTTTAACAAGTATTGTATTGTTTGGGCATACAGTATATTGCTCTGTTCCTCATTTTATTTAATTCACTCTATTTTCCTAGAATACAGTGTGAAACTGCTGCAAAAGAAAGATTTCTATGACAGACTGCCAAGGTTTAAACAAAGGTCCAGGGAGGTGTTTACCCAGAAGGAATATAATGGTGCTTCAATCCACACAACTTCTTTTTGACATAAAAATATAAACCACTACTCCCAAAGCAGCAAATATTTTTGCAGGGCTAAAGTTGAGGTTTTGTCTTTATGTTTATCTTAAAAAAAACATTGATACAGGATAGTCAGTAACTCATTTTCCATTTTGCTATTAGAGAAAGAGCTACAAACTGAACAAGGATGTGCACTTATTTCAAGCAGCAGGTCACACTTGACCTATGAGTGTGAAAAGTCAGGGCAAAACATTGAGGGTGACTAATGCAACAAGGAACATCCATTTAATATCATTAACACGTAAGCAAGTTAAATTGACCACAATTACTTAACACGATTGCTCCTTAAGTATTTAACAATTGTCTCCTGTTGACACATCCAACTTAACTCAAGAGTTAAGCTAAACATTTTTGAGGGGGCTACATCTAATCCTGATATTGTGAATCTTTCTTGTAACAGGAAACACTAATTTGAAAGCACCATAAGCTGTTTAGCAGGAAGTATTAAAAAAAACACCTCAATACCGATCCAAGTAATTTTAACATAGTAAACATACACTCATTTTTAGATTCAACATGTAAATCCACAGCCAAACAACAACAACAAGATAAAACAGCAACTCAGATTTTCTGGATTTAGTAAAAAAAAATAGATGGTCTTGACATTATTCTACATGCTTTTTGTATATATCTTCTTATAGCCCAGTTTCTAGTAAAAAGAAGAATTTAATACTCAAAGTTAGGGTGGAATTTTTTTTAAAAAACCCAGCTTTGGGAAAAGATTTTATTGAAATGTATTTTATGGAAAGTTTACTGATTATTCTTGTGACAATCACACCAAGCACATAAACTGCCTATGGCTCTTGGTATTTGCTTTGTGACCCACAAGTATATGGTCACAGAGTTTGATAACAAAATGGTGAGCTACTGGGTATAATTTAAAGAGTTTGACCAGGCTTGTAGATGGGGATGCAAGCAGCTGTTCTCCCAGATGTGCCCCAAACCCTTTCAGCTGCACCCCTGTCCATGTGATGAGTTCTCCTTAAATATAGGAAGCTGGGAACCCAAACTCCCAAAAAGTCTGTAGGGCAGAGCATCTTGTATTATCTGGCTTACTGACTTACTGCTCCAGCTTTATTGATTAGTCATTAATCAATAAATATGTTCTAAGGTGAAGAATATAAAAGAGGATAAAGGTGTGTGTGTGTGTGTGTGTGTGTGTGTGTGTTTGTGTGTTCATATGAGAATTTCTGGTAATCAGAGTTTTTGATCAGAGCCCATAACTTCCACAAGATGAAAAAAAAGCTTTTATTTAAGTGCCTCAACTCAGTGAACTTGGTAATTGAAAATTAGCTCTATTTTGTGGTAGATTAATTCACAATAATAATTTCAAAAAGATGGGATAAAATATCAAAAATGTATTAAATAAATTACTAAATCCTTTGAACTCCTTGTCCCCTAAATGACAAGGCAGATGTAAATATATTACCTGATTTTTAGGTAAACATTTTAGGTATTAGGTTGCTTATATACATGTGACTTAAAGACCCATTCTTGTGCATCATTGAATCCAGTAAGACTCTCAATTTGCACAAACCTTTAACTGCAGTCTGTAGTCTTTAGCACTAAACATTTATACATCTCTGTTTCTCAAATCAGCCCCACTTCAGGGGTGAAATTCAGCAGGTTCTGACAGGTTCTGGAGAACCAGTAGCGGAAATTTTGAGTAGTTCAGAGAACCAGCAAATACCACCTCTGGCTGGCCCCAGAGTGGGGTGGGAATGGAGATTCTGCAATATCTTTCCCCCAGGAGTGGGGAGGGAATGGAGGTTTTGCAGTATCCTTCTCCTGGAATGGGGTGGCAAAGAAGATTTTGCAGTATCCTTCCCCTGCCATGCCCACCAAGAACCGGTAGTAAAAAAAATTAAATTTCACCTCTGCCCCACTTTTATTGAACTGAAATAAAACAACTATTACTGTATACTCTTGTTTTCAGGCATGATGTATTGCTGTAATACAGTTAGTACATTACATGCTCTCTATCACTGTAATGGTTAAACAATGCTAAGTTCTAGCTATTGAGGAAAAAGAATTGAAGCTTTCTTCACATATGGGCTTCTGGTATTAACTTTATGAGTAAATAAAAATTTTACTTGCCACTACTCCATGAAATTCAACTTTTTTTAATCACAGAAATCTAGAGTTATATAAGGATTTGACAGATCACATTCACATAACAGAATAAGTATAAGCACACTGCTATTCATAGTCATTTTCATTTATTTTAATTAGCATTCATTTTTGCATGTCAGTCACATATTACCAACCATCTTATACCAACATGAACATCTTAAAATATCTCTCCATTTTCTTATCTTTAATAAGCATTCCACCAAGATAATGCATACCCTCGCTCTAGTTTTTTGTCATTTGGGTAAGTGTGTAATCATTTGTTGCACTTTCCCTCGTAAAGACAATTATAATTTTCAAATCCACTCCCACATGCATGTATGCTCATACAGACACACTCACTGTTATAAGAGAAGGAATGGCAGAAGCTGGGAGTGGGTTAAAAGATCAGCCTAAAATCATTATGTAGCTGCAGGTGAACTCTTGATTGCCACTGGTCCTTATTGAACCAGGTGTTGACCATTAGAGAAGAGTCCCATGGTTAGGCTTTAGCAATAAATTCTATTTACAATAACTTTCTATTTGTCTATAAATACAAAATTTAGGCTTGACCTTTTTAAACACTTTAGAAATACATTAGAAATAAATGGTTTATTTTAAGAACAAATATAGATATTCAACTATTCAGTGAACTAAGACTGAGTTAATTAATAGGTCAAATATATGCTCCTAAAAATGTCAACATTTACAGAAAATTAATTCTGCTTAAGATTCATTTCTCTGCTGAGATCCACTAAAAGGTGAAGAGCTACAAGAGCCACATTGAACGTTTCTACTGTCAAAAGTTACTTTTCCAGTCAGAGGTGATATTTACCGGTTCTCTGAACTATTCAAAATTTCTGCTACCAGTTCTCCAGAACTGGTCAGAACCTGCTGAATACCACCTCTGATCCACAGCAATCTTGTTTTATTTACCTCATTTTAACTATAATGATTAATTATAACTTAGAATTAAGTTGTTACAACTTAAAAACTTGTCTTAATTTGTAGATGTTTTTGTTTGAGATCTACTTTAATATGTCAGCATTGTCCTTACAATATGGGAAGAAAATAAGTTATTGTTTATTTATAACTGAAACAGAATATGAAACTATAACCATCTGAAATGATCATACTCATATCACCTCCTCTTTGATTTATCCAGTCATTCCAATTTCTTATGACCTGTATCTCCTGAAGTAGTCTTCTGCTTTAGAAGTGATGAAGGATAGTCTTTTATGGTCAATGTTTAAGAAGGATTTACTTGTCAGTCTAGTTCAGTGGTTCCCAAAGTGGGCGGTACTGCCCCCTGGGGGTGGGTGGGATGACTTAGGGGGATGCTAAGAGGCAAGGGGGGTGGCAGGAGGCACAAAGAAACAAGGGTGTGGCAGGGGGCACTAAGAGGCAAGAGAGGTGGCAGAGGAGTCCTGGAGGTGGCCCCCTCGCAGGGCGCAATTTTGCCTAGGGCTCTGTTGGCCACCAGTCAGCTGAGCACTTCCGGCAGGGGTGAAATTCAGTCTAATATCCCAAAGACTGGAAGGATTTTTCACTCACTTACTCGCTCACTCGCTCATTCAGGAGGCATACAAGCATGTCAGGCCAGCAAGGGTGGGGGGAAGTGGCGGCATAGAAGGAAGAGAAGAGCATTTTGCCTACATTTCTCCTCTGATATGCATGTGCTATGCACGGAGAAGAGATGTGGGACTGAACGGGGCTGTCCTTGGGCCTGCATTTCAGGAATTGGGAATTGGCACTGTATTACGCAGCGAATCCGATGTCAATGCACAAGAGCGCTCACCTGCCTGCCTGCCTGCCTCTCGTGCTTTTATAAATGGCTTTACTTCTGACTCCCTTTCCGGGACTGCGCTGTGAGCCAGCTTTGCATGGATTTATTTTTATTTTTTATTTTTTTATTTTTTTTTTATTTTTTTTAATTTTTATTAGCATTTATAGGCCGCCCTTTTCCCTGGGGGGACTCAGGGCGGCTCACATAAAATCAGGAAAGGGGAATACAAACAATGATGTAGACACACATAAGTAAAAATAATGAGCAACATTCATTCATCATTCGGGAGGGGCGGCTATCTTTGTCCCCAGGCCTGACGGGCTAGCCAGGTCTTAAGGGCAATGCGGAAGGCCTGGACGGTGGTGAGAGTACGAATCTCCACGGGGAGCTCGTTCCAAAGGGTCGGAGCTACTACTGAAAAGGCCCTCCTTCTTGTAGTTGCCAGCTGGCACTGGCTGGCAGATGGAATTCGGAGGAGGCCCAATCTATGAGATCTAATTGGTCGCAGGGAGGTAATTGGCAGAAGGCGGTCTCTCAAGTATGCAGATCCACTACCATGAAGGGCTTTATGGGTGACTAGTAGCACCTTGAAGCGCACCCGGAGATCGACAGGTAGCCAGCGCAGCTCGCGGAGGATAGGTGTTATGTGGGTGAACCGAGGTGCACCCACGATCACTCACGCGGCCGCGTTCTGGACTAGCTGAAGTCGCCGGATGCTCTTCAAGGGCAGCCCCATGTAGAGCACATTGCAGTATTCCAGCCTAGAGGTCACAAGGGCCCGAGTGACTGTTGTGAGAGCCTCCCGATTCAGGTAGGGTCGCAACTGGCGCACCAGGCGAACCTGGGCAAATGCCCCCCTGGTCACAGCCGTCAGGTGGTGGTCAAAGGATAGCTGTGGATCCAGGAGGACTCCCAAGTTGCGAACCCTCTCTGAGGGGTGTAAAATTTTACCCCCCAGCCTGAGTGATGGAATATTGGTCGAATCTTTGGGAGGGAAGCACAACAGCCACTCGGTCTTTTCTGGGTTGAGTACAAGCTTGTTAGCCCTCATCCAGTCCATAACGGCCTCAAGGCCTCGGTTCATCACGTCTGCCGCTTCATTGAGTTGGCACGGGGCGGACAGATACAACTGGGTATCGTCCGCATATTGATGGTATCTTATCCCGTGCCTGCGGATGATCCCTCCCAGCGGTTTCATGTAGATGTTGAATAGTAGGGGGGATAAGACCGAACCCTGAGGCACCCCATATGTTAGGGGCCTAGGGGTCGATCTCTGCCCCCCCACTAACACCGACTGCGACCTGTCCGAGAGGTAGGAGGAGAACCACCGCAACACGGTGCCTCCCACTCCCACCTCCCGCAGTCGTCGCAGAAGGATACCATGGTCGATGGTATCGAAAGCCGCTGAGAGGTCAAGGAGAACCAGGATGGAGGGATGTCCTCCATCTCTGGCTCTCCAAAGATCATCGGTCAATGCGACCAAAGCGGTTTCTGTGCTGTAACCGGGTCTGAAGCCTGACTGGAAGGGGTCAAGATAGCTTGCCTGTGCAACGGAGCCACCCTCCCAATCCCTCTTGCATCCACTCCACATGGATGTGCTACTTTCGCCTATCTCAACCCCCCACCTTATAAATACAACATAGGTAATCATGCGGTGGGGGGAGAGAGGCTAGCCCCTCTATGCCTCTCCCTCCATTCGTAGAGGTGGCCTTAAAAAGCGAGGAGTGGGAGGAAGGGCACTTGGGGTGGTTTCTCAAACTTTGAGTTGCAAAGTAATCTCATTGAAGGCTGAAATATAGGGGAGGTTGTGGAAAAGGTATAAGCATTTCCAACATATACTGTTTTAAAAAAAGTAAATTAAAAAGTGGTCTAATTACTGTCTAAAGTTGGATATTGTCACATATAAGAAAAAGCAAAGCAAAACAAAATTATGATAGAACAACATCCCATATTAGAAGAAAATGCTGTCTAAATGTTCCCAGTATGCCAAACAAGATGTTTTATAACGAAATGGAGTCAAAATACTGCAGTTTTTTTAAATAAAGTGCCCTTACTATCTTGATATTTATGCACAGATAAACCTGGATAATGGCATCACTCTTATGTTGTGTAAGTATACATGAGCTGCAAGGCTTGTATTTTGCCATAGTATCATCTACAGCTCCATAAATACTATTAGAGTTTTGACCAGCTGCTGGGCACCAATATATTGAGGAATACGGAAAGACTGTTCACATGGAGCAGTCCAATGAGCATTTCTGAAATGGCAGATACCACAGAACAAAGTCTTCTTTTTTCTCTATCCCCACCCCACCCTGTTATTTTGAAAAAAAAACCAAAAGGTTGCAGTGTGTGTGTGTGTGTGTGTGTGTGTGTCTGTGTGTGTGTGTGTGTGAATGATCAAACATGTGCTGTATTACATAGAATTTACTGAACAGTGAAGTAGTTACTAAATTTTACTGGTATCACTGGATCATGTTCAACAATTTTGTTGAATTAACATAAATTAAAATGTTTTTAAATTGGATTTTGAATAAATGTGCAATTAATTGTTATGGTTCTGAATTTTACTGTTACTATTTTCCTTCTGTCATGCAAACCACCCAGTCACATGACCCCCCCCCCAGCCACGCCCACCAAGCCATGCCCACAGAACCGGTAGTAAAAAAAATGTGATTCCACCACTGGGTAGGGGGCACTGAGGATCAGTTTGTAGCACCAAGGGGGCAGTGGACTAAAAAAGTTTGTGGAACCACTTGTTAGTTGGTTTCTGTACAGGAATTAAAAAGATCCACTTGTTAATATATGAGAAATGTAATACTGTATAAGGAAACTTTAATCTGAAAGAATGATTATTACTTGTTCTATATCACATAAAAATTAACGAAAAAATCATTTCCAATGAAGAGCCATTAGGATACACACACACACACACACACACACATTTGGCTACCATTTTTTGAATGAAAAATGCCTGTTATTTCATTCAAAAAACGGCAGCCAAATTTAGCCAAACCTGCCAAGTTTCTCTGAGTGAGGAAATTTGAAAATCTGTGAAAACCTACTTTGAAGCTTTGGGATGAACTCATTAATTGAGAGTATAAAGCATTCCTTCTTCATAATATGTCTATAATCTCTCCAATGTTATTGATTTTTCTTTTGCACTGGACTTCCCATGAGATGCCTTTGGGAAAATGCACTTTTTATTTTTATAATATAACATTATTTAAAACAGCTTAGTAAATGACTCAAATGCCTATACAAGAAAAATGCTGACACCAGAAAAGATCATAAAGACTAAATGAATCACATTAACGTTTTAGGTGATTTTCTCCATTATTGCTTTGCAAGTTGATTGTATTGACACATTTTGCACACATAGAGTAGTGCTTAAAAGTTTGTGAATCTTTTTCAATTGAATTTTAAACATTTCTGTATCAATATGACCTAAAACCTGATCCGTTCTCTAAACAAGTCCTTGAATAAAATAAACAGAACCCATTTAAAGAAATTTAAAAATATTATAATTGTTCCTTTATTTATTTGGGGAAATTATCTAAAGCTACATATGGATCCAGGATAGTTTCCATGATTAAGATCATCTGGAAAGATCTTGTTCTTAGTAGGTGGGTTCATGAGTTTTCCATGAAATTACCTTAGTTATGGAACATTGTTCCCAAGGGCATGTTGGTGGCTCCAACATTTAAGACATAGGATGAAAACTACTTCTTGACAAGATTGCCTTTTAGAATGCCTGTTATCTTCAGATTTAGTACTGTTGTTTATTGAGCTTTGTTTTAATATTTATATTTATATTCATTGTTTAATGTTTGTATTTATTTAAGTGCATTGTTTTAATTATAATTGATTTTTTTTCTCTTGGAAATTATGCTGAAATCCTCTGGCAAGAAAAACTATACAAAATTTAAGTATATACTGTCCATGCCACAGGCAACTTGGTGTGATTAACACAACATATTCTTTGTCACTGGAAAAAAAAGACATGGCATCAACTAAGTGGCTTTTGATGATTCTCTCTGTCTGCCTGTCTGTCTCTCTCTCTCCTCCCTCCCTCTCCCTCCTTTTCTCTCTCTCTCTCTCTCTTATTTAATAGCCAACTCCCTTAAAGCCAATAAAATGCATATGTTCTTACCCATCCAAAACTGAGGGTTCCCCATTAATTGTCTTTTTGTTATAATTGCTCACTTTGAAAAGGATACTAACAATTACCTGAAGCTGTGCACAATGTACACAGTAAACCAGATAACTGAGGTTATTAAATTAGCTATGCTTAAGTAAATGATGTCTGACTATATCTTGCAAGCCCAGATATTCCAGATATTATGTACATATTCTGCTTATATGTCAATAGCTTGCATCCTTATTTCAGACAGAAGCATAATTTTCCACTTAAGAATAATACATTTCAAAATGTCATTTTGTCATAATTGGAACTGGTGAACTCTCACTAAAAATAAAATGAATATCTAAATCTAGGACTAATCAAGTCTTGCAGTCTTTTTGCAAGTAGTAATACTGATTCTTTGAGTTGGGTTCCAAATAGTCTTCCAAGAAAAAAAAATTAAATTACTTTTAATATTGAAATGGGTGAATTTAGGTCCTTCGCAAAACTAAACTAAACTGCAAAAAAGACCCAGCAGCCATTGGTCTTGTGAATATATTAATTCAGTTACAGTATTTTGCATTCTGAATACATTATATGATCAGAGAGTAAATCTTACTTCCACCACAATGGATTAACTCATGCTGCGTTAAACTTCAATCACAGACCCAAATGCCAGAAACAGATTATGAAGGATTTATTTTAAGAGAAAGATGATATGTCTTATTTGTTAAGAGAACCGTAGAGAAGGGTTCTGCAGAGTGCAATTTGAAGGTCACGTTTGGCCCCACTGACAGTGTTTCTCGACCTTGGAAGGTGTCTGGAACCTCACATACATTCAAATTGCCACTGTTGAGAAACACTGTGTTATGACCTCCAACAGTTAGTGGCATCAAACACTTGGATCCTTTTTACATTGGCAGAAGTTTGGACGAACCTTAAGGGGCAACATGAATACTCTACAGATCACTTCTTGAAATTCCTTCTCTCAAAATGGATCCTGACTCCACACATCCTTCAGGTGGTAGCACTTACTTTCATTTAAGGTCTTGTGTAGATCTTGCATTGATAAAAATTGTGTATACGAACTCTGAGGGAAATGTTTTGGAAGCCATTTTATAAGAAATTGTAACCACTCTGATAAAATAAATCCTGTCCTAGTCTCAGGAAACTAGTCTTTTCCAAGATCAACAGACTCTACAGTTTCCTTGAATTTCATCTAGACAAACCTGATCATGGTGTGTCTCCAGCAAAGATAATTGTCTTACCTTGTCTTAGGAAATTCAGTAAACAACAACCCTCTAGTGAAAGCAATAGCAAAGAAGTAGCTTTACTACTATCAGTAAGAAAGAATAGATATATATGACACATAGCCAGTATTAAGCAGGTATCAGACTAATTCTAAAAAAAAACCCCACAATGAACTGAATTGAATTAAATGGAATAAATCCTCTTATTTTATGAATGGGATTTTGCTGAGAATCATTTCTTTTTTATTCATATGCTCCTTTTCTAGCATTGCCTTGAAATGCCAATTGCAGGTTGAATAAGACTTAAAGGCAAAAAACTTATCAAAGAAACTTAATTGTCCCTTCACCCTTTGCAAAATTTTCTTAAAGCAATATGTAGTTTCATCGGCAGAAGTCTCTTAGTCATTTTTCTCACTCTCTGATCTAATTTTTACTTTTTCGTTCTGGATTGGCTCTCTTCTATTCTGCCCTGTCTGATACAATATGCTTCCCCTCTTGGCTCTCCAAGCCTCAGTTCTTCATCAGATAAAATCCATGGGTGTTAGACTGCTGATCCTAACATCCCCTTTCATCGGCAGAAATAATACCATTTGATATTCCTCAGAACTGCTCCACTTTGGTGCACCGAGAGATCTCCCACTAAGCAGAACAGTGAAGTGAAAATTCTTCTACTGTCTCCCTTCTGGATCTATTGTTTAAGAGGTTTTTTTAAACTCACTATCTTCCTGGATCGCTCTGTTTTAGGCTACCTTTATTCCTTTTCCTAAATGTGACATCCCTGTTAAACTAGAATCCTGCATCACACCTTTTCTCTGTGCATCAACCTTTGCAAGACTTCTACTTACAGCTCACCCCCTTTTGTGCTTTCCTCCAGTAACTCTTCCAAGTTTCAGTCCTTTGTCTTTATTTCTGAGACCTTGTCTAGAGTTCTAATTCTGTCTCACCTCTGCCTAACAGCAGTTTCTTTTGCTAATCTATTTACCCTAGAAGCTCTAAGGATTCTACTTCCTGCTTATCCTTAACAATAAGGAATAACTTGCTAACAAGTTATTTGATCATAAAGTCCTACACATTTCATCTACCTTTTAGATTTTATCTATGCTGTCACCTTCCTTCCTTTTCTTATCACCATCATGTTCTGTTTTGGAGCAGCTCCAAATCAGAATGTCATGTGGTTATATGTGACTGAGTCACATACTAAGTGGACAGTCATATGAATGCATGAATGAGGTCAAACCAAATCCTGTCAACCAAGGAATGCCTTATGTTTTGTAGCACCTGTGTTATGAAACATTTTCTCTCCAAAGGCTGTGAGGGCACCAACCTGTTCTGACCTAGGCTTCCCAAGAGCATGAAGCAAACTCCTTGTCCCGACAAAAATCCTTCTTATTAATTTACTGTGAATTCTGCTCATTCACATCCAACAAAGTCTTCCAAGGGAGGATTTATAGTCACAGACCTTATCTGGCTTGGAGAGCTGCCAGGCCGATATCTGTAAAACTTGGCAAGGAGTCTTGGAGAGTCATGAACCAATTAAGTGAACTAATTGTCTCCTGCAAACTCTACTCCCCTTTTGCTCCCCTTTTATTTCCTCTGGGAGGGGCTATTTATTATCCACCTGTGGCCTTACTTCCACGTCAACTCCTATTCTTTACCACTTTCCTTCGTCCAGCAACTCTGTGCATGCACACACTGGGAACAGGCTCCAGCTGTTATTTTGCCTCACTGATGTCTGCCTCTGAAGGCAGCTAATAACTGGCATATGGCTCTGGCCCCCTCTCTGCCTCTGATGCAGAGTCCTCACCAGAGCCTTCATCAGATTCCAGACTGGCCCATTCTCCTCACCAACCTCCTCACTGTCCAAATCTGCTGCCAGCTTTGTTGGCCTCTGGTGGGCCAAAACACAATCCTACAGGCCTTTCATAAGGCCTTAAAGACCTGCTTCTTTGCCTGGCTGCAGTCCTCAGTGTGTAAGGAGTCCCATCTCCTGGCTGTGCTAGTGATTGTGATATGTTCCTTCTCTGCTGTATATTTTAATTTTTTATATTTGTGATTAGATTTGTTTTAATTTATTTTAAGATTTTTTCCCAACGAGATCCACTTGTTGGACAGCCATGCAAATTGAATAAATAATTGAAATTGCATTGGGTCTAGGAGCTAAAAGTTGGCTCACCCAAAAGCTCTTTTTCTGTCTTTGTTGCTTTCTCTATGATTTGCTATTGCCTATTACTCTTTCTGATAACTCATTTTTAGAGCTTTGATACCATATTGCTCTCTCTTTCTCTGTCAATAATAGAGAAACATTACTTTTCAGAGATCTGAGTAGTTTACAAAGAATTTTTAAAATTAGGATAAAGACGTTAGACCAGATGGCTCGCTTGATAAATTAGTAGTATAGTTTGGATTGATCATAGAGGACTGGGGAAGACACACAGTATCAGCATGTGATCTTACAATTTATCAACATGACTAACTGAACTGCAGCTTGGAAGCCAGCAGATGGTTATAATGAAATAGTATTAATTTCAGGATGAAAGGACAATTTAAGAATAAGTGCACAGTACATGGTTTAGTTCTGATAGGATCATGATTGCTCCAACCACTGCTAATTGAGAAACGTTTTGTACAAATTTCAGTTACGCTGAATGAGAGTCTATATCGATAAAAGGAAAATTGAAGAAAATATTTCAGGCCTTTGTCAAATACGTGACAGAATGGGATATTAAGTTCAAGTTGAAAATAGTTTGAACAACAAAACAAGGTCAGGAGATACTTTGGAGAACATATCGGCATACAGAATGCAAAATCAAATCCATGTGTTTTTTCCACTTTGGCAATAGTTATATTTTTAAAAAGAAAGGAATGCTACATAATTGAATAATATTATGCAAAAAAATATCAGTGGATGACAGTTGACCATATTTATTTTAAGAATAGGGCTGGTCCTCATTAGATCTCACTTCTGAAAAAGATTATAATGCCACAAAGGGAAATCACTTTTGTATTGTTACAATTTAGTATACAGGGGTATTCATGAAACTATCATGATTGAAATCAGTTTTAAGGAGAGTTAATGTTACCAACAACATTAATCACACACATTTTGTGAAAAAAAGTTATCACAACTATTAATATGAATGTCACCACCAAAATGTATTGATCCTAATTACTAAATTATGTTAGATCTATAGATAAAGCCAGAAACATAATTTTCCTAATTTATCTGAAATGTATGATTTTATCTGAAAACTGATGAAGGCAATATTTCAAGTATTTCTATCCTACAGATCTTGTAAACTGTTCAGGGTTTTATAGATTAGTGTCAGCACTCTGAATTGTGTCCACCAGCTCACTGGCAGCCAGGCAGCATTACATTTAAGAAATGACAGTTACATTCTGTATCATTTGTAGTTTCCCTGATGTCTTCAAGGGTAACCTCATATACAGCACTTTGCAGTAGTTTAACTCTGAGATTACTAAATCCCTGATCACTAAAACGACATGTCCTGATTCAAGAAGGATCTAGGTGAAACAGTAGTTATGGCTGAGCATACTGTCTTCTTGTTACTAGGGTATTATAGTTTTAAATGAAGGAAAATTCTCAAATTATACCTATTTCTTCAGAGAAAGTACAATCTTATCCAAAAAGGTCTTTTTTTTAACTTCTGGATTTCTGAGAGCTGCTTATTCATAGCACCTCTTTATTATCTGTTTCAATTTATTGGACCTTATCTCTTCCATCATTATCTCCAAGCAACCAAAAACGAACTCCATAATCAGATGGAAAGGCAACAAAATAGATGAGCACCAACAGCAAACTTATGACAGCATTCTTCATATCTTGGGGAAGGGAGTCTATAGATATTAAACAGAAGAAGAGAAAGTTTAGAATTATATAGCATTTCTTGTGATATAAGAAGAATGGGGCTGAATAGAAATATTATTTAGTAACGTGACTACAAATATGAGTGGAACCATTTTAGGTCTACACTGATCTGGAAGTCGGCAGGATCAGCATATATACAGTCCTAATGTCAGGACTGAATATAAATTCAATTACCCACAATACATTTATACCATGTATGAATGAAGATGCAAAACAATACGAGGCACATACAGTATAGCCTAATTCAAATCCCTGTTTTATTTTAACTTGATTTGATTCAGAAAAGAGTACATACTGTATATGCATATCTCCCAAAGTCTATTGAATTGCCAAATCACTTGTTAGATTTAATATGATACTTCAAATTAATACTGTAACTTTGCTGAACTACAATCAGAAGACTGGATTTGACTGAATCTTTACAAATGAATCTGCAAAATGAATCTTTGCAGAGCCCTGCATATCAGATTTTAGAAATGCTAAGAGAGCCACCACAGATATTAGAAAAAAAGATATTACAGGAAAGTGAAAAAAAGAATGCAATTTGTAACAAGTGAACAGAAATATGGAAAGTATTAAAGAGGACAAAAATATCACGGTTGCAGGAACATCATATATGTGAAGTTTCAGAGATTCTGTATTTTAAAAGTGAATATAACATTGAAATGCAATCCTATGCTTTAATCATAACATATAGCAGAACTATTTCAACTATATTGTGCTTTAGACATGGTTTCAACATAACTAAAGGCTATCAGGAGCAACAGATTCATTGGTTTCTCTCAATAAATATTGATTTAGCATATCTTTTTCCTAGCCCTTCATGAAATCTGGCATGTTGTCATGTCACAATTTAATTTTCTTTAAAGAAAAGTGAGTTATCTTGAAATTTTGCACTAAATCTCTAAAATCACAGTTCTTTGCCATTTACTGAACTGCATTGTGTTTGATTTAACAGGATGGCCCTCATAATATATATTTTTTAGGATTTAGGATTTAGGATTTATTATAATTTATAGGCCGCCCTTTTCCCTGAGGGGACTCAGGGCGGCTTACAAAAACACGGGAAAGGGGGTACAAAGACAAAAAGCATAAGACAATACATAATATTAAAAAATAGAGCACAACATTCATTCATCATTCGGGAGGGGACGAACTAAGATTTTTATCCCCAGGCCTGACGGGATAGCCAGATCTTAAGGGCCGTGCGGAAGGCCTGGGCGGTGGTGAGGGTGCGGATCTCCATGGGGAGATTGTTCCATAGCGTCGGAGCTGCAACTGAGAAGGCTCTCCTCCGCGTAGTCGCCAGTCGGCACTGACTGGCGGATGGAATTCGGAGGAGGCCTACCCTGTGCGATCTGATGGGACGCAGGGAGGTAATTGGCAGAAGGCGGTCTCTCAAATAGCCAGATCCACTACCATGGAGCGCTTTGTGAGTGGTAAGTAGGACCTTGAAGTGCACCCGGAGACCAACAGGTAGCCAGCGCAGCTCACGGAGGATCGGTGTTATGTGGGCGAACCGTGGTGCGCCCACGATCACTCACGCGGCCGCATTCTGGACTAGCTGAAGTCGCCGGATGCTCTTCAAGGGCAGCCCCATGTAGAGCACGTTGCAGTATTCCAGCCTAGAGATCACAAGGGCTCGAGTGACTGTTGTGAGGGCCTCCCGGTTCAGGTAGGGCCGCAACTGGCGCATCAGGCGAACCTGAGCAAATGCCCCCCTGGTCACAGCTGACAAATGATGGTCGAAACTCAGCTGTGGGTCCAGGAGGACTCCCAAGTTGCGGACCCTGTCTGAGGGGTATAAATTTTGTCCCCCCAGCCTGATTGATGGAACATTAGCCAAATTATTGGGAGGAAAACACAACAGCCACTCGGTCTTTTCCGGGTTGAGCACCAGTTTGTTAGCTCTCATCCAGTCTTTGACAGCCTCAAGGCCTCGGTTCATCACTTCCACCGCTTCATTGAGTTGGCACGGGGCGGACAGATACAACTGCGTATCGTCCGCATATTGGTGGTATTTTATCCCGTGCCTCCGAATGATCTCGCCCAGCGGTTTCATGTATATGTTAAATAGTAGGGGGGATAAGACCGAACCCTGCGGCACCCCACAAGTGAGGGGCCTCAGGGACGATCTCTGCCCCCCCACTAACACCGACTGCGACCTGTCCGAGAGGTAGGAGGAGAACCACTGCAAAACAGTGCCGCCCACCCCCACCTCCCGCAGTCGTCGCAGAAGGATACCATGGTCGATGGTATCGAAAGCCGCTGAGAGGTCAAGGAGAACCAGGATGGATGCATAGCCTCCATCTCTGGCTCTCCAGAGATCATCGGTCAATGCGACCAAAGCGGTTTCTGTGCTGTAACCGGGCCTGAAGCCAGACTGGAAGGGGTCAAGATAGTTAGCTTCCTCCAAGGTACGCTGAAGCTGGAAGGCCACCACCTTCTCAACAACCTTCCCCACAAAGGGGAGGTTGGAGACTGGACGGTAGTTGTTAAGAATTGCTGGATCCAAGGACGGTTTCTTCAGGAGGGGTCTCACCACCGCCGCCTTCAGCGCGGTGGGGAGATGCCCCTCCCGAAGAGAGGTGGTAACAACCGCCTGGATCCAGCCTCGTGTCACCTCACTGCTGTTGGCCAAATACTTGTCTATCTCTAGTTTTAAAACAACTTATATTACTGCTCTTCATAGCTTGATCCATTTATTGCAATGTATGTTATGTTATATGTAAGGATGATATAAGAATTTTGATGTAGCACACTAATTTTGTTACTTTATAACTTAAATCCATCCATCATGTACAGCTGGTTAAAACATTTTTAGTTCAATTAGAATTTCTATTTTTCCTTAAATTATTTGGGGGGGGGATAAAGTATGTCTTTAATATTTATTATTAAAACAAATTATTAATTTTTGTGTGAGTTTATTTCCTCTCTTGCAGATATTGTTCATAGAATGATGCTTTCCAAAGCTTAGAAAACCATTTCTCTCAGATAGTTTGAACAAACAGACAAACACATATTTAATTGCTGCTACTTTTATTTGGAAACAGTTGGAATGGGAAAACAACCCAAAGAACAGGGAGAATGAAGCCACTGATTTGAGCACAGTGAAAACAATAGTGTTAATTTGCTTCAATCTTTATTTTAGTTGTTGTAGCAGTATAAAATTATTGGTAAATCAATTGACTAAATTAAAGCAGTATGCACCACTGCTTTGATACAAGCAGTGATAACAATATGAAACAATGCAGTGAAACAATATGATACAATAAAACGAAATCAGGTAAGATATACTGTAATTAAAAAGGTAAAAAAATGAGGTAACAAAAAGAAAAGATAAAACAGTGAGATAAAATACTATAATCTAAAATAGAATGGAGAGAGATAAAATAAGATAACATTAAAATACAAAAACAGTATGTGTTAAGGTGAATTCATCATCTTTGCATGCATCCATAGCATGTTCTATAAAATGTGTTCTTATTTGAGCAACCCTAACTATAAACTTAACATTTCTAATGACCACATATGTGTAGGAAATAAGACAATCTTTTGTTACAGCCTCAATATATGATTCTGTCAAGTAGTATCTGTAAATACTGAGACCTTGCTGGTGCATATAATTGACAGTTGAATAGAACATGTGAAATGTCTTCTATTTCTGGTGCTATAGAAACACATATTCTCTCAGAATATGGTACTTGGTGGAATCATTTGTATTTAACTATGGAATCTAGCTGCTCAAATTTCATTCTGACATGGACTACATAACATTGAGTCATGCCCATTGTCAGGTATTTTTCTGTTTGAAAAAACATTGTATTCTTGCCCAGCCATTTCAGTGACTTAGTATTTAAAAGTGATTTGAATATCAGCTTGGACATTCACATCTAATACTCTTTGTTTCAATATTACCTTGGTTTGATATCCAGCTGAGAACAAGTATTATGTTGAGAAACCAAGCTGTGAGATTATTTGGGGAAGTTGATTTCTCCATGTGATGGATTGAAGTGTCCATATGTTCTTCAAGGCACATTTTTGAAAGTCTGTCAGATTCCATTGGGAGAATCTACCAGTAGTTGAACACTTTATTTTAGGCAATAAATGAAACGGTGCTGTTTCAGCTCTTATTGCTGCTGCTGGTGTATTCCTGTCAGTTTCAGAATAGATCTGGGGAAAAAGAAGCATGCTTGATTTTGTTTGAATAGTTCCCACAACACTGTATTATATGTTAGCACTAGTGCAAATCCTTGTGGATTTTAAAAATGCAGAGAAAGATTTTTGGTGATTATAATTATTTTAGTTAATATTTTAGAAATTACTGGGGACTTCACTGAACTTTGTTGAAGTGGTTGACTCAAGGCCTTGTATATGTAAAAACCACCCCAAATATGGCTCCCCATCCAAATATATTGTATTTGTTGTATATGGCTCATCTAAAACACACACACACACACTCACACACACACATAAAGGTAAGTAATAACACTGCAGCCAAGATACCTTCCTGTTCTGATACCACCACCACCACCCCAGCCTGTGAATAAATCAGACCACAGGCTTGGCTGTTTGCCACTATTTAATGAATGCGATAGCCAGTTCATTGGCTGAAGGCCCAGGCAAACTCATGTTCAAGATAATCGATTGGCAGCAATCCAGAAGCTCCAAGAAAGCAATTCAGATAATTCCACAAGAAACGAATACAGATTTCTTCAATAAGAGTTTGAATGGTTGTTTCCTGCAAATGTCTCCTCCCAACACCTCTTTTATAAACCTTCTTGGGAGGGGCCCAGTTGCAACCACCTGTGAATAATTATCTTCTATGAGACTGCCTACGGAGTTGCTGCTTCTGTTTCTCAGCCCATCTCAAATGAGCATCAGGGACAAACTGCCTTTGATTCTCCCCACTGCTCCATGCTTCAGGCGCCTCCTGTGCCCAACCAGCCTCTCTGGTCCCTGCTCTGAGTCTGAACCCTGCCCAGGGTCCTCCACATCTTCCATGACAGACTCATATGGTTCTTCACTATCCGAGTCCATCAGCAGCTCAACCGGATCCTGCTAGGCCACAACACCTTCCTATCTAAAGGTAAAGGTTCCCCTCGTATATATGTTCTAGTCATTCTCGACTCTAGGGGGTGGTGCTGATTTCTGTTTCAAAGCCAAAGAGCCAGGGCTATCTGAAGACATCTCCATGGTTATGTGGCCAGCATGACTAAATTCCAAAAGCGCATGGAACACTGTTACCTTCCCACCAGAGGTGGTCCATATTTTTCTACTTGCATTTTTACGTGCTTTTGAACTGCTAGGTTAGCAGAAGCTGGAACAAGTAAATGGAGCTCACTCCATTATAGCAATAGCAGTGGACTTATATACCGCTTCATAGGCCTTTCAGGCCTCTCTAAGCGGTTTACAGAGAGTCAGCATATTGCCCCCAACAATCTGGGTCCTCATTTTACCCACCTCGGAAGGATGGAAGGCTGAGTCAACCCTGAGCCGGTGAGATTTGAACCGCTGACCTGCTGATCTAGCAGTAGCCTGCAGTGCTGCATTTAACCACTGCGCCACCTTGGCTCTTTATTATGTGAAGCACTGAACCTCCGACCTTTCTGATTGACAAATTCAGCATCTTAGCCACTGAGCAACCATGTCCCTTATATGTTCTTATCTAATACATTCATAAATGTGCATGTTCTGTGTGAGAGAACCATTAATATGGACTTTCAGGCACATGTTGTATAGAGGATCTTTATCAGGTATATAAGTCTGAGTCCATCTTTAGCTTGGCCAGCTTCTCTCATAAAGGATCTTTCTTTATAGAGTCAAATGCTGCACTAAGATCTGTGAAAGATGTAATGATGATGATGTTGATGTTTTCCATTCAATCATGTCTGTCTCTTGGTGATTCTGTGGGCCAAGTCTCTCCACATATTTCACTTTTGCACTACTACTTTGAATTTTTTTATGTAAGATATAAACAGGTACCTATAATCCATATGAGCCACATTGGTGCAGTGGTTAGAGATAAATACTTCAGGCTACTTTTGCTGCCTGCCGGCTACTGCAATTTAACAGTTCAAATCTCACCAGGCTCAAGGATGACTCAGGCTTCCATCCTTCTGGGGTAGATAAAATGAGGACCCAAACTGTTGGAGGAAATACTGTATGCTGACTCTGTAAACCGCTTAGAAAGGGCTATAAAAACACTGTGAAGTGGTATATAAATCTAAGTGCTATTGCTATTGCATATTTAGTAATAAGAAGGTATAGAATGAAGGAGTTATGTATTGTGCAGTGCCCAGGTTTGAACTGAGCCTGTTCTTCCACTAATACATTCTTTTCAATTTTCTATTTTTCTCAAGAGATGTTTCAATACATCTTAATTGCAATATTAATAAGTCTTGTGGCTTTGTCATTTTTAGAGTCTTCTTTGTCTCCTTTTTGTGCATGAGAACAATGATTGAGAATTACTGCTGGGCTATTGTCCAGTGTTGTCTATACAAGTAAACAGCCCTGCCAATAATGGAGCCCACAAGTCAATATGTGTCTTGAAAAGTTCTGGAGGTAGGAAGTCTTCACCAGATATCTTACTGGAACTCAGGGGTTGAATAATATATTTAATTTCTGTCACTGACATGGGTGGCCAAAATGGGAGATTATCAGGATTTAGAAACTCAGTAACCATCTTTCCTGAATGATCTTGCTTGAAAATATATTAGATAGTATAAAAATCACCACAAACTGAAGCTCAAACAGGGATCTCAAGTAGAAGCTTATACTTCTTTAGCATTCCAGAACCATTAACAGAATTGGCCCCTGTGATGACTTTTCAGCTCATACCAAAATGTATGTGTTGAGTTTCCTGGGGGATGATAGTTTCTTATAACTGCATCTAACTTTAGCATCTTGGTGTGTCATTTGCTGTAGGGTTTGTTTGAATCAAATGCATAGCTACTTTTAGAGTCTTTGAGTGGGCACAATCAAAGTTAAACTAATTACTTTAGATCTTAGGAAGAGTTAGTTCCTGCCTGGCAATTTATCACTTAAAAGATTTCTTAATGTGTGATCCAAATTGGAAAACCCGGTAAGAATTTTGCTGGGTCTTGAATAGATATGACAATCATTTTCACCCAGCTCTCTCAGAGTTCATGAAAAGTTTTCTTAGTGTTCACCTTAAATCAATTGAGACTCTTGGATCACTTCAAGGTTAGCAAGTAGCATATTATTGTGTAGTGTGGTTGTCATAAATCAGAACTATCATAAAAGTTGACTGCAATTGGCTGATGGTCACCATAATACCTGTAAATCATCTTGCTTTTTTTCATTCTTTTAAAATGTTGGATTAACTGTGCTTTTGAATGATATTTGTTTTTTTGCTCCAATATCTTTGTTCTTCATACTTGAATTCAGTTTCACTTCTATAATTCGACCTTCAGCTATTGTATGTTCTGCATTCTACATTCTTGATAAGTCTTAACTGTATACTGCCACAATTTAGTAATTCTAGCAATTAGTTGTGGGCATGACAGTAGGTCAGAAATATGATGAAAGCTTTTCTTTTGATTCAAGATTGTCTGGATTTTATAGCTAGAATCACAGTTTAATGGAATGGACTTGGAAATATAGCAGATGCTTTCATATAGAAGATCGCATATTTAATCCTGGTTTCTGCACATAAGGAATAAAAACCCTATAACTCTGAAATGTAATTGCCAGTTAGTATGAATAAAACTAGTCTGTATAAGGTAGATCCCTATGGTTTTACCTAGTCAAACAATAATTTTTATCTGCTTGGGCTGGTACAATAACAGGCATTTTTAATAAAATCTGGTAAATTAACTAACCCTATTTTTAGATAAAATTTGGTAAAATTGCAAAGGAATATTACTTGGAAAACGTCTTGTGCATTAATGTAATATGCAGAAAATATATACATAATTAAGCTACTATTTTATTCTTTGCTCTTGTAATGAATTTGCCATTTTCCCCTATGATTTTATTCCTCCTAGCGAATACAAGTCTAATTTGTCTCACCTTTTTTGAGAAAATTAGATCCTTGAATGCTTGTATAATTTTTCCACTTTAGTTTGTACTTTCTGCAATTATATAATCTCTTTTTATAACGATGCCTGAAAATATCTCACTGTAAATTAGATTTCTGAACTTATGACTTGACAAACTACTTTGTACAGAACACATTATAAAAACTAATAATTCTTATTATTGTAGCACAAAAATATGTTGGAATAAAAAGGAAATCTCTTTGCAATAACTAACTTATCTTCATACTGCATACTTATATTTGTGCGTAGGTGTTAAAGTCAATGGGTCAGTTTTTGATAGGTCAGTTTTGACTTCTGGCAGCTGCCTGGACAAGCCCCTACAGTTTTCTTAGTATTATAATATAAGACATATTCTTACATTAGGCTCTAGTAATTTCACAAATAGTATTATCCTCCATGATATCATTCCCACATAATAACAACATGATGCAGCTACATTTTCACTGAAGTCCACCTGCAGTGCTCTTTAAAATAGACCTCTCTTTTGCTCTACTGATATTTGTCATACTATTAATGAAGTCAAGGTTCAACAGCAGAAAAAAAATCACTGATATGTCTATGAAAACTCTCAGTCATCCAGGTCATGGTTGCTTGAAGAACTAAAGAAGCTTCTTGGATGAGAAGCACAATTTAAAAAAATAAAATAAAATCCAGTTGTCTTTTGGAAAAAAGAAACTTTGGGATCAGTATTCCTGTTTAGCACCAACTCCATCCCCAAATAAAGCAAATATTTCTAACAAGTCATACACATATCTCAAAATATTACCAAATTTACAAGAATGTTGGTGATCACATCCAAGAGCTTGCAAAAATTAAAGTCTTTTGAGTTGTTTTTTTCTCCAGACTTTAGTTTGAAAATCTGTAATGACACATAAGAGCTAAAAAAAGAATACCTACTCTTTGGATGGCATTTACTTATGCATTTTACAAGGAAAAATGAAAAATGCTTTTGATTACAGAGGTTAATCTTTCTCATTCTATTATTTGGTATCTTTTGTGCAAACGAGGGAAGACTTTAGATCTTCCCTTATGTTTCAATAAAGTTTCTCAGTTATCAATTGTCTGAAGGTTGAGTCATTGCAACTGGATTAATTTTTGTTGTTAGTTTGAGATGTTTCACTGCCCATCCAAGTGGCTTCAACAATCAGACCAAGCAGAGAGTCATTGAAATGTACCAACTCCTGCTACATCAACCTCAAGGATATTCCTGCCCAAAGTGCATTGCAATATTTTGATGAAGATTCTCAGTCATCCAGATATAGTTGTCTGAAAGATGAGAGGTTGCAACTGGATTAATTTTTATTGTTAGTTTGAGATGTTTTGCAGATCATTGAAGCAGCTTCCTCAGTTTCTCAATATTGCAATTAATTTCCTCAGTCAAATAATGACACAAAATATATTTATAATGCTAATAAAAACAGACTGAAAAAATACATATTAGCGGAAAATATCTACTTTTTGAAAAAAAATGTGTAAATAATATATAAATCAGGATCAATGTGTTCAAAACTGAGAGATTGTAAAACTGCTGTGCTCACCATCTATATCTGTTGTTATGCACAAGAGATGGGAAAATAATCTTCCTTTGACTGAAAAGATTCTGTATGGGTTTTTTTTCTTTCTTACACAATAAAATTGTACAAGAACTTGAAGTATCTAATATATTAGGTGTAAGAATATCCTTTTCCATTTCCATAATTCTCTTGCTTCTATATCCAGATTGTGCTACGTACTAATAGCAACAGGCTGGGAATTATTGATCTTAATGAGTGACAAGCATCTGATTTATTTATCTATTTCATTTTACCAGGAGGAAATAAAATCAATTAGGTAAACATCTCATTTACAAGAGAGATTCCAGTAATATATAATGATAGGCAACTATTAAAGTGTTATACTCCTTGTGTCTGATATTCACAACACAGTCATTCAAGATATTCTGATTTACCATATGATTATATTCATGTTGGTTGTTTCAAATTATGCACCTTCCAAAATGTATTCAAAATGTTTTGCTTGGCTAATCATCTCAAGTTAAAATTAGTCAGGCTTCACCAAAAATTTGTTCTCAAGCATAGTTCACAGGTTTCTCTTTTATTTGCAGAATAGATTATTAACATTCTGCAAAGGATGCTTTGCTTCTAGGGCTCAAGTACAGTTTATTTTTGCAATGTGAGGCCAGTTGAAGTGTTCATAGTCGATAAGAAGCAAAGATGTTCAAAATGTTTACATTATCTACAGTAGAGCTAAGGGATAATGGTAGATGACTGAAACACATGTTCTAGTGAATGGAATGTTTTGTATGATGCAATTACTTGTGTTTGCAGATATTTTTTTCCTCCCAGTATCAGTCACAGGACCACAATATTATTTTTTTCTTTCTGTATATTCTGAATGGCAGATTTAGTTGACACATATACCATGCTAGTTCAAATATAACTAATATAAAAAGTATAAATAATACACATAACACATAAGTAAAAGCATACATAATAAGTATGTATAAATGATAAATAATAACTAATAGAAAAAGAGAATGTGTAATATCCTAGATGAAAAACTTGAAGGATTTGAGAAGAATCTATCTACAACCAATGGATTGATTTTCTTTAAAGCCAGGTTAGTGTAAGGAATTTTAAAAAAAGATAACAAGAAATAAAAAGCTGAATTCCAAGTTAGCCATCAATCCATTATCAGGTGGTTTAGGGGAGAATAACCAAGGAGATTATTAGTAGATGTGATCGCCATCTTGAAGTTACAGAAGATGTCACCCTAGAAAGTAGCATCTGTTTGCCCCGTGCCAACTCAGCGAAGCAGTGGAAGTGATGTGCCAATGCCTGGAGGCTGTTACAGTCTGGATGGAAGTAAACAAGCTGGCACTCAATCCAGACAAGACCGAGGGGCTATTGATGTTTCCTCCCAAGGACAGTCCAGATTTTTCATTGATTAGCCTGGGGGGGTGAAAGTTTGCACCCTTCAGAGAGGGCTCGCAACTTGGGTGTCCTCCTGGATCTGCAGCTGACTTTAGAACACCATTTGTCGGCTGTGACCAGGGGGGCTTTTGCCCAGGTTCGCCTGGTGCACCAGTGGCGGCCCTATCTGGACCAGGAGGCACTTCAAATGGTCACTCATGCCCTCATCACCTCAAGGCTCAATTACTGCAATACACTCTACATGGGGCTGCCCTTCAAGAGTGTTTGGAGACTACAGTTGGTCCAAATGCAGCTGCGCGAGCGATATCGGATGTACCTCGGTACACCCATATTACACCTATCCTCCATGAGCTGCACTGGCTCCCTATTGGTCTCCGGATGCGCTACAAAGTGCTGGTGATTACCTTTAAAGCCCTACATGGCATTGGACCTGGATATCTGAGAGACCGTCTCCTGCTACACACCTCCCAACATCCGATTCGAACCCACAGGCTAGGCCTCCTCCAGGTGCCATCAACCGGACAATGCCGGCTGGTGACCACTCGGGGGAGAGCCTTTTCTGTAGCTGCTCCGGCTCTGTGGAATGAGTTACCAGCAGAGATCCGGACCCTCCCAACTCTCGTGGCCTTCCAAAAAGCCATCAAAACCTGGCTGTTCCAACAGGACTGGGGTTGCTGATTTTAAATCAGGTCCAAACCCCCAGATAAGCCAAATGTATGTTGTGTTTTTTTAAAACTGTTTTTGTTCTTTCCCCCTTTGTGTTATTTTATTTCATTTCGTAAGGAGGCGTCTATTAAACTGCTAAACTGCTATATGAGAATTCCTGTGATTTCTATGGTAAAAATTGTATTTTTAACCATGTACTGAACATATTGTAGGCTGTCCAGCATCTTGGAGATGGGTGGCATTAAGTAATATAACCAAATTAAGGATCACATAAAGTAAGTTAGAGAAAAGGGTAAATTACAAAGAAAAAAATTGGCTTGGGGGAAGGAATCTCATAGAAAATTCCATGGTTATTAGAATTAATACCACCATTAATATTATATCTCTTATCATCATTTGCCTTTTCTTCTTTAAGAGAAATGGTGGGTAAATTAAATTAAATTTGCAAGAAAGAAAAGGCTTGATACTCAGATTGGATTTTTCAGTGTATTCTTCGACAAGCTATGTTTTCTTCAGATTTTGGAAATGTCATACAGTATAGACTAAACCAATTAATTTGAATAGTTGAATAAAACAGTTAAATAAAATGAGAGTAAAACTAAAGTAATGTAATTAATATTCATTATGTACCAGGGATAGTTATACATAATCCTTAACTACGTATTTGATGCTTATTAATGAAATATGTGCAAAATGTTTTTTTCAATAAGGAACATTTTCATTCCGTTTCCAGCTAAAATAAAACTCAAGAATTATTCTGGAAATGAATTTCTTTATTTCCAGGATATTTGGAATAGCAAACTATTAGTTTTCCTTTAAAAAAATCACACAAGAGGACTGAGGGGGTTGAACTTACTGTATTCTGTATATAATGGCGCATGTGCGAGATGTAAGATGGCTGCGAGGCTTTTTTCGTCGTGAGTTTCTCCGACGAAAATGCCTAAAAAAACCTCCAGCAACGATTCTGAACCGGAGAAAGAAGGTTTGCCCGGGATGCTCAAGTTTCTGGGGACCCAGGAAGACCAGCCAGCGATAGGGGTTGCCACTTTGGGACGACCCTGGACAACGCCGGCTCCAGCGACTCTGGCGGCTTCCGTGCTTTTCCAGCTTTTCTGGCTGTTCCGGCTGTTTGACGGCGAGGGAAAGAGTTCCAGCCGGATAACAGCGGCGGCGCTCCTCGGAGGCTTTGCCGCCTATTCCACCTCCCTGCCCTATCTACCAGCGGCGAGGACCTCCCTGCCCTATCCACCAGCGGCGAGGACGGCAAAGACAAGGTCTTGGGGAGACCGCCCCTGTGCTGTGCAGACCGTAACGATCCCAGTAGTTTCGGAGATTCCGGTGATTTTAGTACTACTCTGGCCGTTTGATACCGAGGAGGCAGGCTTTATTTTGAGAACAACAGTAACGTTTCCTGGCCATTTTAGTGCCTGTTTCACCTTTCCGCTTTGCCTGCCTCTGACGGTGAGACTTTGGGAACTCCCTGGGGTGGTTTTACCCCCAGAAAGAAGACCCTTGGGCTGGGCTACCATCGAGACAGCGGGTGGACAGATGATGGCGGCACTGGGCGTCCTCATTGAATCCCCGCAGCATTTTCTAACTAACAGTGCCCAGCTGGCTGAACTTCCGGTCTCTCTCCCCAAACGGACAAACAATCCGACATTACTTAAGAGGACGTGGATTAGAGGACGTTACCATCACTATTATATTGGTTTTTACCCCCAGAAGGAAACTTTGGTCTGGGCTGCGGATGGACAGCTGATGGCAACAATCTGAACTCGCACTTTAAATTTTTAATCAATTGCGCAATTATTTTTAGTTTCTTATTTCTTTCTTTTCTTTCATCTCTTTCTTCTTTCTTTGCATGGGCTATGTATGAGGTACGTATGTGATGAATGAATGTCCCACTTTTATGATCATATTGTTGTAAATTTTGTGTTTTTTAACTTTTACGTGGGGACTGTCTGGGGGAGTGTATGAGTATGTGTGATTCGGAGGACCTGCCGGGAGTTGCGGGGGCTACGGGGGTGGTTGAGGGGACCAGAGACACGGGAGAGGGTCGGGGTATTGCGGTCGTAACAGGGAGGGGCAGATACGGCGGGGACTTTAGGGCAGGCCATTACCGGGGAAGGAGGGTTCGCTACATTACAGAGATCCCTCCTTCCGGCCCTAGGAGTCCCACTCCAAGACCAGATGGCGCAAGTAGTCAGGACCCTGGTCTCAGGCTGTTGTCGCTAAATGCCAGGTCTGTTGTTCATAAAGCTCCTCTCGTCCGGGACTTAATTTTAGACGAGAGGGCAGACCTGGCATGTATTACTGAAACCTGGCTGGGCCCAGAGGGAGGAGTCCCCCTTGTAGAGCTGTGCCCAGAAGGATTTCAGGTGTTGCATCAGCCGAGAGCCCAGGGAAGGGGTGGGGGTGTGGCCGCTGTTATCCGGGAGTCGTTAGTTCCTCGTAGGGTCCCTGCTCCGGAGATTGTCGGGTGTGAGTCTTTGCTGTTAAAGTTGGACCTCAAGGGTCAAGTGGGTTTGCTGCTAACGTACCTGCCTCCCAACAGCGTTGCAGCAGCCCTCCCCTCGCTCCTCGAGTCGGTAGCCGAGCTGGCAATTGAGTTCCCTAGGTTGATGGTCCTGGGGGACTTTAATTTGCCGTCGCTCGGTGAAAACTCTGATGGGGCGCAGGAGTTCATGGCTTCCATGACAGCCATGGGCTTGACCCAAGTAATTCGAGGCCCAACCCATTCAGCGGGACACATGCTTGACCTTGTATTTCTCTCGGAGCAGTGGATTTGTGATCTTGGTCTGAGGGGGAGCGACATCATACCCCTGTCGTGGTCAGACCATTGCCTACTGAGGCTCGACTTCCGGAGGCCAAACCCCCACTGTAGGGAGGAGGAACCGACCAGGTGGTTCCGCCCCAGGCGTCTTATGGAGCCGTCAAGGTTCCAGACAGAGCTTGGGGTTATTCCTGACACTTTCGCCCACAGTCCGGTGGAGACTCTGGTTGCTGCGTGGCACTCGGCAGCGTCGGAGGCCCTCGACCGGATTGCGCCACTGCGGCTCCTCCGAGGCGGCGGATCCCGGAGACCCCCTTGGTTCACCGAGGAGCTCCGGGAGATGAAGCGCCGGAGGAGATGCCTAGAGCACCGTTGGAGGTCCGATAAGTCCGAATCGAACCGAGCAATGGTAACCACCTGCACCAGGGAATACACCAGGGCACTTAGGGCAGCAAAAAGATCTCACATAGCCACCCTGGTTGCATCCGCTGAGTCCCGTCCAGCCGCCCTGTTTAGGATAACCCGCTCCCTATTGAACAAGAGGGAGGCGGGGGAACCCTTGCAGGGCAGAGCTGAAGAGTATGCCCAATTCTTAGCGGACAAAATTGCTCGGTTTCGGTCGGACTTGGACTCCACACCTGCAGTTCCAGCCGAGGCACAGGGGGACCAAGTAGAACAGCTCTGGGTTGAGTTTCAGGACGTTACCCCCGGGGATGTGGACAAGGCCATGAGAGCTGTAAGTACCTCCACCTGCGTTCTGGATCCGTGTCCCTCATGGCTGGTTACTAACTGCAGTGAGGTGACACGAGGCTGGATCCAGGCGGTTGTAACCGCCTCCCTTCGGGAGGGGAACTTCCCCGCCGCACTGAAAGCGGCGGTGGTGAGACCCCTCCTGAAGAAACCATCCTTGGATCCAGCTGTTCTTAATAGCTATCGTCCAGTCTCCAACCTTCCCTTCTTGGGGAAGGTTGTTGAGAAGGTGGTGGCCTTCCAGCTCCAACGGTCCTTGGAGGAAGCAAACTATCTAGACCCCTTCCAGTCAGGCTTCAGACCCGGTTACAGCACAGAAACCGCTTTGGTCGCATTGATTGATGATCTCTGGAGAGCCAGAGATGAAGGACATTCCTCCATCCTGGTCCTCCTTGACCTCTCAGCGGCTTTCGATACCATCGACCATGGTATCCTTCTGCGACGACTGCGGGAGGTGGGAGTGGGAGGCACCGTGTTACGGTGGTTCTCCTCCTACCTCTCGGACAGGTCGCAGTCGGTGTTAGTGGGGGGGCAGAGATCGTCCCCTAGGCCCCTAAACTATGGGGTGCCTCAGGGCTCGGTCTTGTCCCCCCTACTATTCAACATCTACATGAAACCGCTGGGAGAGATCATCCGCAGGCACGGGATTAGATACCATCAATATGCGGACGATACTCAATTGTATCTGTCCGCCCCGTGCCAACTCAATGAAGCGATAGACGTGATGAGCCGGGGCCTTGAGGCCGTTATGGACTGGATGAGGGTTAACAAGCTTGTGCTCAACCCAGAAAAGACCGAGTGGCTGTTGTGTTTTCCTCCCAAAGATTTGACCAATATTCCACCACTCAGGCTGGGGGGTCAAATTTTATACCCCTCAGAGAGGGTTCGCAACTTGGGAGTCCTCCTGGATCCACAGCTGTCATTTGACCACCACCTAACGGCTGTGACCAGGGGGGCATTCGCCCAGGTTCGCCTGGTGCGCCAGTTGCGACCCTACCTGAATCGGGAGGCTCTCACAACAGTCACTCGGGCCCTTGTGACCTCTAGGCTGGAATACTGCAATGTGCTCTACATGGGGCTGCCCTTGAAGAGCATCCGGCGACTTCAGCTAGTACAGAACGCAGCCGCGCGAGTGATTGCGGGTGCACCTCGATTCACCCGCATAACACCTATCCTCCGCGAGCTGCGCTGGCTACCTGTCGATCTCCGGATGCGCTTCAAGGTGCTATTAGTCACCCATAAAGCCCTACATGGCAGTGGATCTGGATACTTGAGAGACCGCCTTCTGCCAATTACATCCCTGCGACCTATAAGATCCCATAGATTAGGCCTCCTCCGCATTCCATCGGCCAGCCAGTGTCGGCTGGCAACTACAAGGAGGAGGGCCTTCTCAGCAGTAGCCCCGACCCTTTGGAACGAGCTCCCCGTGGAGATTCGTACCCTCTCCACCGTCCAAGCCTTCCGCATAGCCTTGAAGAACTGGCTCGCCCGTCAGGCCTGGGGATAAGGATAGTTACCCCTCCCGAATGATGAATGTATGTTGCCTACTATTTTATTATATGTTCTTATCTTAATGTTTGTACTCCCCCTTCCCGGTTTTGTGTGAGCCGCCCTGAGTCCCCTCAGGGAAAAGGGCGGCCTACAAATACTAATAAAACTATCAAACTATCAAACTAATAAGTATGAAAACTCTTAATTAAAAAAAGCTATTAGAATACCACATATATTCATAGTTGTTAAAGCTATTATACTATAGTGCCCCACAAAACATTTTAGAAGCTGGTTGCATAGCTCTCTCAGCACTTATTGAAAGAAAACCTGTGATAAATCATATTACATACTGTAACTATCATTCCATAGACTAGTCTTCCCAATAAAAGTTCAATACAGTGGTGAGAGCAGAAACAAGCTAATAGTTTCATTAAAAGATAAATAGAAATATTACATAGTAATATTTATAGTAGGAAAAACACTAACTGCAAAGAAACCGATTCGGAACTGCGATATGATATACGATGGAACTTATTGTTCCTATGTTGTTTTTAAGTTATGTGTTTGTTTTTGTTGATGTGCTTATGTGTTTAAAATAATAAAATAAATAAATAAATAAATAAATAATAATAATAAAAAAAGAAATATTACACCACTACTGTCCCACACATTTGCATCACTAAATACAGCCCAACCCACTGATATTCTTCAATTAAAAAGAATGGTGGGAGAAATTCCAGCAATTTGGAAAACAGTTCCCAAAAGCAGATAGTCAACTGATAGTCAATTTTAAAATTAATCTGCACTCCTCCAACAGGCACATTTTCTACACATATCCTTTGATAGCAACTATCCAAATTTGTTCATGCCATACTTGCCAGACTTATGATGAGTCTGCCTAACTTAGTTTTGTATCAGTCCTCGTGATGTCCAATACTCCTTGTGTACACATTATGGATGAAGTTATGGTTATGGCAGCAAGATATACACAAACTGTACATCCAATAATGATGCCACATCAGGTTATCATAATATATTATGTAGGAACAACTACTTGTCAGCATAAGCCTGATTGATCATATCTATAAATTTTTGGTGGCAATGTTTGAAGTTGAAGGTGCTTTGGAAAGCCTAGCTCTGATATGATGTTGTCTTTATCTCCTAATTTTAACTTTTTTGTCATAATGATGTCATATTGTTCTGTTGTAAATCAAAGACTACAGTGGAGTCTCTGATCACGACCATAAACTGTTCCAGGACTTCAGTCGCAACCTGATTTGGTCATGACCGGAAGCAAGACTGACTGCGCATGCGCATTAAAAAATGGTGCAGAAGGGGAAATTGCCGCAGCAGGAAAAATCACTGCGGCTGTGTTTGATCGCCATCTGAGTATTTGTCCGTGACCAGATACAAAAAAATTGCAAAACTTTTTGTCAGCACCCAATTTGGCCATGGTCAGGAGCGTCTGTGACCCAAGGTTCTACTATACCCGTAATTACCTCCCAGCCTTCTTTATGTGTATTCTGAAAGCATTTAGTTGATCATTGTTGGAAGAATGTATTGAATTAGATGGATTGATTCCAGCAGATTTTTTCTTCCTTCAGTTTTATAAGAAGAGGGAACAGTATATAAATTTATGTCACAGTATCCTATGCATGCAGTGTCTACTCTAAAAAGAAGGCTTTTTTAGTACTCAATCCAAATTTATTTTGTTAACCTAACCGAGATTGATTTTGTGATTGTCTTTATTCTTGTCTTCCATTTCCCTACTGAGCTATAGGACCTTCTTTTAAATATTTGTAAATTACCATTTCTACCAAACAAATGTTGACAGCTTCCTAAATAAATGATATCAAAATTATTTATAATATTTATACACTTATTTTTCATTCTCAGTAATATAAATTCATTATGACAAACAGTAGAGGGAACACATAACAAATAAAAAGGGGATACTATCAAGGGACTGGGATACATCCATCCTTATTTATAATGCCAAACAAGCTTCTGTAGTTTTTTATTGCTCACAAACAGATTCTTTGCCCTCATCCTTTAAGCTTATATGAGTCCACCAAGAGGTATTTTACTACATTTCATAAGGTAATCATTCTCATCTGCAGCAGCAAAAACAGACAAATGTCCAATGACACTTTAAAGATGAATGTATTTATTGAGTCATAAGCTTTCATGAGCTAGAGTTTGCTTTTTCACATTCCTGAAGTGGTTTATCAAGCTACTTGATGTTTTGTTGGGGAGGGTGGAAATACAAATTTGCCATTTAATAGCTAAATAAAATGCAAGACACAACATGAAGTTATGTGGAACCCAGCTAAAGTCATTAATTTGTCATAGTAAGTATATGCCTTTCCAACTATACCAGATTAGGAGACTGGAAAATAGAAAGCATGTTAAATCCAGTTATTGCTTATGTGTCAACATCAGAGGAAAAACAATATGTTCTATCTAATGCATTGCTCATTCAAGTGTGCTCCTGTAATGGTCAATGCTTTCACTTTCTATGCATTGCCCACCTAAAGTTTTTTTAATCCCTGAAGCTATGTTTTTAAGAGGATTTTTAAGACAAAGAATTGTAGTTGTGACAGAAGAGCCTCTCTCCATCCATACATGCACACGTTCTGTACATTTTTTCTTTAGTACATACCCCGTTCAGAACTCACAGATTCTAACCTTGTCCTGCTGATGTAATCACCCGATTGACAGGTGGAATATTTTTTTAGAATGCATTAAAAGACTTTATATCTCCCTCTGTGTACTTCTATATTATTTAAAATAAAGTATTCTAAAGCATAAAATATGCATTTCCCAAGAATTCCTCAAGGTCTATTATAAAGATTCCAATCATTCTGATGTTAAGGCTATGCATTCCACAAGAGTTCTGATCTATGAAGTACAGTACAAGTCACCTTAGAAGTTATATTCACATTAGGGCTGGGCCTTATTGCATGAGGCTCAACTTTGTTTTGTTGCCCTTAACCACTATCAGATTACACTAAGGAGTTCAGCCCCCAGTTTCCTCCAGAAAAGTCAGGCCAGAGTAGTTACTGATTTACCTACCTACCTACCTACCTACCTACCTACCTACCTACCTACCTACCTACCTACCTACCTACCATCTATCCTGGATGCTGGAAATCATTCCAGAAGGCCAATGCCACCATAAAATAAATCCCTCCAAGCATTATACCATTTGATTTCCTGGAAATAAAGAATGGTTGGAAGCCACAGCTGGACCAATTTCCATCGGGCAATGTGTTCCTGTAGATAATTCAACATCAATCCAAAAAGGGCTTTGAAGTTTAAATGCAAAACATTCAAATTGCACCTGGAAACCAATAATTAAAAACACTCCATAAATATGACGGTGGGAAAGGTTACATTTAAGTTAAGAAATGTATTTGGAATTATCACAGTTTGTGCAAAAATCCATAATAGAATTCAAAGAAGTAATTATTCCTCATTTGATTAGTATAACTGCCATCAAAGGAGCAATAAACTGAGGCATTTTAGTATTACATGCACAAGGTGATATTTAGATAACTTCAATATAACTACACATACTTTTGAAAACTGTTCAAAAAATAACTATCAAAATGTATGTATCTCCTGGAAATAAATTAATGAATTCCTTTCATTTCAATCATAGAGTTGGAAGGGACCTTTGAGTTCTTCTAGTACAATCCCTTGTTCAAGCAGGAGACTCTATGCCATTTCAGACAAGTAATTGCCCAGTCTCCTCTTAAAAACCTCCAGAGATGAAGTACCTACAACTTCTGAAGGCAAGTTGTTCCACTGGTTAATTGTTCTCACTGTCAGGAACTTTCTTCTTAATTCCAGGTTGCTTCTCTCCTTGATTAGTCTCCATCCATTGTTTCTTTTCCTGCCCTCTGGTGCTTTGAAAAACAAACTGACCCCACTTCTTTTTTGTGGCAATTTCACAAATACTGGAATACTACTCTCATGTCCTCCCCTAGTCTTTCTTTCTTTTCTCTAGATTAACCAAACCCAAATCCTGCAAACATTCTTCCTCCTCCCACCCCTTCCGGGCCTTTAACTATCTTAGTTTCTCTTCTTTACACTTTTTCCAAAGTCTCAACATCTCTTTTGTAATGTGATAAAGAAAATTGGATGCAGTATTCCAGGTGTGGCCTTAGTAAGGCTTTATAAAATGCTACTAATACATCACATGGTTTCGATTCTATGCCTCTGTTTATACAACCAAGGATTGTATTAGCTTTTCCTTGTGTGTCCAATCACACTTGGCCATAGAGAATTCTATGAAACTGGCTTCATGTATTAGACTTCAAGAATCTAAAGGTAAAAATAGCATAACAATTAAATGTAACAACCACTGTTGCATATTGAATAGAGGACAAGATAATTTAGAGTTGGCACTTGCTGACTATCAGGAAAAGAAAAGGAGGAACAAGGATATCTTAAGTAAAAATGCTGGTTGAGATGTAGATCCTTTCTGACTCTGAAGTTAGCTATGGCTAAGATGAAATGACATATAGAAAGGAACTTAGATAGAATGGACAGGATCCTGCAGCCAGATTTAGCCATTTGCTTAAGTGCAGAGTAAAGCAGATCTTTCTCCAACTGGCTATTGATGTGCAGAAAAGAGACGGCAGCAAAACCAAAGGAATCAACCAAATTTTTGCTTATCAGATATTGAATAAACAAAATTAGAACACTTCCATGGGCAGTACAAAGATAAGATAGAGATTGGCAATGGAGATAGAAAAAAATAAAGTATCTGTATGTTTTATTTGTCATTCAGGATTAGGTGGAGAGCTGAAGTGGGTTGCTCCTGGTTCGACCTGGATTGGCAGAACCAGTAGAAACATCGCACATGAGCACAAGCAAACCGGTAGCCCCAGGATTTGAAACCACCTCTGGTGGAGAGCATCTTAACTCAGTGGTGAGGAAATGTCCTCTGAGTTAACCTGCCACTATGATGTTAAATGCTGATTGGAAACCCCTTTTGCACTTTTTGAGTGAAACAGAAAAAAATGAAATTGTGATATTGTAACTTTAGAGTAAAAGGTCAATTTTAATTTATATTTACAACTATTGTAAATAGTTGTAATTTCTCTATATATTTTTTCGCTTTTGGCACTCTTTTTTCTTATCTTAATTATTAGTTTCTGCACATATAAAGGGGTGGAGCTCCAATCATTGGTACCATCTTGAATGTACATGTACGTACATACATACATACATACATACATACATACATACACACACACACACACACACACACACATACACATGCACATGGACACATATATAATAACCCACTAAGATGTCATTCTGATAACTAAAATCATCCTGTGGCAATGCTACCATCTCAGAAGAATAACTTGTGTGTTTTCTAACTCTTCTGGTATCCTTTCATGGCAGATCCTTGTTTCTATTTTGTTCATTCCTGTTTTCCAAATCAGAATAGACTACTGTTGGATCAGTCTTTTCTAGCAACTGCCTCAAATGATAATTGTATTGAGGGTTTTGAATGAAAAAGTTATTTTACCCCACCCTAAACATAGATAAAATTATTTATTTGTTTGATTTATATAATTTTTAAAGGAATATTATAATGTTTCTGACTGGAACTAGAACATAAAAGTACAAAATACAAAATGGAACTATAACATTGAAACAGGACAAAGGTCTTGCAGAAAAGATGCACCTTGAGTATTCTAAAAGCACAGAGTACAATGACTGAATGTAGCTCACTGATAGAGGCATGTCAAAGCTTGAGAGGGATTCAGAAGAAATCCCCCTTACAATCTGTTATTGAAGACTATGGCTTCCAAAACACCAAAATATTCAAAGGGGCTTACTAGTTCTTAATTTTCAGATATGCTAGTAATAGGAATAGAATTAGCTAACAGTTGTATTAAGAATTATATTCACCATTAAACAATTAAGGACTATTTACCTGTAAATACTGTACGTTGCTATGTTAACAGAATTAATAGAGTAATTGCTGAATGCAATGTTGAGTTGCTAGGCAAAACAGTTGTTCACTGAATTAGTACTACCCATCGTGCAAGAATAATTTTAGCCACCACATCAGTTCATTGAATGAGATTGTGCAGAAAATAATTAATTAATTAATTAACTCAATACTGTTCTTGATTCAGGGCAGTTTCAGTTAAAGTGAAGCCTAGTAGAAAACCTTGCAAAAAATTGCTTTTTATTTGCATAACACAATAATTGTTGGTTTGTCAGCCTTTGCTATTTAGCATGCTAAATAAAACCCATGGCAGATGTAAAGAGAGAAATTATGACCTAATAGCTCAAAAGGTAAGGATGTTAAAGTTCAGCCTTACCTATGGAATTTTACTATTTGACTCGGGTCAGTTGTCCAAACTATGTTTTGCCTTATAAAATGGTTGTGCTTTACGCCACTGTTGTGCTAGACAATTCTTTAAAATATACATATTGGTGAATTTCAGCATCTTTCTAGCAAATTTTACAGGTAAATTCAGAGCTGCAAAAAAAGAGAGATCATGATCATATATGGCATGCAAATGGGGACGCGGTGGCTCAGTGGCTAAAATACTGAGCTTGTCAGTCAGAAAGGTTGGCAGTTCAGTGGTTCAAATCCCTAGTGCTGTGTAACGGAGCGAGATCCCATTACTTGTCCCAGTTTCTGCCAATCTAACAGTTCAAAAGCATGTAAAAATACAAGTAGAAAAATAGGAACCAACCTTTGGTGGGAAGGTAACAGCCTTCTGTGCGTCTTCGGCATTTAGTCATGCCTGCCACATGACCATGGAGACATCTTTGGACAGGGCTGGCTCTTTGGTTTTGAAATGGAGAGGAGCACCGCTCCCTGGAGTTGAGAACGACTAGCACATATGTGCGAGGGGAATCCTTACCTTTATCTTTATGGCATGCAGGTCATGATGTGAATGCCATTTTGTGCAGAAGATTGAGATATTGTTAATGGTGCTGCATTGATCTCACCAGGTATGAATGGAGAAGGAAGGAGATAACAGTATCCAAAAACCTATACCTAATTTTGATTTTAGATATTGATTTTATTTTAAAAGAAAAGGAGTCAGAACTGTTTCTTCTCATCTGTTCTTCAGGTGTCAGAACTTAGGAAATCATACATGAAAGCCCATTTGTCTACAGTAAGCTGCAGCAAATCTGGAACTTTTATAACAGTACAATTGTATAGAGAATATTCATTCTTGGCCGATGTTGCTCTTTCAGATGCCTCGGTTTAGCCTTGAGAAAGTAGAATCATAATTCAAACAGAAACATGGATGAAAGCACATTCTTTAAGAGTACAAGAAGGGACAGGTCATCAAGAAGACACAGAAAAGTAGCTTTTACCTGTCAGAATGACTAAAACTCAGAGTGAGCTAAGATGGTGAAGGATGCTCAAACAACAAAAATATTTTTTTTCAGATGTGGCAAAAATGAAGGAAGAAAAAAGAATCCGTTTATCATTCATGCAGGTGAAGAAAGTGACACTGGGCCAGTCACTCCCTCTGACCTTAACTCACAGGGTTTTTATTTGGGAAAATAGGAGGAGGAAGGAATATTGGATATATTCACTGCCTTGAGTTATTAATTAAAAATAATAAAGGTGAGATAAAAAGCAAGCAAGACAAAGAAAGAAAGAAAGAAAGAAAGAAAGAAAGAAAGAAAGAAAGAAAGAAAGAAAGAAAGAAAGAAAGAAGAAAGAAAACCACTTACCTCCTATTTCATTCTTCTCTAAGAAGAAAATAAGGTTCTATGAGGAAATTGTGAAAAGAATAATGAGATTGATAGAAACAGTCAAGGAAAGCCAATTTGCATTCTGCGTTACAGAATAAAATTGCTGATTATTTATATTTAACATATATGCATTCTCTTTGAGAAATAAGGGGGAATAGGTAAAATTGTCACAAAGGATCATAAAAAAGGTTCTTTAGAACACCTGAAGTATTATTTGTTTTCTTATTCAGTCAAAAGCTTACAACATGCAGAAATTACTGTTTACTTCCTGAACTAAAGTTTCATTCACACATACATATCCATATACTCAAAGTTGGGCTAACTAGGTTTGGGTTCCAGAAATACTAAAGTCACTATGCATGGTACCTTGTTCTGCATGATGGTTCCAAAATGCTACAATTCCTATCCATGTTTACCAACAAGTTTTAATCAGTCCTAGTTTGGTGTTCTTTTAAAATCTCTTGGAATACTTCTCCACATGAATGTCATAGATTCATTCAGTTCATATAGTTACAATTTTTGTTTTGCGGATTAAGTTTTGTTGTGAGACTCACTCAGTGTTTTGAGAACCAATCATTCTGATACTTTTCTTCATGCTATAAAAAAGGAGAGCATTTGTTCAAAAATAGATATAATCCTTTGATTGTACAGTAGTTTATTTTGATTGGATTTCATGTATTCATTCATATGTTTTTGTATTTATTTATTTTTTGCAATAGGTTTGATACAGAAATATATACTATAAATGCAAAACAATACAGATTACAATATGATAATGTTCCAGACAATGTAAGGCAAAGTCCTTACTTTCTGAAAAATGGAACCAGAGAACAACAGACATGTTACTTTGACCTTAACATTGGAGAAGATTCTAGAACAGATCATAAAGAGATAAGAATGAAAACACATTGATAAAAATGTGGTAATTGTCAAGAGTTAGCATGCAATTGACAAGAACCAGATTTAGCCACATCTCTTGCATAGCTGTAACATATCTTGATTTCAGCAAAATATTGTTATACCTTCCCAGGACACTTTAATCTAATTAACTGTGGACTGAATGGTAACAATTATCCAAAGAGGTGTTTATTAACAAACTAGGCATCATCAAATCCAAATGGGTATATATGTAAAGTCTCTGGGGCTGTCACAAAGAAATGGGAGCCAAGCTATTCTCCAAAGCACCAGAAGGCAGGACAAGAAGCAATGGATGGAAACTAATCAAGGAGAGAAACAACTTAGAACTAAAGAGAAATTTCCTGACAGTTAGAATAATTAATTATTGGAACAACTTGCCTATAGAAGTTGTAAATGCTCCAACATTGGAACATTTTAAGAAGATGTTGAATAACCATTTGTCTGAAGTGGTGTAGGCAGGGGTCAGCAAACTGTGACTCTGGAGTTACATGTGGCTCTTTCATCCCTCTGCTGTGGCTCCCTGTTGCCAGTTGGCACCACAATTTTGAGAGGATCTTCTGGTTTTGGCCAGGGGGAAGCAGGGTGTGCCAAAAGGAGACTCTATGGCAAGGGGCGGATTTTCTGGTCAGCTCCACAATTTATAGGGCTTTCGGTTAGGACAGGTAGAGGAAAAAAGATGCCGCACTAAGAGAAGACTCTATGGTGGGGAAACTTCTGGTCAGCTCCAGAATTGAACAGGAGGCTTCCAGTTAGGATCTTTGTGGCTCTTTGAGTATTTAAGGTTGCTGGTGTAGGGTATCCTGCCTAAGCAGGAGGTTGGACTAGAATAACTCCAAGGTCCCTTCCAACTCTGTGATTGTATTCTATTCTAATCCTGCTGTCTTCAGAGTTTTCATTAATTACTTTGATGAGGAAGTGGAATAAAATACTTTTGAAATGTGCAGATGACACGATTTTGGGACTAAGAGCATATACCTTAGAACGGGGGTTCCTAACCTCCAGTCCGTGGACCAGTCCCGGTCTGCGGCATGGCTGAAACTGGGCTGTGCAAGCAATTGAAGCCCCATCGGTGGGATACAGGCAGCACATGAAACCATGCTTGCTCCGTTCTGTGGAAAAACCTCTCTCCACAGAACCAGTTCTTAGTGCCCAAAAGGTTGGGGGTCACTGCTTAGAAGACAAGATGATTTTAATGGTTTTAGTGGTTTAGTGGTTTTATTCAACTTGTATGCCGCCCTATTCCCGAGGGACTCAGGGCGGCTAACAAAACCGGAAGGGAAGGGAAACAGTACAAAAGGAACAGAAAACAAAGACAAACAACAATACAGAACCAATTTAAAAGGTCTCAAAAAGCACACCAATTCGAGTGGGGATGGAACTCAGCAGCCCCAGGCCTGCTGGAACAGCCAGGTATTAACGGCTTTACGGAAAGCCTGAAGGGTGGTGAGGGTCCGAATGGAATTCGGAGGAGGCCTAGTCTGTGGGATCTAATGGGTCTTTGGGAGGTAATCGGCAGGAGGCGGTCTCTCAATGAAAACGAGAATGAGCCAACAAAATAAATTTTACAGACACATATAAAAATTCTTCACTTAGGAAAGAGTTATCAAATGTATATATATACAGAATGCAAGATTAAATTATTGGACAATAACTCTTTTAAGAAAAATGGTTTCTGGTTGTTGTGAATTGATTATGAATCACTACTATAATATAGCTGTAAAAATCCCCACATATATAACTGCAGGCTGCAGTAACATAAATATAGTTCTAATAATAATTATAACAAAGTTTCACTTTGTTTTTCACATTGGACAGAATGGAACAGAACAGCAATATAGTTTACAATGATAATAAAGTTTCACTTCAAATCATATCTTGGCGTTATATCTGAAGAAGGATTCAGAGTAACTAGAATGGGTTTAGAGAAATTCATTGACGATGGTAGGAAACAGAATACTATGAAAAGAGACTGACATGTTTAGCCTTGAAAAAGAGATTGAGGAAACTCTTTCAATACCTGAAAGAGGTCACATAAAAAAGCCAGTAGCTATTCTCTTCAATGTATAATAATGGATTCAGGTTTAAACTGAATATTAGTAAAAACTTAAAGACAGTAAGAGAAGTTCAACAGTGGAATCAATTACCCAGAGAGGTGACAGGTTCCCTTTCTCTAAATGAGTTTAATCAGGCACTGGGCAGCCAGCATAGAATCACACAGTTAGAAAGGATTTTAAGGCCATGAAGTTTACACTCCTGCTTGATCCATGAATTGAAATGAAAGTATCCTGATTGATGGATGCTAGATCATTATCTCTCAGGGATGCTTTAATTTGAACTCTCACACAGAACAGGGTGTTGCACTCAGTCACAATGGCTCCTTGCAAATTGAAGATTCTATAACTTTCTAAATGATGAAAAGCAAGATAATAATCAAGGACTCTAACTTACATGCAGAAGGTAAATTGAACAAATCAAGAAGCATGATTGAATTCTAAGAATCAAGTCTGTATCCCCTAGTATTTGTTAAATAGCATATTATTGCATACCTTTCAAGCAGCCATTTTTACTGCTTGCTCTATTGTTTATAACAAAAATGGCCTTGAAAGGCATTGAGTCACACAGAAAATTATTAGGATTTTGTGATTCCAAATTTTGCAGGAAAAATGACATATTTCTATTTGAACAAAGAAGTACTCTATGTTATTCTGATGGTGATTATTTGCCATCAAATCATTTTCAAGTCCTAGCAACCACAGAGATATATTTTCTTCAAGACTCCAAGAAAGATCTACACAACTCAAACTGGGAGATAAATGAATACTTATGTTGCTTTATGCTGATAATGCTGCTATATAGTCATTAAAACTAAATTGGCTTGGGAAGGTGATTAAGGCATTGCTCAACACATTAAAAAGGAATTGATTATTTAAAAATAAATAAATAAAAGTCCTGCTACAGTAGTATACATTTCTCAGGTGGCATATAGATATCCATAACCTAACAAAGTTAAATATTTCAAATATCTAGGATTTATTTTTCCATTTTCTACATTTCTTTATTATATAGTTCCCCCAAATTCCATAGCAATTTTAAGATTTCAGTGGATAAAAAAAAGAATTTTGTAACAAAACCAATTGTACAATTACTACATAGGGTGCAATTAGGCAATTATCCTAACCTGGGTGCCTTGAAAGAATGCAATCAGTCTTTTTATTATCTCTCTCTCTTTTTTCTTCTTTTAGACTGCAGAGTCCACAGTGTGACTCTGAGATTAGAAGCTGGGCTGCTGACAACTGAAGCTAAAGTTTGTCCAGTCATTTTATTTGTTCGGATAAGGCTTAATTTAGCTCCAGTTGGATGGCTCTCATTAATATCATTTGACAATTATAGGTCAGAGCAGTGGAAGAGCATTATAAACAAATTGCTTTCATACAGATTGCATGAACATCTATTATCCTCAGGATTTGAAAAAGTACAAGATGTCATCAAATAGTGGATTTGGGATATAGGATCACATAATGATTTAGGCCAAATTTCAAAGCTTTATTGACTTTTCCAACAAAGAAACCCTGAGATGCTTTTCAGAAGCTTATTTATTCTGACTTCCTTGTTGCAAGTATTAATGGACATTTCCTACAGCTTGCTGTAATGCTTTTTCTTCCTCATTTTTAGAGGGCAAACACCATAACACTTCAATCCTCTACAGGTTTTTCCTGTGCAAATCAGATAAGATTGAGACAATTGTACACAATCATTTCTGCTTTAGTCTGACTCTCAACAAAGATGAATTCAATGTGTATTAGGAAAAAAAAACCCAAGCCATGTAAATGTACTTTATATTCAAAATGATTTAGCTAATAGTTTTACATTTATTGCATTTTTATGGCTATAAAGACTTAACATTCTGCAACGTTCTTGTAGCTGGTAACAGGATTGGTTTGAATTAGCTATTGGGTTTTAAGTTCTTTTAAAAATTATATAAATATACTGATTATTATTTTATATATTACTATGTGTTTTGTCAATGGTATTTTTAGTTTGTATTTTGGTCTGAGACTGCAATGAAACATTCATTTAATTATTCTCTATGGAATGAAGCACAAATAAGTGGATGTTGTGACAGCTTTCTAGGTTGGCAATGTGCACATTGTTAGAAGCCTGATAAAACTGCAAGGCATGATTGATAAACTCAAATGGATGGATTGGCACATTGCATTAAACCAAAATCCTACCAACCAGAGGTAGCATTCTGCTGGGCGAACCGGCAGAATACTACTTCTGGTTTGTAGGATTTTGGTTTAGTGCAATGTGGCAGCAGCAGGAAGCTGTGTCCACCTACCCAGATGTCATCATGGACATTCTGCACATGTTCCAAACTTGTTCCGAATCAGTAGCGAAGATTAGAGCATTTCATGCCTGCTAAAAACTATATTATGTGTTACAGTGATGCATGGTTTCCATATGTGGAGATCTTGGGAATGGACTTCTTATCACCAAGAAGTGATAGCAGCAGACTTCCAGTAGTTTTTGTATGCTCCCATTTAAATTTACAGAACATATTTGAATACCTGAAGCAGTATAACTTCGCCAGGTTGAGGGTATCCCACATCTTGACTGAGTAAAATAAGGCAAATACTTGCTAATGGTAGCTCTTATTGGCTCTGCAAGGCTGTCAGATACATCACTAGAATAAAAACTGGAGTTACATACTTTGAATTTTTGAGAATTGGTGACTGTGAGTGCAGGGAAAATTTTAAGAGTATGCTTTGGATAATAATGGAAAATGTGTACCAATATATGTGATAAACAAATCTGGGAACTTTAAGCCTGATCTGGAACACAGGCAGTCCTTGACTTATAACAGTAATGTGATCTACCCATCAGAATTGTAAGTTGTGATGGTTGTAAACAGATCAATCAGACAACTGACCCAATTTCATGATGTCTTTTGCAGCAGCATTAAGCAACCATTGTGGGCATCAAGCAAAGCAATGGCTTGCTCTAGGTACAGAAAACCAGAAGTAAAGGCCATTTAAAAAAAAACCTTTGTGAAATATGGTCACTTGATTGTGGGATGCTTCAAACATCCTTAAATGTGGTCCAGTTGCTGGGCACACAAAGTTCAGTCATACAACCACAAGCAGGGGTGTGTGACCAACTGAACTTTCAATCTGGGTGGTAAGTATCCTCCCAATAAGTCTGTCATAACTTTGAATGGTTGCTAAGTGACCAATCGTAAATCAAGGATTACCTGTACAGCTTTCCAAATCAGATCAAATGTTGATCAATTAAGATCAACAATTTTGCACTTAGACATCATCTTTTGGGAAGAGCTAAAATCTTCAGACAGACATAACAAGTTTTTTTTATCCTATGGAGAAAAATAAAGCTAAGGAATTAAAACTATCTTAACTCTGAGAAAACGAAAAGTTTATAAACACCTGTAGAATTTGGAGATAGCCTTGAAGAAGGAATGAAAGACTCAAGAACTATCAACTTAGCCTTGGGGAGAAGAGTGGGTAAGAAATTCAAGATAATCCTTTCTTAATTGGCATAAAAGAAAACAGAGGGAAACTCTGACAGGCTTTCAAGATTCTGTTTATTATATCCTATAACATTCTGTACAAATAGTGTTCCAGTAATCCTTGCTTTGTCTGTTACTTGGCTTTGTCTACCTTGAAGAGATGAGAGTACTTAAGCCAATGAAGTCCATCTCCAAGGAGAAGAAAAAAAGAACTGAACATAACACTGAATCCTTCTGTTAAATTCACATGGCATCCAAGTTTCTATATACCTCTTACGGAAATGTGAATATATTCCATTACAATTGCACCTGTAGATTGGTATTTTATTTGTAGCAGTCT